>NW_028225183.1:5729551-5914551 GCF_052327205.1 Somniosus microcephalus | reverse complement strand
GGAAGCAACACCCGAGGCCCGCAAAAGGCGGCCTAATATTTTCTCATCGGACTTCCATATTTTGGGGGTTAGACTCTCTCCCGCCATCCAGCTCCCTGGCCACGGGTCACTCGCTCACTTTCAGCCCGGGCCTTGCCAATTTGGTTAATCAGTTAGCCATGCTCCAGACTCGGCCTCGCCTTTTTCATTTATGGTTAATGATGTGCCCAGGCTCGGACTTAGTCTCTCCAGCAGCCTTAACTTTTCACTGGTTAATGAGGTGCCCAGCCCGGCACTTAGTCTCTCTCCCCAGCAAGCTTACTTGGTCGGCCGACATTTGGATCCATTTTCGGGGCTTAATCGGGTCGAATACGGTCCCTTACGCAAGGGGAGCCGAAGCCCCGGCCTCTGCCAGGCGTCAGGCTGCCATTTTTTAAGCCCGACCAAAAACCCGAAAATTGGTTAAAAATGGAAATAAATTTCCACCCAAAAAGGGTTAAAAGTCGGTTGGACGGCAGCCCGGGTTGGTCTCTGCAGACCTGGAGGCCCTAGACAGTAATCTGGAAAACAGACCAAGTCTCGAAAAACCACCTCCTACCATTCTCCAGGTACCCCGCCAACCCCCCCTGCCAGAAATGACAAGTGTCAAATCAGCGGGTCAAACGGCCACCTCTATCCGACCAGGAGCACCCAAATCGCCGCAAATGGCCCTTTTTTTTTTCTTCATCGGGACTTCCGTCTTGGTTAATGATTTCCCGAACTCCAACTCATAAACTATGTTCGGAGACACTTGCCAGAAATGACACATGTCAATTTGGCGGGAGCAACTCACTTTCCCAAGCCGGAAAGCATCATCCGAGGCCCGCTTAAAGGGCCCGAATCTTTTCCCATCGGACTTCCGTGTTTTGGTTAATCATGTAAGAAGTCACACAACACCAGGTTATAGTCCAACAGCTTTATTTGAAATCACAAGCTTTCGGAGCGCTGCTCCTTCTTCAGGTGAAGTGGAGAAATGCATAAAGACACAGCTTATATAGTCAGAGAATCATGTCAGATGTTTACAGGTAACCTTTACCCCAATACGCAAACATCTTCATGCACAAGTTCGAGCAAGACTTCGTCGCTGCACAGGATCTCCAACCAACGCTATACACCAGATACATCGACGACATTTTCTTCCTATGGACCCACGGCGAAGAATCACTGAAAAGACTACACGATAACATCAACAAGTTCCATCCCACCATCAAACTCACCATGGACTCCTCCTCAGAATCAGTCTCATTCCTGGACACACGAATCTCCATCAAAGACGGACACCTCAGCACTTCACTCTACCGCAAGCCCACGGACAACCTCACGAAGCTTCACTTCTCCAGCTTCCACCCTAACCACGTTAAAGAAGCCATCCCCTATGGACAAGCCCTGCGAATACACAGGATCTGCTCAGACAAGGAGGAACGCGATGGACACCTACAGACACTGAAAGACGCCCTTGTAAGAACGGGATATGATGCTCGACTCGTCGATCGACAGTTCCGATGGGCCACAGCGAAAAATCGCATAGACCTCCTCAGAAGACAAACACGCGACACAACCAACAGAGTACCCTTCCTCGTCCAGTACTTCCCCGGAGCGGAGAAACTACGCCATGTTCTTTGCAGCCTTCAACATGTCATCGATGACGACGAACACCTCGCTAAGGCCATCCCCACGCCTCCACTACTCGCTTTCAAACAGCCGCCTAACCTCAAACAGACCATCGTTCGCAGCAAATTACCTAGCTTTCAGGAGAACAGCGACCACGACACCACACAACCCTGCCACAGCAACCTCTGCAAGATATGCCAGATCATCAACACAGATACCATCATCACACGTGAGGACACCACCCACCAGGTACATGGTACATACTCATGTGACTCGGCCAATGTTGTCTACCTCATACGTTGCAGGAAAGGATGCCCCGGAGCATGGTACATCGGCGAGACCATGCAGACACTGCGACAATGGATGAACGGACACCGCGCAACAATCACCAGGCAGGAGTGTTCCCTCCCAGTCGGGGAACACTTCAGCAGTCAAGGACATTCAGCCTCCGATCTTCGGGTAAGCATTCTCCAAGGTGGCCTTCGAGACACAGGACAACGCAAAATCGTCGAGCAGAAACTGATAGCCAAGTTCCGCACCCATGAGGACGGCCTCAACCGAGATCTTGGGTTCATGTCACGCTACATGTAACCCCACCTGATGCAGGGTCATCCAGACTCGAGTCGACATTGGCTTGTTCTCTCTACACAGATGCGACCGGACCTGCTGTGATTTCCAGCCAAAAAAAATGTTTTTTGTCTGTTTTTTTGTTTTTCATACAGACCCCAGCATCTGCAATATTTGACCCCTTGTGACACCACCTCATTGTTCTTTGATGTAATGTTTCCCTGACTGACCTGTTTGGACACCATTCACACCTTTGACTGCTGTGATTATCTCTCTGCCGAGGTGTGATAAATGGCAGTTGGAAAGGTTACCTGTAAACATCTGACATGATTCTCTGACTATATAAGCTGTGTCTTTATGCATTTCTCCACTTCACCTGAAGAAGGAGCAGCGCTCCGAAAGCTTGTGATTTCAAATAAAGCTGTTGGACTATAACCTGGTGTTGTGTGACTTGTTACATTTGTCCACCCCAGTCCAACTCCGGCATCTCCACACCTTGGTTAATCATGTCTCGAAATCGTTAAATGCACATGTCAATTTGCCAGGAGCAACTCACTTTCTCAAGCCAGAAAGCATCACGGGAGGCCCGCTTAAAGGGCCCGAATCTTTTCCCATTGGACTTCTGTTTTTTGGTTAATCATGTCTCGAAATCGTTAAATGCACATGTCAATTTGCCGGGAGCAACTCACTTTCCCAAGCCGGAAAGCATCACCCGAGGACCGCAAAAGGCGGTCAAATCTTTTCCCTTCTGTACTTCCAGTACAAATTTGAATGGCCATATCTCCGCACTCCCGCGTCGGAGCCAAGCCGCTTTTACACCGTTCGACGCGGCTTCCCGTGCCCGTTCGAATGCCGCCCTTCTTGGCGGAAAAGGAGAAATTTTCTATTTTTCGGCCGATTTCGGGAAAAAAATGTCCCGCTCTGAACTCGGATTTTTCGGCTTTAATCGTTTCGTATACGGTCCCTTACGCAAGGGAGCCGAAGCCCCGGCCTCTGCCTGGCGTCAGGCTGCCGTTTTTAAGCCCGACCAAAAACCCGAAAATTGGTTAAAAATGGAAATAAATTTCCACCCAAAAAGGGTTAAAAGTCGGTTGGACGGCAGCCCGGGTCGGTCTCTGCAGACCTGGAGGCCCTAGACAGTAATCTGGAAAACAGACCAAGTCTCGAGAAACCACCTCCTACCAATCTCCAGGTACCCCGCCAATCCCCCCTGCCAGAAATGACAAGTGTCAAATCAGCGGGACGGATTTGACTTTTGTGACCGACCACCGGCACTTTTTTCGTCCACAGCCGGTCAAATCTTTCTCCTTCCGTACTTCCGGTACAAGTTTGAACGGCCATATCTCCGCACTCACGCAGCGGATTGAAGCGGTTTTCACAGCGTTAGACTCGGCTTCGCTTGCCCATTCGAATGACACCTCGGCCGACTTCCAAAAAGTTTTTTTTTATTTCGGACGTTTTCGGCGATTTTATTCCTGGCTGGCTGAGATCCGACCCCCGGCCCCAATTTGAAAGCTCATATCTCGGCACCCACGCAGCGGATCGAAGCGGTTTTCACAGCGCTAGACTCGGCTTCGCTTGCCCATTCGAATGACACCTCGGCCGACGTCCAAAAAAATGTTTTTTATAACGGCCGCATCGGCCATTTTTTTCCCGGACGGGTGAGATCCGACCCCCGGCACCACTTTGAAAGCTCATATCTCCGCACTCACGCAGCGGATTGAAGCGGTTTTCACAGCGCTAGACTCGGCTTCGCTTGCCCATTCGAATGACACCTCGGCCGACGTCCAAATTCTTTTTTTTTATTTCGGTCGGCTTCGGCGATTTTTTTCCCGCTAGCTGAGGTCCGACCCCCGGCCCCACTTTGAAAGCTCATATCTCGGCACTCACGCAGCGGAGCGAGGCGGTTTTGCCACCATTCGACTTGTCTTGGCTTGCCCGGTCGAACGCCACCCTTGTTTCAGAAAATGCACACAAGGCCATTTGACTACCCCAACGTTCCCCAAGGGAAAGGAGCACCCAAAGCCCCGGTAAGGCGGCTGAATACATTCCCATCCAGACTTCCGTCCCCAATGTGAATGCCAAGTATTCAGTTAATGAGTTGCCTCCTTGGTTAATCATTTGTCGCTCTGACTTTTGGTTACCCAGTTGTCGATGTTCAAATTTCAGTTAATGAGTTGCCCTTTTGGTTTATGATTTCCTACCTTGACAACTCATTAACCAGTGTTTCAGAAACTGCACAAGGCCATTTGACGACCCCAACTCGGTTCGCCAAGCGGGAAAGCAGCAACCGAAGCCCGGTAAGGCGGTCGAATCCATTCCCATAGGACTTCCGTCCCCAATGTGAATGCCAAGTATTCAGTTAATGAGTTGCCCTTTTGGTTTATCATTTGTCGCTCTGACTTTTGGTTAACCAGTTGTCGATGTTCAATATTCAGTTAATGAGTTGCCTCTTTGGTCTATGATTTCCTACCTTGACAACTCATTAACCAGTGTTTCAGACAATGCACAGGGCCATTTGATGACCCCAACTCGGTTCCCCAAGCGGGAAAGCAGCACCCGAAGCCCCGGTAAGGCGGCTGAATCCATTCCCATCGGACGACGGCCCCCAATTTGAATGCCCAATATTCAGTTACTGAGTTGCCTCCTTGAAACTTGAGTTATCGAGTTGTCCCTTTGGTTATCCAGTTGCCACATTGAAATTTCAGTAACTGAGTTGCCTCCTTGGTTAATCATTTGTCGCTCTGACTTTTGGTTAACCAGTTGTCGATGTTCAAATTTCAGTTAATGAGTTGCCCTTTTGGTTTATGATTTGCTACCTTGACAACTCATTAACCAGTGTTTCAGACAATGCACAAGGCCATTTGACGACCCCAACTCGGTTCCCCAAGCGGGAAAGGAGCACCCGAAGCCTCGGTAAGGCGGCTGAATCCATTCCCATCGGACTTCCGTCCCCAATGTGAATGCCAAGTAATCAGTTAATGAGTTGGCAGTTTGGTTACTCACTTTTCACTGTGACTTTTGGTTAACCAGTTGTCGATGTTCAAAATTCAGTGACTGAGTTGCCTCCTTGAAATTTCAGTTTACGACTTGTATCTTTGGTTACCCAGTTGCCACTATGAAATTTCAGTTACTGAGTTGCCTCCTTGGTTAATCATTTGTCGCTCTGACTTTTGTTTAACCAGTTGTCGATGTTCAAGTTTCAGTTAATGAGTTGCCCTTTTGGTTTATGATTTCCTACCTTGACAACTCAGTAACCAGTGTTTCAGACAATGCACAAGGCCATTTGCCGACCCCAACTCAGTTCCCAAAGCGGGAAAGCGGCACCCTAAGCCCCAGTAAGGAGGCCGAATCCATTCCCATCCGACTTCCGTCCCCAATGTTCCAGGCAGCACGGTGGCATAGTGGTTAGCACTGTTGCCTTACAAAGCCAGGGACCCGGGATCGAATCCGGCCTCAGCTGACTGTGACTGTCTGCGTGGAGTTTGCACATTCTCCCCATGTTTGCGTGGGTTTTCTCCGGGGGCTCCAGTTTCCTCCCACAGTCCAAAAATGGGCGGGTTAGGTTGATTGGCTGCCTCGTCACACCTTACTCCGATGTGTCGCCATGACTGATGATGGTAGCAGCAGCTGCCAGGGCCAATTTACCATAGCCAATCAACCTGCACATCCACGCAAACACGGTGAGAATGTGTAAACTCCACAGAGACAGCCGCCCGAGGCCGGATTCGAACCCGGGTCTCCAGCGCTGTGATACAACAGTGCTAACCGCCATGCTGCCTGCAAATCAGAGGCGATCTTCAAAACTTAATAGCTCTTGGGGTTCCCTCTCTTTTCATTCGACCAAAAAACAAAAAACAAATACCCAATAACCCTTTTAACCAGCCCTCCACCAATCAAATTAAAATTTGGTCGTCCAGATTAATTGTGCACTCCAGTCCCCGCGGCGCCCACCGGTCACGAAAAAGCTCGAGCGTGCCGGCGGACACCGCGTGCTCCATCTCTAGGGCCACCCGGGCGCGAACATGGCCACGGAAGAGGGGGAGGCAATCCGGTCGGACGACCCCCTCGCCCGCCCGCTGCCAGGACCAATTGATGGCTTTCTTGGCCAGGCCCAGGAGCAGGCCCACGAGGAGGTCCTCTGACCCGCCCGCCCCCCTCTGCACGGGGTGACTGTAGATCAGGAGCGTGGGACTGAAGTGCAACCAAAATTTGAGGAGCAAGGCTAGGGGTTCCCACAAGTGGGGAATCAATTGGGCTGTTAAATCAAAATTGCATCAATTTCCCACATCGTGCAGAATTCGTGTGGGAAACCCGCCCCCGTAGCAAAATCCCACAAATGACTTGGAAGCTCTAACTGATGCAATTTTGATTTAATAGCCCAATTGATTCCCCACGAATGGGAACCCCTAGCCTGAGAGCTTTTCACGTGACATCATCACTGCTGCTTCATTTAAGGGCTTCCACAAGCCTTCCTGACTTCAGCAGACTGCCAAGCTTCTCGCCCAAGCAGCTGCTTCGAACATCATCAGTCATGGCGACACGTCGGAGGAAGGCATCCCCCAGATTTGACGAGGCAGCCCTCCAGGCATTGGTGGAGGGAGCGAAACAGAGCAGGGAGGTGCTCTTCCCCTCCTCGGGGAGGAAGAAGCCACCCCAGCAAACCAAGGCTCTGTGGCTGAGGGTGGCAGAGCAAGTGAACGACACCAGCAATACCATCAGAACATGGAGACAATGTCGCAAACGCTTCCATGACCTTCTGCGCACTGGAAAAGTGAGTATGATGTTCCCATCACTCTTAATCTGATCCCCATTGCCTTTCCTCGCCAGCTCTCAGCTTTACCAATCTCTTCCTCCACATCCCACTTGGCACTGACATCCATGCACCCTTTCCCACTCCCTCTCTCTCTATGATCACATTCACCTAACTAATGGACTATGCAGCCCTCACACTCCCTATCACTGTCATGCTATGAAAGCAACATACATCACATAGGGAGGGCCCTTGGTCTTGCCATCTCACTCCATCTTTCTCTCCTTCTAAGCATCTATGCCATCGATTCTCTACACTCACTCATTCATTCTCGCTCAAACTCCACTTGTCTCCCCCATTGCAGGAAAAGAGAGCTGACAACCGAGCAGAGCGAGCCAAGCCAGGGGGAGGGGCAGCCTCCTTAGCCCAGCTGACCCCATGGGAGGAGGCGGTCCTGGAGATCATCGGAGTCCAGGACGAAACACAAGTGGGGGACGGAGAGACCGGTGCAGCAGAGCAAGCTGGTGACAGAAGAGTTTTCCAACTCTCTCAATTGCATTGCATGACTCGCTGATAATGACTTGGAAGCTCTAACAGATGGACCTCTGATCATCTGCAATAAGCACTGTGCAGGTAAAGCTGGCCTCTCATCTCTGACACTTTCCTTTACTCCCCCACAGGTCCATCGCAAGCTCCCATCTCCAGGACGCAGGAGGAGGTTCAGCCTCAGCTACGAGACTCCTCAGAGGAAGCTGCAACCTCTGAGGGCGCAGCGTCAGCAGAAGGCAACGCACCCAGCACCAGCGCGGAATCTGACACCTCGGTGGGACCTTCGGGACATAGATTGGTGTCGTCACCTGGTGTATCACAGCTCACAAGTGAGCCTCAGCAGATGGTGGAGACAGGGGCAGCAGTGGAGAGGCCTAGTCGGAGGGCGCAGCACTCTCCCAGCTCGGCTCAGCTGCATGTCGACCCTCTGCCTCTGGGTCGATCCACAGTATCAGCGGTGATAGCACTCCAGGAAAATAAGCAGGAGTCTCTGGCAGGTTTTGCCTCCAGGGCTGCTGTGAGTGCGGAGCGAATGGAGGAGTCCGCCGCTAACGCGAGCAGAGCCTTTGTGGGGTCATTGGCGCATCAAGGCAATACCACGGAAAGGATGGCAACCTCTGTGGAAAGGCTGGCTACGGCCATGGAGGAGATACGTCACGCGAGTGATGAAAACATGGTGAGTGTTCAGACTAGACTGACATCTCTGGAGGAGCAATGTGCAGCTATTGAATGGAGAAACCAGACCTTCATGGCAGTCCCTCTGAGAAGGACTGCCAGTCCCGACACGGGTCCCCATGGCTCCCCTGATGTGCAGCAAGGTGATCTCTCGCCACTTGCAAGTGCTGAGGGGGACCTGACCCATGAGAGGGATGATGGTGGCAGCGAACAAGGAGGTGGGGGCTCCTCTCCCAGCGCTCAAATTTCCATGCCACTGACAAGTCCTCGGTCAGAGCCCCACCTGAGTCAGCACCCAAGTGAGATCGGCGTCTCAACCCCTGCACAGCCGCAGGAGCAGCAGACTGCTGCACAGCCCTTACAGGCTCGCAGACCCAGAGGACGCCCGCCAAAGGTGTCCAGACAGGAGCAGCAAGGAAGTGAGCAAGGGGCCTCCACATCTGCTGATGCCACTGGGGTACCACTATGTAGGAGCACGCATAAGAGAAATAAACTGCACAAATAGTCACAAGGGTAGTCACTTGGGTGGAATTTAATGTGTTATGGTTGAAAGCCATCAGAATAATGTGATTAAAACATCTGTTGGCTACTGCTGTAGTTGTGGCGTGTGTCATTTCGCGAATGGGACTTTCACTTTGAGGTCAGTATGGTGGTCACATCGCTAGAACTCAGCTGCTCCCTGGCTATTGTCGGTGCTCAGGTAAAAGGATGCGAGGCACTAGTCCCTCAAGGGCGAGGCTCAGCAAATCTGGCCACTATGAGCGCGTCCCTTGCATGCCGGCCACCAATGTTCTCATGCACTGCTGCCGCTGGTTGATGAGCCTCTGCAAGATGTTCATCTTCGCTCTCCTCCTCCCCCTCCTCCTCCTCCTCATCTGAGGAGGATATGTCAGGAGCCACTTGGTTCTCGGCCATCTGCAAGCCACGACGCTGTGCCATGTTGTGAAGCACACAGCAAACCACAACGATTCTGGAGACCCTGGCTGCTGAGTATTGCAGGGCTCCACCTGATCTATCCAGGCATCTGAAGCGCATCTTCAGCAGACCAATGGTCTGCTCGATCATGACTCTGGTGGAAAGGTGGCTGGAGTTGTAGTTCTCCTCAGCTGCGTTGGATGGGCTCCTCACGGCGTCAGTAGCCACGTCCACAAGGGATAGCCCTTGTCTCCAAGTAGCCATCTGTTAAGTTGGTCTGGCGGACTGAATAGCGGAGGCACAGTAGACTGGCGCAGTATGAGGGAGTCATGGCAACTGCCAGGGTACTTGGCACAAACATGCAAAATTTCCTTCTTGTGGTTACACACCAGCTGAACGTTCAGGGAGTGGAAGCCCTTGCGGTTGACAAATATACCAGGATTGCGATGGGGAGCCTTAAGGTCCACATGTGTGCAATCAACGATGCCCTGCACGCTTGGAAAGCCTGCAAGATTCGCAAATCCATCCGCTCTCGCCATGACACTTGCTAGATCGTTGGTGAAATGGATGTGATTGTGCGCGATGGCAAAGAGGGCATCGGTTACCTGCTTGATGCAGGTGTGTGCGGCCGCTTGTGAGACGCCGCTGATGGCTGCTGCTGATCCCTGGAATGAGCCTGAGGCAAAAAATCTGAGTGCGATCGTGACTTTGACGGCCACTGATAAGAGGTGTCCAGCTGCTCCTCTGGGCTCCAGGTCTTGCTGCAGCATTGCGCAGATGTCAGCCACTATCACTCGCGAAAGTCGGAGCCGCCTTTGGCACTCCCGCTGAGACATGTCGAGGTAGCTGACCCTGCGTCTGTAGACCCTGCTTGGGGGGCATCTCCTGCGCCGACGGACTTCCATGCGCTGGCCCCTTCTGGCCTGTGCATCCTCAGGTGGGGCATCAGCAGCTTGGCGCAACTGTTGTTGCTGCTGCTGTTGGGCGGCCTCATGTAATATCCAGAAGGGCAGGCCAAAAACAGCTCCCATGCTTCTGGTAGATGCCTCAGTTGAGGAAGCGCTCAGTGAAGGTGGCGAGAGGTGTTTCCCAGGAGGTCACACTGGAGATGGTTGTCAGGCTGCAAACTTCCAGAGCTTTGGGAAGCCTTCTGAAAGATCCCCAGACCTGTGAGAGCAAAGTTATGCCACCTGCAATTAAAGCCTGTTCAAATCTGCCATTTAGTGGTTGAGCTGCAGCTGCTACTCCTCAAGCCAGTTGGGATTATAGAGCCAATTGAGGGCTTGTTCAGGGCCTTAAGGGCCTATCCCGCCTCCTGGAGGCGGGACGGAGTCGGGACCAGCAGACACGAATTTAGGAAAATCCAGCCTGAAATGTGGGGAACACGACCCCAACCCCAACCCGCCCGCCGTAGCAAAATCCCGCCCAATGTGTTTGTTCAAGTGACTGTAATTAATAGCAATGATAAGGGGTATAACTTGTCAGTGTCAGTGGAGACTTATCCTCGGTATAAATCAGGGCCCATTGGACTGGATCAGCTCAGAGAGCCTGCCAGAGCGGTGGGTTCCACTCCAACAGAAGTCGCCGCTTCTCACAGAAATGGGATATCCAGTAATCTATCAGATGGAAGATATTTTACTATCCTGTTCTTGCAGCCGTTGGAGTTACTGGTAAGCAGTTACCTTTTCTGTTAATGATATAAATCGGTGTTAACTGTGCTCCTTCACTTGGTAATGTTTTACTCGCAGCCCCTTCACTTCAACCAGTGGAAGAATGGAATGTCCGGTCTCCCTGCTCTTTCGGTCTTGTAGCAGTTGCATTATATCTATAATGATAATTGTTTATAAAACTATGGCATTGTTACTGGACTAAATTATGTACTCAATGAATTGAAATCAGGAGTCTGGGTTAAATGCAGCTATCATCCCGTCTGTAGCTTTTAACAGTTCCATGCTGTGAATTAAGCCTGCCTGGAATATTTTTTTGTAAATGTTTATTCAGTGATTGATAATGAGACAGCTCCCGGTCTCAGTGTTACAAGGAGGCAGCGCAATCTCCTCCCTTCCTAATAAAACGTCAGAGATTAATTATGATTTCAGTGTGTGTATTGGTTATCACTGTTATGAAATATTATTTCACTGTGTGTATCTGACGCCACATCAGAGGTCTGGCGACTGAACTGCATTTGTTGCTGACACATTTGCATTTCCTTCTCTGCTTTAGAATGGATGGATTCACTGAATGTCATTGGACTTCATTGTAAACATTAATATCTTCAGGTTATGTTGCATCAGGTTGCACTTCTATCTGTTGGAAAATGAGCCCTTTTATTGATCTGCAGATTATACACAGCGGCAGTGAGGTTGGCGTTTTGTTACTTGTGCAATCGTGCCATCTAACACTGTACTTTATAATTACAGGAGGGTGTCTTCAATTATTGTGATTTCTGTCTGGAGGAGATTTGGATCAACTGTAGAGGCATTAATTATTCACAGAGGCTTCCCCATTGAACAAACTGACCCTGAGGATAGCATCACATAGCACGAAGATGGTGTGCAGAATGCAGTCGTAGGATGTTACGATTGAATCGGATCTCAAAAAGAGATTTGGCGCAGAGAGCACAGACAGTGCTGAAAGATAGAGGAGCGATAGAGGAAGAGAGAGGGAGAATGACAGCGAGAAGGAAATGTTTGTGCGCAAGTGAGAAAGAGCTACTGAAAGTTCGAGTACCATTAAAAGTAGATGTTACTTCAGGGTGTTATTCGGGTGTGGTCAGATTGGGTGAGAATTTCCTTGTATTCCCACTTCTCTGTGTTTATCCATGAGAGCCACCGTCTGTTCTGGTGATTATTTTTTTCGTTACTTTATGGCTTATCCATGCACATAATACAAATTTATTTCAAATATAGTTTCCATTATTTATTGATCATAATGGATTATTAGAATAGTGGATTTTAAAAGCTGTGCATCAGCCGAATTCAATAAAAAATGAGTTTTATGTAACTGATATAGTTGAATTTGCATTGATGTAACTGAATGTGCTGAGTAAATTATATGTCCACATGTTATACCCAAGGAGCTGACAACATTAAACACATAAATTAATGTTTCAAAGGACTAATTGAGTTGTGTTACTTGTACCTATACCTTAATGTCTACAATCACTCTGCTGCAGTCTCTCCCTGTGAATCCCAGCCTCTCCCCCCTGCATTGAATACTATGTCTCCTCATCCGTTGCTAGAGTTTGCCCACTTTCCCAGACTCTCTGTTCCTGACTATCCTCCAGCTCCCACATGTCCTTTTCCTTCTCTCCATCGCAATCTCACTCACTGGCTCGGCCTCCAGCTTCCTCTTCCAATCCAATCCGAAGCCTCAAATTCACCGCCATGGCTCTCGGCATTTCCCATTTAGAGCCAGCCCCTTTCGGCTCTCTTGACCCAAAGCAACAGACCACTTTCACGTTCGCCTCTCCCAAAACCTGCCCGGCCTTCAATCGGGAGGCCAAATCCGGATTTAACCATTTCGATTCCCGCTCCTCAAATCCAATTTCCATTCCCCACTGGCACGGCACCCTCACTCGGCCCTTCCAGTGAATCCGGTGCCCAAATGATTCACATATTTTACCCATTTCGCAAATTGATTAACGATAATTGTATTTAAAACATTTCTCTGCCCGGAAGCGCGGCCCAGGTCCATGAATCAGTTTCCACCGTTCGATGCAGCAACAAAGCTGGAAATTTCAGCCCAGATCCTGTCATGCTGCTTCTTTGGCTCTAGGCCTGATCAGTAATTTCTCTGCTTCGTTCTCTCTCTCTTACAGTTATCTTGGTGGCAATTGTGATCCTGTCCCGAGGAAAGTGCAGCCTCTCCAGGTGTATCACCCGTTACCTGGTGGGAATGGCAGCGGCTGATCTCCTGGCCGTAATCTCTGATCCCATATTGAAGTGGTTTGGTCAGATTTATTTCCCATATTTATTCCTGAACATTACTCCCGTGTGTAGATTTATTTACATACTGATTATTTCAAATACCACGGTTTCTGTTTGGCTCACAGTCGCTTTCACGTTTGATGGATTTGTGGCCATTTGTTGTGAGAAGCTGAAAGCAAAATATTGCACCGAGAAAACGGCGGCAGTGGTTATCGGGGCAGTGAGTGTGCTGGGCAGTTTGGAATCTGTCCCCTGGTACTTCAAATATGAACTGAATATATAGTTGATAATGTTCACTGGTATTGTGTCCCTGAACCGAGCTTCTATACGTCCCCGTTATGTGGAGCGTTTGAGTTGTTTCAACTCATTTTAACCCCTTGTGTTCCATTCGTTGTGATTTTGCTGCTCAATGTTCGGACGGTCAGACGTATTTTAGCGGCCAGTCGAGTCCGCAAGGGGCTCCGGGGCTGCAGCGATGGAGAGAATCACAAGGACCCAGAGATGGAGAACCGAAGGAAATCCATTGTTTTACTCTTCAGTATAACCGGCAGTTTTATATTGTTATGGGTGACCCAGGTTTTGTATAATATTTATACGCGAATTGCAGATATTCGGTTTTATTACTCGTACACTGACCCTCTTTATATCACAGAACACACAGCAATAATGCTTCAGCTTCTCAGTTCCTGCACCAACACGTGTATTTATGTCCTGACACAGGCTAAATTCAGAGAGGAGCTGAAGAACGCGGTGAAATACCCACTCAACCTAATTGTTAAATTAATTAAATCATAGAAAGAGCTGAATGGTTTCAGGCACTATCACTGAAACCTATTTCTTGGTCCATTGCTTACACTCCTCACTGGGCAGAATTTACATTATATATTAGCAGCATAGAGCCCTGCAATTATCTGAAATCTGATTTGGATATTGTACTTTTTTGAAAGTGAAAATGATTTCAGAGCATAGACTTGCAGAGAAAACAAGTTAATGAAAGAGACCAGTCGAAATATGTAAAGAAGCATAGAATAAGAGATGTAGATGTTGAATTGGATAGAGATAAACCGAGAGGAAACGGAATAGAAAGAGGGAGAGTGGGAGAAATTAAAGGGGTAGGAGCACTGAGAAGGCAGAGAGAAAAAACCGGCAAAAGTTGTTGTGGAGAAAAATAGAAAGAGATAAATATAATGAGGAAAAATACACGTCGGAAAACCATAGAAAGAAAATAACATTTGGTTAACGTATCTCTCTTTGTAATCGCCCTTGTGTGCCTGTATTATTCCTGTTTAACTTTCACTCTGCCACTCTGCGTTTATTTGTCGATTTGTCTAACAATTTCTCTGAACTTTCTCTTGTTCAAAAAACACCCTCTCTCTTAATCTGAGGTATAAGTATTCTGTTTTGCTTTATATACCTATTAGAAATGTTTTGCAGTGTTTAAATAGCAATGTAGATAAAGGGAATCCAGTGGTTGTTGTATATTAGCATTTATTTCAAGGAGCTTGATGTGTGCGAGTAAGGAATTAATGCTGCAATTACATTGGGTTTTGATGATACCACACCTGAAGTTCTGTGTTCATTTTAGTCGCCTTACTTAAGGAAGAATATATTTGCCTTAGAGGAGGTTCAACAAAGGTTCACTGAACTGATTGCTGGAAAAAGAGAGGGCTGCCCTACGATGAGAGATTGAGTAGAATGACATCATAATCTCTGGAGGTATAGAATAATGAGAGATGATCCCATTGAAAAGTATAACATTATATGAGGGCTTAACAGGGGAGAAGCTGAGAAGCTATTCCCCCGGCTTGAGCGCCTAGAACTCGGGGTCACAGTCTCAGAATAACAGGTCGGCCATTTAGTAATGAGATGAGGAGAAATGTCTTCACTGAGCTGGTGTTAATCTTTGGAATTCTCTACCCCAGAGGGTTGTGATGCTCAGTTGTTCAGCATAATCAAGACTGAGATTGATATATTTTGGATTTTTAATGGAATCAAGTGATATATGGAGAGGGCGGGAAAGTGGATTTGATGCCAAAGTTCAGCCACGATCATATTGAATGGCGGCGCAGGCTCAAGGGGCTGCATGGCCTCCTGCTGCTCCTAGTTCTTATGTTATTATAGACAAAATATTGGCATCAAAGAGAACTCGAGACACAGAAAGAAACAAAACAGGAGAGCACAGTACCAAACGAGCAAAGTTTATTTTCTAGTCTATAAATTTACAATATAATTAATAAAAATGAATTTGTGCAGTGCCTTTTTTATTAATATATGGCAAAACACTTTTCACCATGATTTACTTCTGCAGTGTGGCGACTGTTATGTAGGCAGATATAACTTCTTGATATCTGTCTGAACAGATGTTAATAGTGTCTTTATATTGATTCACAAATTTCGTATTATAGGGTTAATCTTTTTATTGCTATCAATGATAATTTTCGAATAACGTGCAATAATTTGTAATGCAGTTATGTAATCAGTGCTCAAATAATTAAAGTTCACTGTAAATTGCCGTAAAGAAAAGCTGAAGAAGTAGGGAGAAACCGTGACACTGAGATAGAACAGAGAGAGAGAAAGGGAAAAAAGGAGAAAAAGGAAGGCACAGATGGTAAATAGAGAAACAGGACACAGGGAGAATAAAGAAGAGAGTGATTGAGTAAAGGAGTTACGAAGAGAGAGAGAAAGGCACAAAAGAGGACATGGAGTGACAGAACACAGAAAGGCTCACAAAAATAGAGATCAAATGAGAAGAAAAGAGAAACGAGGGAGAAAGATATAGAGGGTAAAAGGAGAGATGGAATAACGACAGAAAGATACAAGAGATGGAAAGGAGAGAAAGCGAAATATATTATGTCAGAGCGAGAAGAGAGATAGAAAGAGACACAACTAGTAATAGAAAGAAAGATATAGACAAAACATAAATAAAGAAAATGAGAGGCAAACAGGATGGTACCTAAAGGCTGAGATGAAAAGGCAAACGGAAATAAGGAGTAAAAGGGAAGAGAGAGACAGACAGAGACACGGAGATACTCAGAGGCAGACAGAAAGAGAGAGAGAAAGAGTTGTAGGCGGGTGGAAAGATTAAAAAAAAACTTGGACAGAGAGGAGAGAACGAGCCAGAGTGAGAGGGAGAGAAATGGAAAAAGGAGTAAAAGAAGGCAGGGACAGAGAGAAGACCAATAAAGTAATAGGTAAGTGAATCACAGGTGAGACGAGAGGAATTTTTAATGTAGCGAAATGTGGGGGACGTGTTATGACCTGGAAGGCACTGACTGAAAGGATGGTGGAAGCAGATCCAATAGTAACATTCAAAATGGTATTGGATACATAATCTAAGGAGAGAACATTGCAGGGCTATGGGGAAAGAGCAGAGGAGATAAGGAATTGGAGAGATCTTTCAAAGGGCCGGCACAGGCATAATGGGCCGAATGGCCTTATTCTATTCAGTAAGATTCTATGAAGACATGCAGCAACATAGAGATACAGAGTGAGACAGTGAATGATATCTTAAAGGGTGACATAAAAGGAGAAACAGTACAGCGATAGATAGAAATTAAAAGAGAATTGAAGTAATGAGACTGAGAAAGACCACGACTGATGAATATACAAAGAGAGACTGAGACAATCAAATACAAGCAGATTCAAATAGAGACAGAGCGGTGGAGACAGGAATTAGGTTAACACACATAAAGCATTAGGTAACACTTTTCAAACTGTCATTGTAATCGGCCTGTAGTGGTGGAGCACAGACTAGCAGAATGGCAGTAGATGAAGCACGCTGGCCAATTAATGTGTGTTCTGGATTAACAGACATTTGGGTTTAGTTTTGATAGTTGTAAAGTTGATGCCTGGAGGCTGCACAATGAAGTCACTCAGTCATGTGTAACTGTCCTTGCCCATCACTAAAAGCAGGAATTTTACAAGCTGCTCTGTACACTGTGTAACTTGCACAGTGACCTGCTCTATTCTGTAATAATCAGAATGTACTGATTCCGCTGTGTTACTAAACTGGACAGTGGCCAAAACAACAAACAAAGTACGGCCAATCTGAAATAAGGCCCAGAAAATGCTGGAAAAACACAGCAGGTCAGAATGAATAAAGGTTACTGTGTCACGTGTGGAAAATTGACTTCCCAATTGAAACATTGAGACGCAGACAGATCTATTAATCCATATATATAACTGTGTGTGTGTGTGTGTGTCTGTGTGTCTGTGTGAGTGTGTGTGAGTGTGTGTGTGTCTGTGTGTGTGCTTTGATATATGTAAAACTTACAATAATATGGACGTACTATCAGTAGAGGGATTAACAGATTATCTTAGTCAATGACCCATACACAAAAATAGTAAAAGAAGGGCATCCAAAGAACATAATTAGGAGCAGGAGTCGGCCATACCGCCCTTCGAGCCTGCTCCGCCATTCAATAAGAACATCGCTGCTGTGTGACTTCAACTACACTTACTCGCCCGAGCACCATGTCCCACGATTCTGCTAGTGTGCAAAATGCCACCTGAAAAGTTAGAGCTCCCTGGATGGCTAAAGATATAGAGATGATAATGAAACAGAGAAAGGAAGCTTATGATAAACTTCAGGCTCAAAAATAAGTAGACAAACAAGCTGAATACAAAAAGTGCAGCTGAAAACTGAAAAAGGAAATAAGAGGGGCAAAGAGTGTATATGAGAATAGCGGAGAGAGTAAGATGCTAGTGGACCCAAAAATCTTTTATAAACACATAACTCGTAAAAGGGCAGTGAAAGGAAAGCTGGGGCCGATTAGGGACAAAAGCGATGGGCATGCATCCCTTTTCACTACAGAAGCGGATGCTGCGAATGCCACACTAAATGATGAGATAGTAGAGCAACTGGAGAGGAAAAATCGATAAAGAGGAGGTACCTACAATGTTGGCAGCGCTCAAAGTAGAAAAGTCACCCGGTGCAAATTGCTGCATCCTAGGTTGCTGAGGGAATTAAAGCTGGAAATTGTGGAGGTTCTGGCCACAATATTACAAACCTCTTTGAATATGGGCGCGGTACCAGAGGGCTGGTGGATTGCTGTCGTTAGACAAATGTTAAAAAAGTGGAGAGGGAAAATCACGGCAATCACAGACCAAGCAGCCTAACGTTAGTGGCGGGGAAAGTTTTAGAGACATTAATCCGGGAAAAAAATTAATTAGCATTTGGAAACAATGTGGGTCAATAAATGAAAGCCAGCACGGATTTGTTAAAGGCAAATCATGCTTGACTAACTTGATTGAGTTATTTGATGAAGACACGGAAAAGTTTGAGGAGGGCCATGTGGTTGATGTTATATAAATGCAATTTCAAATGGCGATTTTTAAACTACCACAATGTAGATTTGTTAACAAAATTGAAGCCGTCAGATTAATGGGACTGTGGCTGCGTGGATACGAAATTGACTAAGGGCAGAAAGCAGAGAGTAATTGTAAACTGTTGTTTTTTCAGACTATGAAAGATTGGTTAGGCCCGTCCCTGGCACCATTCTTGTCAATCTCCTCTGCCCTGACTCCAAGGCCTTGATAGCATTCCTAATTTGTGGTGCCCAGAACTGGAGACAATACTCCAGCTGGGGCCGGACCAATGATTTATAAAGTTTCTGCATAACTTCCTTGATTTTGTTCTGTGCCTCTATTTATAAAGCCAGGAAGTGCTGGGTGAACGGGACTTGTGGTGAGTTAGGACATGGCCAGCAGAGTTTTGGATCAGCTTCAGTTTATGGAGGGTGGAAGAAGGGTGTTGGACCAGGAGAGTGTTGGAATATTCAAGTCTGGAGCTAACAGATGCATGGATGGGGGAGTCAGCAGCAGATTAGCTGAGGCAGGGGCGGAGTGGTGTTGCTTGGCAGTGGCTGACTATCTGAGTTCCTCTTTCCTGTCCACCTGCCAGGCAAGAGGGGTGGGTCGGATTTGGAGGGCACCAGAAGAGGATCGATCGCCGAAGAGATCTCGCCAATCTCTAGCACCCTTCCATTTGTGACCGAGCAACGACTCTGCCTTTGAAGCGGGACCGCTGTCGCAATGTGGCAGGATACGTGCAGCCACTCGGGGCGGGAGATTCGGGGTGTCTCTCATCAACGCCGTGGATTTCTCGTCTCCCACTGCTGGTGGGACAGGTGACGATACGGAGAGGGAAGTGTGGGTTGGTATTGGAACGTCGGCCGAGGGAGGAGAGCGGGAGACTCGGCGTATCTCTCATCAACGCCGTGGTTTTCTTGTCTCCCTCTTCCGGTGGGATAGTTTAAGTGATATTGAGGGGAGGGGGGTTGAGTATCCTCTCACCTCGCTTCCCGAAAGCCTGCCGAAGCCCACATCAGTGTTACCATCACCGTGGTAACCCATTAACCCACTTGATGGAACTGCGAAATAGATCAGATTCCCAATTTCTACAGCAGCTTTCACCACCGCAGGGCTTCCCAAAGCGATTCACAGTGTAATCACTTTTGTAATGCAGGAAATGCAGCGTTCATTTTGCTTCAGCTGGATCCCACAAACAGCAATATCAATAATCAAATAATCAGGTTTTTTGTGTTGATTGAAGGATAACACAGGATTCCGGGGAGAACTCCCCTGTGCGCTTCTACCGTCGTGGCCCTGGGATCTTTTACATCAAAAGGAGACAGCAGACGTGGCCCTGGTTTAATTTCTCTGCCGAGAAGGTGGCACCGCCGACAGTGCAGCGCTCCCTCAATATTGGCACCGTGAAAGTCAGCCTGGATTGTGTGCTTGAATCTCTGGAGTGGGGCTCAAATCCTCGGCCTTCCATCTCAGAGGCGAGAGTGCGGACACTGAGCCACAGCCACACTTGCGGTTGGGTGGTGGCTGGTGTTTGATTGCAGTATCTGCAAACCTCACCTCTCGCCTTTCCCCCCACCTCTCCTGTCTCAGAGGCGAGAGCGCGGACACTGAGCCACAGCCACACTTGCAGTGGGGTGGTGGCTGGTGTTTGATTGCAGTATCTGCAAACGTCACCTCTCGCCTTTCCCCCCACCTCTCCTGTCTCAGAGGCGATAGCGTGGACTCTGAGCCACAGCCACACTCGGGGTGGGGTATTGGCTGGTGTTTGATTGCAGTATCTGCAAACCTCACCTCTCGCCTTTCCCCCCACCTCTCCTGTCCAGGTTGGTTAACCAATCTTCACGTTATTCCCGGAGGCCGTTGTGCCGGGGGCCTTCACGCAGCCGACAGCGCATTTGGGAAGGGAGAGCACCGCCAGGAACCAGGCAGTTACTGAGCCCCACACCCACCTCCACACTGCTCAAAACAATCACCGTGTGTTCCGTGGTTCACATCACGTTTGTTCCAGCTGGAAAAGTGACTCTTCAGAACAAAAAGAAAGGAAATCCAGGGCGTTAAATTAGCACACAGAAAACTGCAGGATTCGCACACACAGCTCCCAAATATGGCTTACTCGCTAACTGACCAGTGCTGTACCTGACCTGCGAGTGTTTGAAGGATCAGTGTAGAGGGAGCTTCACTCTGTATCTAACTTGTGCTGTGTCTGCCCAGGGAGTGATTGAAGGGACATGCAGAGGGACCTTTAGTCTGACGGCCTTGAGTGCCAGAAAAGTATCCAGCTGCAGCTACTAGCAGACCGCATTAAGGCGCAGGAAATGCAGATGGATGGGTTTTGGAGCATTCACGATGCTGACAGGGTCGTGGAAAACACGTTTACTGAGTTGGTCACACCGCAGGTAAGGCCTGCACAGGCATAAGGGAAATGGGTGACCATCAGGCAGAGCAGTAGAGGCAGGCAGGTAGTGCAGGGGACCCTGTGGCCAAACCCCTCTCAAACATGTATACCGATTTGGATACAGTTCAGGGGGATGAATTAGCAGAGGAAGGCGGCAGCAGCCAACTTCCTGGCACCAGGGGTGCTTCTGCTGCACAGGAAGGGAGGAAAAAGTGCGGGATAGCAATAGTGGTAGGGGATTCTATCGGAAGGGGAACAAATAGGCGTTTCTTTGGCCGTAGATGTGCATCCAGGATGGTTTGCTGCCTCCCTGGTGCCAGGGTCAAGGTTGTCACTGAACGGCTGCAGGGCATTCTGAAGGGGGAGCATGATCAGTCAGAGGTCGTGGTTCACATTGGGAGCAATGACATGGGGAGGAAGAGGGATGAGGTCCTGCAGCAAGAATTTAGTGCGCTAGGTAGAAGATTAAAGAGCAGGACCTCAAAGGTTGTAATCTCTGGATTACTCCCGCTCCACGTGCTAGTGAGTATAGGAATAGGAGGATAGAGCAGATGAATGCGTGGTTAAAGAGTTGGTGCAGGAGGGCGGGCTTTAGTTTCCTGGATCACTGCGCCTGCTTCTGGGGATGGTGGTACTTGTTCAAGTCGGACGTGTTGCACCTGAACCAGAACGGGACAAATATCCTTGCGTGGAGGTTTGCTCGCACTGCTCGAGGGGGGGGGGGGGCTAAAACTAACTTGGCAGGGGGATGGGATACAAAGTGGAGCTATAATAGGGGGCGATGTACAGCCAAATATAGAGGAAAAAATAATTCAGCCTGGAATGCAGAGCAAATATGTAACGGCACAAGGGAGTAGGGCAAGGCTGAATGGCGTTTATTTTAATGCAAGGAGTCTTACGAATAAGGTGGATGAACTGAAGTTGTTGATGAACACATGGGAGTAGGATATTGTTGCTATCACTGAGACAGGGTTGAGGGAGAAGCAAGACTGGCAGCTCAATATTCCTGAGTAAAGAATCTACAGGCGAGACAGAGGGGGGAATAAAAGAGGAGGGGGTGTCGCAATATTAATTAAGGAGTCAATTATTGCAGTAAGGAGGGATGATATATTAACAGGTTCCTCTAATGAGGCCAGATGGGTTGAACTTATAAACAAAAATGGGGCTAGCACTTTGCTGGGAGCGTAATACAGGCCCCCAAACAGTCAGGGGGAGATAGATGAACAGATATGTAGGCAAATCTCAGAGAAGTGTGCAAATAATATGGTAATAATAGTGGAGGATTTCAATACCTCAATAATAACTGGGATAGTCAGAGTGTGAAAGGCTTAGAGGGTGCAGAAGTCTAAAATTGCATCCAGGAGAGATTTTTGAGCCAGCATGTAGAAAGTCCTACAAGAGAGGGGGCGGTACTGGACCTAATTCTAGGGAATGTGGCCGAGCAAGTGGTAGAAGTGTTATTGCTGAGCACTTTGGTGACAGTGACCATAACACGGTGAGATTTAAGGTAGTCATGGAAAAGGACAAGGATGGACCGGAAATAAAGGTTCTAAATTGGGGGAAGGCCGATTTTAATATGATAAGGCAGGATCTGGCCAAAGTGGACTGGGATCAGCTACTTGAAGGAAAATCTACATCGGAGCAATGGGAGTCTTTCAGAAAGGAAATTGAGAGAGTACAATTGCAACATGTTCCCGTAAAGTTCAAGGGTGGGACCAATAAGCACAGGGAACCTTGGATATCAAGGGATATACGAGAATGGATTAGGAAAAAAAGTGGGGCATTTGGCAGACACAAAGGTCTAAAGACAGAGGAAGCCCTAAAGGAACATAAAAAGTGCAGGAGGATACTTAAAAAAGACATTAGGATAGCGAGGAGGGGCCATGAAATAACACTGGTGAGCAAAATAAAGTAAAATCCTAAGGTGTTTTATAAGTATATTAAGGGTAAGGTGATAACTAGAGAAGGACTAGGGCCCATTAGGGACCAAAGTGGCAAGCTGTGTGTAGAGCCCAAAGATGTAGGTGGGGTTTTAAATGAATTGTTTGCATCTGTGTTCACTATGGAGAACGACGATGTGGATATAGAAATCGGGCAGGGTAACTGTTATATACTTGAACATGTTAGCATCGAGAGGGAGGAAGTACTAGCGGTTTTAGCAGGCTTAAACGTGGATTAATCCCCAGGACCGGACGAGATGTATCCCAGGCTACTATGTGACGCAAAGGGGGAGATTGCAGGAGCTCTGACACAAATTTTCAGGACTTCTCTGGCCACAGGGGATGTGCCAGAGGACTGGAGAACAGCTAACGTAGTACCATTATTCAAGAAGGGTAGTAGGGATCAACCAGGGGATTACAGGCCAGTGAGCCTAACATCAGTGGTAGGGAAATTATTGGAAAATATTCTGAGGGACAGAATCAGTCTCCACTTGGAGAGGCAAGGATTAATTAGGGATAGCCAGCATGGCTTTGTCAAGGGAAGGTCATGTCTGAAAAAATTGATTGAATTTTTCGAGGGGGTGACTAGGTGAGTGGATGAGTGTTCTGGACCGATGGACATTATGTGACATTCTGAACATTTTAGGTGTGCAGATAGCACCCTCTTGTGGCGGTTATTGTGTTAACAGTTTGTATGTTGGAAAGGTCATCTGACCTTTCTTCCTGTGTGAGGTCATTTGACCTTTGTTCCTTTCTTCCTGTTGACCCCAGGAAGCAGTTTTACCAGGAAGAACCTGCCTTGAGTAATAGAGAATTCCATGAGGGATTTTCAATCCAGTGTAATCTGACTTCATATGTTAGGCCAAACGCAATATCTGTGAGTATCTTTAGTTCTTAGCATAATAGCAATGTTGTCAGAGTAATATTTTGATAATACTATGTTTATAAAAGGTTAATATTTAATAGTTACAGAAGTTAGTTCAAATGTTAGTTAGTTATACAATTAGTCTATTCTACTGTTGTAAATATGTTTATATCTTGTGTAATATCGAATGTGTAGTACTCAGTTTATGTACAAAACATACTTTGTCTTTGTTTACAGTTTCACAAATTTGTTCAAGTAAAAGCTTCAAAACAGCAAACAGCTTCACGAAGAATTATTTTGAATAGAATGTTTAACTTGCTTGATAACTAGATAGGAGCACGTCTAGCGCGGCCAGTACAGTCAAAAGATAGCAATACGGCTAGCAGTGAAAAGATATCAGTGAAACGATATCAGTGAAAAGATAGAAATACGGCTAGCTGTGAAGAGCGGAGCAGGAGGAGCCCAAAGTGAGCCTTAATCTCGTAGAGCACATCTACCTCACATCAACATGTCAGAAGATAATAGCGAAAATGCTTTGCAGCAAGTAGACCTTAAACAGGCAGACGAAACTGTAGAACGTGACAATCGGTCTATAACCTCCATTTACTACAGATCGCAAGTTAGTTCACGGTCATCGGGTGGTTCTAGAGTAAGCACAGCCATCGCCAAAGCACGGGCTAAACTAGTAGCAGCTCAAGCCAGAGCTGCACATACGGACAGTGAAATAGAAATAAAAGTAAGACAGGCCCGTCTCCAAGCTGAACCCCAAGCAGAAGAGGCACGACTCCAAGCAGAACAGGCCTGACTCCAAGCAGAACAGGCCCATCACCAAGTGGAACGCCAGGCTGAACAGGCCCGTCTCCAAGCCACATTAGACGCTCTGCAGCAACAAAAAGAGATAGATGCTGCATTAGCCGAGACACAAGTATTCGAGGCAATTTTGGAGGGAGCTGATCCCGAGACAGCTTACAAACCTTTAATTCCTGTTCCGTGGCAGAGTCCACGACAGCGCACCATAGATTACGTGAGCGATCATGCCGACATACAGTTTGCAGGAGAAAGGGATGGAGGCCCGCACATCTCTACAGATGCAAACACTTCGTATAACATGCCACAAGTTGCCAACCGATGTCAAAGCAGACGGCGTGCCTCAAGCCGCAGAGTCTTCCCCAGCAGAACTGAAGACACAGAGCAAAGGAATAGGACGCCGAATAGGGAAAGTCGGAGGCAAATCCCCTCTCGGTCCCTTGAGACCCCCAACAGAGCCCCCAGCCAAGGCAACCCTGGCCCAGGTCCCAGCACCTACGACCTCGCCAAATACCTTGCACGCACCCAGCTGGTGACTTCGGGGTTAATCAAGTTTGATGACAGGCCAGAGAATTATCGGGCTTGGAAGTCCTGCTTCCACGATGCCATATCGGGCTTAGACCTGTCGGCAGGAGAAGAGCTCGGTCTCCTTATCAAGTGGCTTGGCCCAGAGTCCGCCGGACAGTCCTGCAGAATAAAAGCGGCCAATGTGGGGCAGCTGCCAGAGGGGTTGAAGAAGGCTTGGGTGAGGCTGGAAGAAAGCTACGGCTCGCCCGAAACCATTGAAAGGGCTCTCTTTAACAGGTTTGCGAACTTTCCGAGGTTGACGAGTAAGGAACCCCAGAAGCTCCGCGACCTTGGAGATCTGCTGTCGGAACTCGACGCCGCAAAGCAGGACGGCTACCTACCCGGTCTATCGTACTTAGACACTTCCAGAGGGGTAAGTCCCATCATTGAGAAGCTTCCATTTAACCTGCAGGAGAAGTGGATATCGTTTGGATCAAAGTTCAAGCTAAAGCACAACGTGGCGTTCCTACCATTCTCTGCGTTCGTTAAATTCATCCGTAAAGAAGCCAAAGCCAGGAACGACCCCAGCTTCAACTTCTTCTCCTCCCAACCAGCACTTGCCAGAAGAGACAAGTTCGACAGACATGGAAAGACACCAATATCTGTCCACATAATGCAAGTGTCCTCAACTGAGCACACAAAGATTCAGAAGAAACCTGAGGATATGAGCAAACAATGCCCTATCCACAACAAGCCCCATCCTTTAAAGAAGTGCAGAGGTTTCAGGGAGATGTCCCTGGAAGATCGGAAACAATATCTTAAAGAGAACTCTATATGTTTCAGGTGCTGCTCGTCCACGAGCCATCTCGCCAAGAGCTGCAAGGTGGATGCAAAATGCAGTGAATGTGAAAGTGATCGGCACGTTTCAGCACTACACCCAGGCCCAGCTCCTTGGAAGTCAGAAACGCCTCCTCCCGCATCAGAGCACGGCGGGGAGAGAGAGGGAGCTGTTGGTACGGAGATTACATCCAGGTGCACCGAGGTGTGCGGAGAAGGAGTGAGCGCAAGAGCATGCTCCAAGATATGCCTCGTTAATGTGTACCCTGCAGGATGTCACCAGGAATCTGAAAAGATGTATGCCATACTAGATGAACAAAGCAATCGTTCTCTAGCAAGATCCGAGTTCTTCAACATCTTCAAGATCAAAGGAAGTCCGTCGCCTTACACGCTGAAGACGTGTACTGGATTTTCAGAGACAGCCGGCAGGAGGGCTTGCGGTTATGTTGTTGAGTCAGTCGGCGAGAAGATTAGTCTCCCCCTTCCTACACTCATCGAATGTAATCAAGTCCTCGACAACCGTTCTGAGATTCCCACTCCGAATGCAGCTCGTCATCACCGTCATCTGAGACGCATTGCAGACGAGATTCCACCTCTTGACCCAGATGCAAGCATACTTCTGTTGTTGGGAAGAGACATCTTGAGGGCACATAAGATAAGGGAGCAGATCATCGGTCCACATGACGCCCCTTTCGCCCAAAGGCTAGACATCGGCTGGGTCGTTGCTGGAGATGTGTGCCTCAAGGGCGCTCACAAGCCATCTCAGGTGAGCACACTCAAGACTTCCATCTTGGAGAATGGTTGTCCAAGCTACCTTACCCCATGCAGTAGTCAGATCCGAGTGACAGAGAAGTTCAGTCATACGGCTCAGCCTCAGAAAAACCCAGCGCTGATCTCTGCAGACAGCACACAGATGATGCTCACTGGCGAGAACCCGGGTCAGTCAGTCTTCTGTCGCACCGCCAACGACCACAAACTTGCTCCATCGAGCGACGACATGAGGTTCCTCCAGATCATGGACAATGAGGTCTCTCGTGACCGCTCTAACAGCTGGGTTGCACCCTTACCCTTCTGGAACCCCAGACGACGGCTTCCGAACAACAGGGGTTATGCCTATAATCGTCTTAACTCGCTCCGTCGCACACTAGAGAAGAAGCCAGAGATGAAAGCACACTTCCTAGAATTTGTCAAGAAAATCCTTGTCAACGATCATGCAGAGATAGTTCCTCCACTCCAGGAAGGCCAAGAGTGTTGGTACCTCCCTCCCTTTGGAGTCTATCACCCGATAAAGCCAGAACAGATCCGCGTGGTGTTTGACTCCAGTGCACCATTTCAGGGCATCTCTCTCAATGACGTACCCTTCACAGGGCCTGACCTTAACAACAGCCTCTTGGGAGTGCTCATGAGATTCAGGAAAGAGCCCGTCGCCATCACTGCCGATATCCAGCATATGTTTCATTGCTTCATGGTGAGAGAAGACCACAGAGACTTCCTCCGCTTCCTGTGGTATCGGGACAATGACGCTTATAGAGACATTGTGGACTACAGAATGCGTGTCCATGTCTTTGGGAATAGCACATCCCCTGCTGTCGCCATATACGGACTAAGGAGGGCTGCCAAGGAAGAAGACGATGACTTTGGCAGTGATGTGAGAGGGGTCATCGAACGAGAGTTCTACGTCGACGACGCACTGAAGTCATTCCCGACCGAAGCAGAGGACATCAGTACCCTCGGACGAGCCCAGGAACTACTTGCACTATCCAACCTCAGGCTGCATAAGATAGCCTCTAACAGACCAGCAGTGATGGAGGCATTCCCCCCTGAAGATCGTGCTAAGGACGTCAAAGACCTAGACCGCTTCACTGATGACCTCCCCCTACAGCGTAGCCTAGGGGTGTCGTGGAACATAGCAACAGACACGTTCACGTTCCAAGTCCTAGACGCCAAGAAACCCTTCACACGTAGAGGAGTGCTCTGTACAGTCAACAGCCTATACGACCCTCTCGGCTTCTTAGCCCCTGTCACCATACAAGGCAGGCTGCTCCTCAGGGAACTCTCCACATGCGCTGAAGACTGGGATTCACCTCTCCCTGAAGAGCTGGAAGCAGAGTGGGACAGATGGAGAGACTCACTCCAAGACTTACAGGAGATCCGAATACCTCGCTGCTATTCGTCTTTCTTTCCCTTAAATGCCCAATTCAAAGAGCTTTTTGTTTTGCAGATGCATCCGCTAAGGCCATTGCAAGTGTGGCTTATCTGAAGGTCACTACTCAAGAAGGACAAAGCAAAATCGGCTTCGTCTTTGGAAAGGCCAAGTTGGCGCCCCAGCCAGACCTCGCCATACCCAGATTGGAACTGTGCGTAGCAGAACGCAACCTACCCCCTCACAGCAGTCTACAGAAGCTGCATCCTATCATCGACACCGACGGCCCGCCTCCGAGGTGGTTCTTCTTTTGTCGCCAGAGGACTCCAGTGACAAGTAGAGTTCGGACTATGTGGAGTTGTTAATGACCACAGACTGGGAGTGTTCTGGACCGATGGACATTATGTGACATTCTGAACATTTTATGTGTGCAGATAACACCCTCTGGTGGCGGTTATTGTGTTAACAGTTTGTATGCTGGAAAGGTTATCTGACCTTCCTTCCTGTGTGAGGTCATTTGACCTTTGTTCCTTTCTTCCTGTTGATCCCAGGAAGCAGTTTTACCAGGAAGACACTGACTTGAGTAATGGAGAATTCCATGAGGGATTTTCAATCCAGTGTAATCTGACTTCATATGTTAGGCCAAACGCAATATCTGTGAGTATCTTTATTACTTAGCATAATAGCAATGTTGTCAGAGTAATATTTTGATAATAATATGTTTATAAAAGGTTAATATTCAATAGTTACAGAAGTTAGTTCAAATGTTAGTTAGTTATACAATTAGTCTATTCTACTGTTGCAAATATGTTTATATCTTGTGTAATATCGAATGTGTAGTACTCAGTTTATGTACAAAACATACTTTGTCTTTTTTTGCAATTTCACAAATTTGTTCAAGTAAAAGCTTCAAAACAGCAAACAGCTTCACGAAGAATTATTTTGAATAGAATGTTTAACTTGCTGGATAACTAGATAGGAGCACGTCTAGCGCGGCCAGTACAATGAGGGTAGTGCAGTGGATGTGGTTTACATGGATTTCAGTAAGGCTTTTGATAAAGTCCCGCATAGGAGACTGGTCAGGAAGGTAGGAGCCCATGGGATCCAGGGTGCCTTGGCAAATTGGATCCAAAACTGGCTTAGTGGCAGAACTAGGGGGCATAATCTTAAAATAAGGGGCTGCTCATTCAAAACTGAGATGAGGAGAAACTTCTTCACTCAGAGGGTGGTAGGTTTGTGGAATTTGCTGCCCCAGAAAGCTGTGGAAGCTCCATCATTAAATAAATTTAAAAGAGAAATAGATAGTTTCCTAGAAGTAAAGGGAATTAAGGGTTACGGGGAGCGGGCAGGAAATTGGACATGAGTCTAGGTTCGGAATGGTCATGGTCCTGTGGGTAGTGGAGTGGGCCCAGGGGCCGTGTAGCCTTGTTCTGCTCCTACTGTGTTCTAATTCTGTGTTAGATTTCAGGAGATGGTTTTATTCCTGTTCCTGGCTGGGGTGGAGATCGCCTTTACAGAAGGTAAGTACTGTAGAAAATATATGGACAGAGTGATCTCCTGCAAGAATTTCGACCGCCTAGATGGCTCGGAGAGGAATTTCCCAGATTTTTTTCTCCCAAATTGGCCATTGGGTCTTTATCTGGTTTTTCGCCTCTCCCAGGAGATCACATGGGTTCAGGTAGATGCAGAGTGATATAAGATTTGAGGTTAGGATCAGGTCAGCCATGATCTTATTGAATGGTGGAGCAGGCTCGAGGGGCCGATTGACCTACTCCTGCTCCTAAATCTTATGTTCTTATGTTCTTAAGGCAGAGGGTGATGATGGAAGGTGTTTTTGTGACTGGAAGCCTGTGTCCAGTGGGGTACTGCAGGGATTGGTGCTGGGTCCCTTGCTGTTTGTGGTCCACCTTAATGATTTAGATGTGAATGTAAAAGGTATGATCAGTAAGTTCGCAGATGTTACGAATATTGGTGGGGTGGTAAATAGCGCTGGGGGAAGCCTCTGGCTACAGGACGATATGGATGTGTTGGTCAGATGGGCAGAACAGTGGCAAATAGAATTTAACCCTGAAAAGTGTGAGGTGATGCATTTTGGACGGACTAACAAGGCAAGGGAAGACACAATGAATGGTAAGACCCTTGGAAAGACAGAGGATCAGAGGGACCTTGGTGTGCATGTACATAGATCCCTGAAGGCAGCAGAACAGCTGGATAAGGTGGTTAAAAGGGTATGTGCGATACTTGCCTTCTTTAGCCGAGGGTTAGAATATAAGAGCAGGGAGGGTATGATGGAGCTGCACAAAACGCTGGTAAGGCCACAGCTGGAGTACTGTGTGCAGTTCTGGTCGCCACATTATAGGAAGGATGTGATTGCTTTGGAGAGGGTGCAGAGGAGAATTACCAGGATGTTACCTGGCCTGGAGCGCTTCAGCTATGAAGAAAGACTGGACAGGCTGGAGTTGTTTTCCATGGAGCAGAGAAGGCTGAGGGGGGACCTGATTGAGGTGTACAAAATTATGTGGGGCATAGATAGGGTAAGTAGAAGGGAACTTTTCCCCATGGTCGAGGGGTAAATAACAAGGGGGCATAGATTTAAGATAAGGGGCAGGAGGTTTAGTGATGATTTGAGGAAGAAATTTTCACCCAGAGGGTGGTTGAAATCTGGAACTCACTGCCTGAAAGGATGGTAGAGGCAGGAACCCTCACAACATTCTAGAAGCATTCGGATGAGCACTTCAAATGCCATAGCATACAAGGCTACGGACCAAATGCTAGAAGATCGGATTAGATTAGACAGGGTTTGATGGTCGGTGCGGACGCGATGGGCCGAATGGCCTCTTGCTTTGCTGTTTAATTCTATGTCTCTATGTATCCCACCCCGTGTTGTACCTGCCCTGGGAGCGTTTGATGGGACAGTGTAGACGGAGCTTTACTCTGTATCTAACCCTCTGCGCGACCTGACCTGGGAGTGTTTGATGGGAGAGTGTCGAGGAAGCTTTACTCTGTATCTAACACGTTCTGTACCTGCCCTGGGAGTGATTGATGGGGCAGTGTAGAGGGAGTTTTACTTTGTATCGAACCCATGCTGTATCTGCCCTGGGACTGTTTGATGGGAAAGTGTAGAGTCAGCTTTACTCTGTATCTAACCCGTGCTGTACCTGCCTGGGAGTGTTTGATGGGACAGTGTAGAGGCAGCGTTATTCTGTATCTAACCCGTGCTCTACCTGCACTGGGAGTGTTTGATGGGACAGTGTAGAGGGGTTTTTACACTTTATCTAACCCATGCTGTACCTGCCCTCGAAATGATTGATGGGAAAGTGTAGAGGGGGTTTTACACTATATCTAGCCCATGATGTACCTGCCCTGGGAGTGATTAATGGGGCAGTGTAGAGGGAGCTTTACTATGTATCTCTCCCGTGCTCTACCTGCCCTGGGAATGTTTGAAGGGACAGTGTAGAGGTAGCTTTACTGTGTATCTAGCCCTGTGCTGTCCCTGGTCTGGGAGTGTTTGATGTGACAGTGTAGAGTGAGGTTTACTCTGTATCTAACGCTGTGCTGTCCCTGACCTGTGTGTGTTTGATGGGACAGTGTAGAGGGAATTTTACTCTGTTTCTAACCCGTACTCTTTCTACTCTAGGAGTGTTTGATGGGACAACTTAGAGGGAGCTTTACTCTGTATCTAACCCTGTGCTGTCCCTGTCCTGGGAGTGTTTGATGGGACAGTGTAGAGGGAGCTTTGCTCTCTATATAACCCCGTGCTGTACCTGCACTGGGAGTGTTTGTTGGGCAGTGCAGAGGGAGCTTTACTCTGTATCTAACCCGTTCAATACCTGCACTGGGAGTGTTTGTTGGGCAGTGTAGAGGGAGCTTTACTCTGTATCTAACCCGTTCAATACCTGCACTGGGAGTGTTTGTTGGGCAGTGTAGAGGGAGCTTTACTCTGTATCTAACCCGTTCAATACCTGCACTGGGAGTGTTTGTTGGGCAGTGTAGAGGGAGCTTTGCTCTCTATATAACCCCGTGCTGTACCTGCACTGGGAGTGTTTGTTGGGCAGTGCAGAGGGAGCTTTACTCTGTATCTAACCCGTTCAATACCTGCACTGGGAGTTTTTGTTGTGCAGCTTGATCCATCTTTTGTTTCTTTACTTCATCTATAACCATCACCATATACCTTGCAACATCATCTCTTGTGTTAATTAATCTCTCCTGCCTCCCACCCTATCACAAAACTTCCACTTTAGTCTTTCCTCCCCTCTCCACTTTCCCTGCCTCTGTACCTGCAAGAAACCTGTTGCATCTCCAAAGATTTCCATTTCTGACAGAATGTCGTTAACCTGAAACGTTAAAGCAGTGTTTTGCTCCACAGACGCTGCCTGAGCATTTCCATAACTTTCTGATTCTATTTCAGATTTCCAGCATCCGCCGTATACTGATTTTGCAGTAGCCCTTGTGGATGCTCCCCTCTGTTCGGAGTTTCTGAGTTGGACTGGCAAGTAAGTGATGGAAGCCTAAAAATGTAAGTGGAATTTTCCCGCTGACAGAAGTCATGAGCTCTTCGCGGTTGCCTGAATCCGACATTCAGAAACCTTCAGCCCCGAGGATGGTGTCACGTGGCTGTAAAGGGATTGGACTCGCACTTTTCACACTCCATTAAAAACTGAAACCAAGCATTCAAATTCCCGCATCTTTTGGGAAAGTTAATTTTATCCCCTTAGTTTTAGATCCTGTCACAAAGATCTGTGGGATTTATGATGGATTCTGCTGCAGAACAGGATGGGTCAGTACATCCCTGGAGAATGGTGGACCAATCACCATTCTGACCCTTTCTGTTCTACAGATAATAAGCTCGCATTAGAACACACATTCAATGGAAAAAATATAAGAGACAGTAGTGTCAGCAAAAACATATTAAACGTCCTGCCACCTCTCCCAAAGATGAATAACACGTGATGGGGGTTGCCCTTTGGGGGAAGTAGTTGCCTACTTGGTCTGAATTATCCTGTGAGACTGATTGAATCCTCCACTGAATAATTTGTTCACATACCCAGCACTGGCCTGATATCAGGTACATTCCTCACACTCACAAAGATCAGCACAAGAGCCAGAAACTTGCAATCACAGGGGCTGATCCTAGCAATGTGCTGCTCTAACGCTGCAGTGCCATTAACAACCTCCAGAGATCAGCCGCTTTCCCATCTACTTAATGATTGTCTTATGTTTGCTGCTGGAATATTGCGGGTGAGTCTCTTCAGATCTTAGATATTCAATATTTTTTTATTTTACCTTATCCTTGAAGGCCAGGACTGCCCTTCAGATGTCGGGCATTTCCTGTTCGCAAGTTGGAAGAACTGAATACATAAAAGAGAGTAACAACAAAGAGGTAGGACATGCTTCGAAACCTTAAACATGTGGGAGAAAGACTAATGATTAAAGAGGGGTAGAGTGAGTAGCGCCTATAGAGATAGGAGCATATTGAGGAGGATTTTGAAGGCAGGGATGGGGGACCAGATGGAGGGCGGGAGTTCCAGATGTCCAGGGTTCACTGGCTTCCATGGCATCTGCCGATGGTGGTGCAGTAGGAGTGGTGAATGTGGAGTAATCTGATGCCAAAGAAACGAAGAGAGGAACTGTCTTTGTGCAGAGCGATATGTGGCTGGAGGAGATCGCTGAGATACGGTGGGAGACAGGCACGATTTGATAGGAAAGGAAGACAACGATATTAAAATCAATTCACTGGAGCACAGTGAAACAGTGGAAGTTATCAAAGAGGCAGAATAAAGTGTTTTGGGTTATGTCGGGTTCAACAGTTGTGCTGTTCATTCAGGTTATTTGGTATTTGTATTTTGTGGAGTTTGGAAGTAGGGACCTCCATAGAGAGTTGTAGAAATTGAGCCTCAAAGGGAACAAAGCTGGATTACTGTTCTGGCCGCAGAGGGTGAAGAGGCAATGGTTTGGAGGTGATAGAAACCAAGCTGGTAATGGATTGAGTGCGGGGGGTGCATGAGCTAAGCTCAGGATTGAACAGGACTCTACCGTTCCCAAAAGAACTAAATCGTTAATGTTTAACAATCTTCACGTTAGCGGGTGAAGATAAACCTGGAAAACTAGCAATAAATCAAGGAGAAGAACTTACTAGATTTAATATTAGTAAATTTGACAATGGAGGAAATAATGAGACAGAAGATTGACGACTCTAAAAATCCTGAATGTTTCCACTGGTGTGTATTAAAAGAAGAAGCAGAGGAAACTGCAGATGAAATATTCATGCTCTTCCAAAATTCTATTGATTCCAGAATTGTCTCATTGAATTGGAAAATTGCCTTTTTCACTCTACTATTTAGGAATTGTAGAAGATGCAAAAGAAGAAGTTATTGGCCTATTACTCGATGGTCTGTTGTGGGGTGTTACGAGAATTTGTTATTAGCAACAGAGTGACTGAGCACTTGGACACATCAGCTGATCAGAGTGAATTTGTAAAGGTAAATCATGTCTAATGAAAAGAGTTGAATATTTTGAATAGGCACCGTATGTGGTAGATAAGGAAGTGTCTAAAGGTTTTATTTATTTTGACTTGCAGAAGGCATTAGATAAGGTTCCACATAAGAGACTGTTAACAGAAACGAGAGTGAATGAAATTGGAGACAATTTATTGACCTGGTAGAGAATTGGTTTTGAGATAGGAGACAGAGAGTAGTAGAAATTGGTATATACTCAAATTGGCAGGAGGTAAATAATGGTGTCCCCCGGGGGTAAGTACTGAAGCCTCAGATTTTCACTATATCTATAAAGGATTTGGATGAACCAACAGAAATCCACATATCCAAGTTTGCTGACAACACCAAGTGAGGTGGCACAGGTTAAATTGGACCCGGAGCAGAGAGTTGCACAGGGACATTGATTAAGTGAGTGTGAAAAAGACTCTGCAGATGGAGTTCAACGTGGGGAAGTGAGAGCTCATCCAAACTGGACATAAGAAAGATAGATCAGTGTATTTGCTAAAAGTTGAGAAGTTAGATAAGGGGAGCGGAGCAGCGAGATTTAGTGGTAGAAGTACAGAAATAACGAAATTTTAATGGACAGTACCAAAAATAATTTAAAGGAAAGGCAAGTGCAATATCGTTATCTCAAGAGGCTGGAATACACTGGAGTGGAAGTTATATTACAGTTATATAATGCTCTGGTTAGACACCATTAAGTGGACAGCTTTCAGTTTTGGGCACCGCAGATTCACCAGAATGAAACCGTGGCTAATGGATTTTATAACGTGAACAGGTTGTATAGACTAAGCTTGTATTACGTTGAGTACAGAAGATTGACCGGTGCTCTAATTGAAGTGTTACAGATGATCTAAAGGTGTTCATAGGGTAGATAGAAAGAAACATCATCTTCTGGTGGGGGTGTAGATCTCTGGGGTGCATACTCTCAAAATTAGAGCGAGTACATTCAGGGTGATTTCAGGGAGCAGTTCTTCACACAAAGGCTAGTTAAATCCGGAAATCTCATCACATATCTCTGTTGAGGCTAAGGTAATGAAAATTTCAAAATTGAGATTGAAAGCTTTATGTTAGTCAAGCTGTTAATGGTTATGGAACCAAAGCGAGTAAAATGAATTAAGTTACAAGTTTGCGATTATAATGGCAGCAGGAGGGATCCTTGGATGTGACTCCACTCCCTTATACCTCTTCCATGCGCTGAGGGAATGTTTGTTCTCTGTTGCAACCGGGAGGAAACATGTGGAGACATTCGGAAGTGGGGGAGATTGTATAGTGGGACTTCAGCTTAGGTGTTTGGGATACTAAATTCATAAAATATCTTACTTGTGACTGTGCTCTCTGCTTTGACGTCGTTAGACGGGAGTGGGAGTCAGAAACAGGGCCATAACAATAATGGTCATACCGTGCAACCTGTGCACCAGCCCAGTGAGATTGCACCAAGGGCAGAGACTGGCCAAGTGAGCCGCCAGTGGACGGGGCCTGCGCGTGATTATTGTGTGATTAGCTGCTGTCTCCCTTTGTTATGTCCCCAGGGGACAGGTTTTAGCCCCTTGTTACAATTCATCGGATGTAGTTACCGTGGGCAGGAAATGGAGTTGTCAGCTGACACATCGTACATGGGCAGGACTTGGAATCTTTGGACATGATACAGGCCCGAATATTCATCTTCTATGCGTCTAGACAATGCTTAGTAGCCAAGTGCAAATGCGAGGGAAAAGTGGTGGAGCCTCATGGTGCTCTCCCACCCCTGGAATTCCCAAGATTTTCCCTGGGGAAGTGGATGGAACATCTGTGTCCTCAACATGCATAAACATTGTAATGGCAGGGTCTTGAGTCGTAGGGCCTTAACGGTGTCTCCCAGATAATGTTTCGCTAGTTGGTGCCCATTTTGATGGGATCATGCGGAAGCAGTCAGTAGCCCATATGGCATCTCCCCTCTGATCGTTGGTTCTTTGAGGGACTGCGAAGAAAGAAAACGAAGCCTGTAAAGGTAAGTGGAATGTTTCTCGCTACAAGAATTCATGAGATCGTTGGTGCTGTCTAAAACAATATCCAGAAAACTCCCGCTCCGAGAATCTTTTCAGGTGGTTGTAACGGCAAAGTACTCAACATTTCACAGTCCAGGGAATACTGAAACCAGGCACTCAAACTCTAGCGTGGAATAGATTCCATTCTTTTATAAGTGTGTAAACATCTTCTATTCCCCATTATTCATCCCCATCTCTTGGGAAAATTTATTTTAGCCTTCTATTTTCGTGCTGTATATTTTATCAGAAAGAACTCTCGGTTTTATATTGGATTCAGTGTAAAATCTGGTGAATGGTGAACCCGCCATTATTCGTCTCATTTCTGTTCTCAGATACCGACCTGGCTTTAAAACAAACATTCAATGGAAAACGTAAACGAGTCAAAAGTCTCAGCAAAAGGTATTAAATTGCCTGTCACTGTCACAAAGATGACTAACAAGTGATGGAGATTGCTCTTTGGGGTAACTACTTTCCTTCTGTGCCTGTGAGATTGCCTGATATATTCATTGACCAATTATTTCTCGTAACCAGCACAAGAGCCCGAAATATCCCAATCACAGCAGCTGATCCTGGGAACTTGCAACACTAACCCTGTGGGTCCATTAACAACTTCCAGAGATCAACTTCCACTTTACCTTATGAATTTCCTGTGGTTGCTGCTGGAATATTGTGGGACCATGACATCAAACTTAAGAAATGTTCCATCTTTTAACTCTTCCAATTTTTATTTCAGGTCAACGTAGAATATAAGGAATATAGCTTCAGATGTCGTGCACTTCCTGACAGCACATTTGCAGGACGGAGAAAGAGAGAATTGATTGATACGAAAGAGGTAGGACATGATCAGTCATAATTTAAACTTCCATCTTGCTCATCAATCTAAAGGCACCAACATTGTCCTTGGGAGCTGCACAGCTACAGAACATCTGTTTACCACATCCGGATTCAAATATCAGCTTCCCAGATCTTCGGTTCGATGAAGCTAGAGGTGGACGAGTGGTAGGACAGGCATTGAATAGTGAGACGTTACATTGCGAGGTCGGGAGACAAGATTCAGCCAGGCTAATTTTGGAAGGCTGGGCACCCTGTTTGGGACGCCGTTAGACGGTATTTAAGACAGGAGGCTTAGGATTAGATACGATATACGGCACGGAAACAGGCGATTCGACACAACCAGTCCATGCTGGGGTTTATGCTGCACTCGTGTCTCCTCCAGGGGAAGCCTTGGGAATCCTGAGGATGGACGTGCAGCATCTCGATTCTCCATTCTTTTATCTACCACATTACACCTGGGGAGAAGCATTCTACAGACGCATAGAAGAGGGATACAGGGGCCAGCATCAGATACAAGGATTCCTCCTACTGCCCAAATATGTTGAAAACCAGGGCAGTGTCCGTCGTCCACTGATCACTATACATCCTTAATATCCCGCTGCAATATCTTCAGGAATCTTGTGACTAGCTTCCACAAGTATCCAGCGCCAAATTCTGTCTCCTCAAGTGACCCCAGAGATTTGCCTCTATCCAACTGTCTGCCCAACAGTAAAACTTCTATGAGCCAAAATTTAGCCCCAGATAAACGTCGGACTAACTGTAGCCGCCTTCTTTGACTCCCACAAACACCATCGCAATACCAGCATTGAGTCTATCAGATTCCCCACTGCACCTCAAGCTAAGCCCATTGCTTTGCTACATTTGTGTCCTGCTAGACCCTGAGAACAGCTTCCACCACCCACACCCAATCCATTACTAGCCTGATATCTATCACCGCCAAAACATTGCCTGCTCACCCTCTGCTGCCAAAACCCTAAACCTTGCCTTCAGCACCTTGATGGCCCATCTCTCCAACGCTCTCCATACCAAGCTCCCCACTGCCACCTCCACAATCTAAAAGTATCCTGAATTCCACCGATCATGCTTCACATGGACACATTTCAATCCCCTGTGTTCTGCCTACATGCGAATTTGCACTCGCTCCCTGTGCTCCAGTTAATTGATATGAAGATATTTTCCCGCCCCTTATATTCCCTTCGTGCCTGACTTCCCCCTATCTCAGGGATCTCCTTCAGAAATATCTCACTGTGAGGGGTCTCCACTCCTCTCTGCGCTCCTGTGGCAAAGCATTACGTCATTAACCGCTGATCCTGCTCCACCATCGGCACATGTTTCTCAATTAACTTGGTCCAGGGCCTCTGGAACTCCTGCCCACAGCTGGTCCCCTCTCGCCCTGCCTCACAAAACCCTCCTTAATAACCTTCTCTCTCATTAGGCGCTCAACATTCTACACACTTTACCCTACATCACACCTGCTTTGTGCCTGACTGTGCACCCTGCCATATAAAATGTTCAATGCCAACTCTGTATATGCGGAGTGCTGTATTATTTTAAGTTGTCATAGTTGAAATGAGTTGTCAGATTGCTGCAGAACTATCGTCCACAACTTGAGGTGTCAGGTCGTGGGTTTACCTGCTAACCCCCTCATCCCAGTGGAATCCATAATGGCATGGTGCTTACCCAGAGGAGAAGAGGATCCATCACAGGCCGAGAGATACTGGGCAGCTGTCCTACCACTCCTAGCGGCTGGGTTGAGTTGGGAATCTGTACCTGATATACAATAGGTCTAAACTTGTAACTCTGATTATATTCATTTTCAATAATTTATAATTAATTGTATTTTATTAAAATATTTAATACTAAATTGTGTTAATCTGTCCTTTACCCTATTTGTTTGGACGAAGCTCACTCACAGTGTCAGCTGTCAGCTCCAGTTCCTGCCCACGGTAACTACAACTGATGAATTGTAACCAGGGACCAAAACCTGTCTCAAGGTGACATCACAAAGTGAGCCAGGAGCCAATCACACATCAGCCAGTGCATGCCCCGCCCACTGGCGATATGACAGGGTGACATAGCCAGGCTCTGCTCCTGGTGCAGTCTCACTGGACTGGAGCACAGTTTGCAGGATCAGCTGTATAGTGTGAAGGACCTGCCTGAGGCCCGTGGTCCCGTCTACCGACGCCCCATGCTAGGAGCACAGCCTCCTAAAATTAGACTTAATGAATCCTGGTTCCCAACCAAGTAATCTGAAATTTTAGAAATCGATTAACGTCCAATCACTCGTTCTCCTGCTGCTTCATTGAACCAACGACTTGCCCAGAAGAACTTTGAAGCGCGATGCGGTAAAATATTTTTTGCTGCTGCTGGAGGAAGTTGTCCCAAAGTTACTGTTGGTGTCTTTAGATTAATGAGCAAGTTGGCGGTTGAAGATTGTAACTGAACATGTTCTATCTCTTTTGCATCACTCTCTTGTCTCTTCTAAAATGTGCTGTTAGGAAATGCATGGCAGCTGAAAGACAATCCTGGTCATCAAGGATGAGCTGAAATAAAATAACTGAAGAGGAATAAGGTGCAATATTTCCCGTGATGTCACACACCCGCAATATTACAGCAGAAACCCCAGGAAAATCCAAGTGTGCAGAGGGACCAAACATGGGCTGATCTCTCGAGGTTGCTAATGACCCGCTGAGTTAGTGTTGCACATTCCCAGGATCAGCTCCTGTGATTGGGATGTTTGGGGCTCTTGTGCAGAATGTCCCTGATTTCAGGCCAGTTCTCGGTAAATGGACTGATTGGTCAGTTAAGGTGTCCATCTCTCTCACAGGCCATTTCAAACCAAGCAGGAAATTACTTTCCCCAAAGACCAGTCTCCATCTCTTGCATTTCATCATTTTGAGAGGGGAAAGGAATTTTAATACGTTTTGCTGACAATTTTGTTGCTTATACATTTTGCACTGGATTAGATTAGAGATGGGTCCACCGTCCTCCAGGGATGCACTGAACCATCCTGTTTTTTTGCTCAATTAAACATATAGCCCATCGAGATTTGTGATAATACCTAAAACTATGGCGAAAGAGAAAAAATTCCTAATAGATGCGGGACTTTGAGAGCCTGGTTTCAGAGTATCCTGGAATCTGAAAAGTGCGAGGAATTTGACTTTACAGACACCTGATACCATCTTCGGGCTGAAGGCTTGCGAAAGCTGTTTCTTTACAGCCCCTAAGAGCTCAATGAATTCTGGTAGCGAGAAAATTTCCAATTATATTTTTAGGCTTCCATCACTTATTTGCCAGTCCCTCTCAGAATCTCCAAACAGAGGGGAGCAGCCACAAGGGCTACTGCAAAATCAGTATAATGCGGATGGTGGAAATCCTAAATAAAAACAGAAGCACTCAGAATATCAGGCAGTATCTGTGGAGCAAAAAACAGAGACATTTCGTCAGAACTGGAAAACTTTGGAGGCTTAACAGTTTTCATGGAAATGCATTGTCAGGGGAAGTTAAGGGGAGGAAGCAACAAAAGGGAACGTCTGTGATAGGGCGGAATGCAGGAGAGATTAATGACAAAAGGAATGATGTTGCAAGGCAAACTGATATGGTAACAGAACAAGTAAAGAAAGAAAAGATGGGTCTTGAAGAGGTGTAAATGGGAATATCAGAATCATCAAAAGCTGCGGTCCAACACAATAGAGACAGAGGTGATGATATGCAATTGATGAATCCATTATTTAGTCTGGAATCTTAAGTGCCTAATCGAATGATGAGGTGTTGTTTCCCCAGCTTACGTTGAGCTTCTTTGGAACAGTGTAGGAGACCGCGGACAGAGAGGTTAGTGAGGGAGTGGAACGGAGAATTGCAGTGACACTATTCAATGACCACACCTCCCAAGGTCTGCTCAGCATTTCCTACACTTTGCAACTGGGATCTATATCTCTATCTGTCCCCTCAAACAATCAAAATGCAGGTACAGCACGGGTTAGATACAGAGTAATGCTCCCTCTACACAGTCTCATCAAACAATCCCAGGTCAGGTACAGCACGGGTTAGATAGAGTAAAGCTTATTCTACACTGTCCCCATCAAACATTCCCAGGGCAGACACAGCACTGGTTAGATACAGAGTAAAGCTCCCTCTATACTCTCCCATAAAACGCTCCCAGGGCAGGTACAGCACTGGTCAGATACAGAGTAAAGCTCCATCAACACTGTCCCATCAAACACTCCCAGGACAGGTACAGCAAGGTTTAGATACAGAGTAAAGCTCCCTCTAAACTGTCCCATCAAACACTCCCAGGGCAGGTACAGCACGGATGTGATACAGAGTAATGCATATCCGGCAGCTGTGTGTATAAATCCAGCAGTTTTCTGTGTGATAATTTTAATGCCCTGGATTTCCTTTCTTTTGTTATAAAGGTACCGTTTTACAGTGCAACAATGTGTTTGATGAATCACGGAAAACCCGGTGATTGTTTTGAGCGAAGTGGTGTGCGAGGGTGGGTTTCGGTACTTGCTGGGTTCCTTTCAGTGCTTCCCCCTCCCAACGGCATCCATAAATAACGTGTGGATCTTGTCACCAACCTGTACAGGAGGTATGGGCGGAAAGGGCGAGAGGTGTGGTTTGCAGATCCTGCAATCAATCACCAGCCCCCAACGCATCCCGTGTGTTGCAGTGGCTCACTGTCTGCGCTCCTGACTCTGAAGCAGATGGTCGGGGGTTCGAGCCCCACTGCAGAGACTCGAGTACATAATACAGGTCCACACTCCAATGTGCCAGTACTGAGGGACTGCTGCAATATCGGAGGTAGATGTATATAGTTTAGGTCCCGAAACCCATAATCCAAGCTTCCATTCCTGGTGCCAGCATTGGCGAAGTGGTGCATTGTCAGAAGTGCTGTCTTTCGGGCTGAGACATTAAATATAGGGCATTTGTGCCATATCGGGTGAATATAAAAGATCCCACGGCCATTAATGGAAGAAAAGCAGCGCAGAGTTCTCCCCAGGGTCCTGGCCAGTATTTGTCCCTGAACCAACATCACAAAACCGTATTGTCAGGTCATTCTTAAATTACTGTATGTGGGATGTTCTGTGCGCAATATGGCTGCCGCATTTCCTACATTACAACAGTGACAACACTTCAAAAGTACTTAACTGGCTGTGAAATGCTTCGGGACGCCCTGTGCTGGTGAAAGGCGCTGTAGAAATGGGAGTCTGATTTATTGCGCAGCTCTGTCTAGTTTAGTAAACGGGTTACCATAGAAATAATGACTCCCATGTGGGCTTTGGGCGGCCCCCCAAAGCAGCACGGATTTGGGCTGCGAGGTGAGAGGGACCCACACCACTCACCGGCTAGTCACATGTCCAACCGGCAGAGGGAGACAAGTAAACCACGGGGTTGTTGAAAGACGCCCCGACTCTCCCATTCTCCTCCCTCGGCCGACGCTCCTCCTGCCACCAGCACTAATCACGATGTTCGATCTGGCCAGCCGCGTGTCCAGCCTGCTATCTGTACGTCTTCGGTGGGCGCCGAGTGGCTGCCCGTGTTGTGCCCTCGCTGCGACAGTGGTCACGCTTCAAAGGTAGATTTGTTGGCCGTTTGCAAAGGGAAGGTCGCTGGAGAAAGGCGAGATTCATCGGCCAATCGATCCTCTGCTGGTGCTCTCCCCCTCTATCGATCCTCACCGGACAGATGGGCAGGAATGGAGACACTCTGGTATTCAGCCACTGCCAAGCAACAATACTCCACCTCAGCTCATCTGCTGCTGAAACCCTCATCCTTGCCTCTGTTACCTCCAGACTTGAATAGTCGAACACTCTCCTGGTCAGGCTCCCATCTTCCGCCCTCCATAAACTGAAGCTCAACCGAAACTGTGCTGCACGCGTCTTAACTCGCACCAAGTCCCATTCACCCATCACCACCTGTGGTCACTGATCTACACTGCCTTGCGGTCCGGTAAAACATTAATCCAAAATTATCCTCCGCTCATCAAAAGAAGGATGAGAATTGTAGGGCTGGAAGAGGTTAAAGAGATAGGGTGGGGAGAGGAAATGTAGACATTTAAACACGACGATGTGAATTGTAAGGCTGGAGGATGTTACGGAGAAAGGGAGTGTTGAGCACATATAAGCCGGATACAAAATAAGAAATTTAAGATCGAGGCTTTGTCGGACCGTGAGTCCATGCAGTTACACACTAACAGAAACTTATGGTTCACTGTCTGGCAGATAGGAAGAGAAGACATTGATGTCCACAGAGGAGCAGTCAGGGTCACAGCAACAGTCGAGATCGCAGTCTCCGCCAGTCAGGTCATAGGTACAAATGGGAGCGGCTGCAACAAGGCACACAGGGAGAGATCTTACAACAGAGCAGGACGGTCTCAAAGACCAGCTACCTCCCTTGCCTTAATCTGCAAACACCGCCTTTTCCATCTCACAAAATCAATCTGAAAATGTAAATTCCCACTGTTGTTTACTTACCCAATTTCAGCTTCCAGAGATGATGCTCATAACTTCCAATTAAAATAACAATGATGTTATTCATTGATATAATGTTAATGGTGGTGCAGGAACAGGGGTTCAAGTAAAAAATCTTTGAACGTGACATGACAAATTGAGATGGGTGTTCAAAAAGCATACGGGATTCATGGCTTGAAAAACAGAGGCACAGAACAAAATCAAGGAATTTAAGCTAAAACGTTATAATCGCTGGCTAACTCCCAGCTGCAGTATTGTCTCCAATTATGGGCAGCACACGTTAGGAAGCCTGTCATGGCCTTCTGGAATGGGACCAAGAATGGAGCCGAACCAGTCTTTTCTAGGCTGAAACAAAGAGCAGTTCAGCATTACACTCTGCTTTCTCTTGCTTCGTCAATTCCGTATCCATGCAGCCACAGCCATATTAATCCCATGGCTTCAAGTTTGCTAACACGTTTATTATATGGTACTTTTGTAAACGCCATTTGATAGACCATATATAAAACATCAACCGCATACGCTCCTCAAAATTATAATATTCTTCATCAAATAACTCAATCAAGTCAGTCAAACAGGATTTGCTTTTAACAAATCCGTGCCAGCATTCATTTATTGACCCATATTATTTCAAAGTGCCAATTAATTTTGTCCCGGATTAATGTCTCTAAACCTTCCCCCCCCTAACGTCAGTCTGCCTGGCCTGTAATTGCTGGGTTTATCCCTCTCCTCTTTTTAACACCTGTGTAACAATTGCAATCCTCTAGTCATTTGGCACCACTCCCATATCCAATGAGGTTTGGAATATTGTGGCCGGAACCTCCACAATTTCCCACTTTGCTTCCTTCTGCAACCTAGGTTGCATCCTACCCGGACCGGGTGACTTTTCTACTTTGAGCGCTGCCAACATTGTTAATACCTCCTCTTTATCGATTTTTCCATCCAATTTCTCTCTTACCCCAACATTTTCTGTGGCATGCGCAGCATCATCTTCTGTAGTGAAGCAGATCCATGCCCTCCTTTCTGCCCCTGATCGGCCCCATTCTTCCTTTCACTACCTTTTTACTGGTTATATGTTTATAAAAGACTTTTGAGTTGCCTTCTATGTTACCCGCTAATCTATTCTCAAACACTCACTTTGCCCTTCTTATTTCCATTTTCAGATTTTTTCTGCACCATTTGTGTTCAGCTTCGGGCTCTACTGAATCATGAGCCTGGTGTTTACCATAAACTTCCTTCTCAGTTTCATCTTAATCTCTCTATATTTAGTCATCCAGAGAGATCTAGCTTTTTAGATGGAATTTTGGACACTCGCGGAATCATGGGACACGGGATCGGGCGCTAAAGTGGAGTTGAGTTCAAAGATCAGCGATGTGTTTGCTAAATGGTGAAGCAGGCTCGAAGGTCGGTATGGACGAATCCTGCTCCTAATTCTTTCATTCATATGTTCTTATTTTCTTTGGGTGCCCTTCTTTTTCTATTTTTGTGTATGGGTTCATTGACTGAGATAATCTGTTACCCCCTCTACTCATGGATTCTCCCTGCGTTTGTAATTATTACATATATCAATACAGGCACATATAAATGTTATATATATATATATGGATTAATAGATCTGTTTGTTTCTCAATGTTTCAATTGGGAGGACAATTATCCCTGACATGCTGTGTTTTCCCAGCATTTTCTGGGCTTTATTTCAGATTTACAGTGTCTTGCTTGTTGTTATAGTGTTGCAGAACCTTGTCCAGTTTAGTAACACAGCGGAATCAGTTCGTTCTGATTGATTACAGAATAGAGCAGATCACTGGGTAAGTAACACATTGTACAGAGCAGCTGGGAAATCTCCTGCTCTTATTGATGGGCAGAGTCAGTTACACAAGACTGAGCGACTTCATTGTGCAGCCTCCAGGCATCACCTTTAGAACGAGCAAAATTAAACCCAAAAGTGTGTTACCCCACAACAGGCATTTGTAAGGGAGAACCAGTGGATGTGGTGTATTTGGACTTTCAGAAGGCTTTCGATAACGTCCCACATAAGAGATTAGCGTACAAAATTAAGGCACATGGGATTGGGGGCAAGGTATTGACTTGGATAGAGAACCGGTTGGCGGACAGAAGGCAGAGAGTTGGAATAAACTGGTCGTTTTCCGAGTGGCAGGCAGTGATTAGGGTACCACAAGGATCAGTCCTAGGACCCCAGCTGTTCACAATATATATTAATGATCTGGACGAGGGAATTGGATGTAATATCTCCAAATTTGCAGACGACACAAAGTTGGGTGGGAGGGTAAGCTGTGAGGAGGATTTCGAGAAATTCCAGTACGATTTGGACAGATTGGGTGATTGCGAAGAAACATGGCAAATGCACTATAATGTGGATAAATGTGAGGTTATCCACTTTGGTGGCAAAAACAGGAAGGCAGATTATTACTTGAATGGCAATAGATTGGGAGAAGGGGAAGTGCAAAGAGACCTGGGTGTTCTTGTGCACCAGTCGCTGAAGGTAAGCATGCAGGTGCAGCAGGTGATTAAGAAGGCAAATGGTATGTTGGCCTTCGGAGCAAGAGGGTTCGAGTACAGGAACAAGGATGTCTTGCTACAGCTGTACAGGGCCTTGGTGAGACCGCACCTTGAGTATTGTGTGCAGTTTTGGTCGCCTTACCTGAGGAAGGACGTTCTTGCCATGGAAGGAGTACAGCGAAGATTCATCAGGCTGATACCTGTGATGGCAGGAATGACGTATGAGGAGAAATTGTGTCGATTGGGCTTATACTCACCGGAGTTTAGAAGATTGAGAGGGGATCTCATCGAAACCAAAAAATTCTGTCAGGCCTGGACAGACTAGATGCAGGAAGGATATTTAAGATGGCCGGGGAATCCAGAACCAGGGGTCATAGTCTAAGGATAAGGGGTAAGCCATTTAGGACTGAAATGCGGAGGAATATCTTCACCCAGAGAGTGGTGAAACTGTGGAATTCTCCGCCACAGAGGGCGGTGGAGGCCAGTTCATTAAATATTTTCAAAAAGGAGTTGGATATATTTCTTAAGGCTAAAGGGATCAATGGATATGGGGAGAAGGCAGGGACAGGGTACTGAATTTGGATGATCAGCCATGATCTCATTGAATGGCGGAGCAGGCTCGAAGGGCCGATTGGCCTACTCCTGCTCCTATCTTCTATGTTTCTATGTTTCTATGTAACAGGCCTGCCTGCTTCATCTGCGGCTGTTCTTCTAGTCTGCACTCCCACACTCCATGCTGAATACAATGAGAGGTTGATAAGTATTATCTATTGCTTTATTTGTGTTAATCTCATTCATGTCTCTACCGCCCTGTCTCAATTTGTATCGGTCTGTCTTTCATTGTCCCTTTCTCTGGTGTGTATCCCTGAATCTGAGTTTTTTTGTCTCATTACTTTTATATCTCCTTTAATTTTTGTCGATCACTGCTATATTTCTATTTTTAAGTCACCCTTTGCTTTCTCTTTCAATCTGTCTCACTCTGTATCTCTCTGTTGTTGCATGTCTTCATAGAATCTTAAAGGATAGAATAAGGCCATTCGGCCCATCATGCCTGTGCCGGCCCTTTGAAAGTTCTCTCCAATTCGTTATCTCCGCTGCTAATTTCCCCATTGTCGTGCAATGTTCTCTCCTTAGATAATGTATCCAATTCCCTTTTGAATGTTACTATAGAATCTGCTTCCACCATCCTTTCAGGCAGTGCATTCCAGATCAAAGCACCTCACTGAATAAAAGAATTCATCTCGTCTCAACATTGGTTCTTTTGTAAATTATCTTAATTGTCTCCTCTGTCTCTGCCTTCTTTGTCTCCGCTTTCTTTATCTCTCACTCTCACTCTGGGTCGTTCTCTCCTCTGTCTCTCTCTGGGTAATTTTTTACATTTTCACTTCATCTACACCTCTTCCTCTCTTTCCTTCTGTCTTTGATTTTCTCCGAGACTCTGTGTGTATCTGTTCCTCTTTACTCATCCTTTCCGTGTGACCTTTCATATCATCTTTCTTTACCATCCTGTTTGTCTCTTATTCTGTTTCCTTCTGTTTTCTCTATATCATTCTCTATTGCTAAAGTATAACCATTGTGCAAGAAGGGTAGCCGGGATAAACCAGGGAATTACAGGACAGTGAGCCTAACATCAGTGGCAGGGAAATTATTGGAAAACATTTTGAGGGACAGAATTGGTCTCCACTTGGAGAGGCAGGGATTAATCAGGGATAGGCAGCATGGCTTTGTCAGAGGGAGATCATGTCTGACCAATTTGATTGAACTTTTTGAGGGGATGACTAGGTGTGTGGATGTGGTTAGTGCAGTTGATGTAGCCTACATGGACTTCAGTAAGGCTTTTGACGAAGTCCCACATGGGAGACTGGTCAAGAAGGTGAGAGCCCATGGGATCGATGGCAATTTGGCATCTTGGATCCAAAATTGACTTAGTAGCAGGAGGCAGATTGTGATGGTGGAAGGTTGTTTTTGTGACTGGAAGCCTATGCCCAGTGGTCTACCACAGGGAGCGGTGCTGGGTCCTTTGCTCTTTGTAGTGTACATTAATGATTTAGATATGAATGTAGGAAGTATGATCAGTAAGTTCGCAGATGATTGGTAAATAGCGAGGAAGGAAGCCTCAGGCTACAGGGCGATATGGAAGGGATCGTTAGATAGGCAGAACAGTGGCAAATGGAATTTAACCCTAAAAAGTGTGAGGTGATGAATTTTTGGAGGACTGACAAGGCAAGGGAGTACACAATTAATGGTTTGACCCTAGGGAGGACAGAGGATCAGAAGGACCTTGGTGTGCATGTACATAGATCCGTAAATGCAGCAGGACAGGTAGATAATTTGGTTAAAAAGGCATATGGGTTATTTGCCTTCATTCGCCGAGGCATAGAATATAAGAGATGGTAGGTTATGATTGAGCAGTACAAAATGCTAGTTAGGCCACAGCTGCAATACTGTGTGCAGTTCCGGTGGCCACACTACAGGAGGAAAGTGATTGCATTCGAGAGCGTGCAGAGGAGATTCACCAGGATGTTACCTGGGCTGGATTGCTTCAGCTATGAAGAGAGACTGGACAGACTGGGGTTGTTATCCTTAGAGCAGAGAAGGCTGAGGGGGGACCTGATTGAGGTATCCAAAATTAAGAGGGGCATGGATATGTTAGATCGAAAGGAACTTGTCCGCTTAGTAGATGGGTCAATAACCAGGGGCATAATTTCAAAATAAGGGACAGGAGGTTTAGAGGGGATTTGAGGAAAGACTTTTTGATCCAGAGGGTGGTTGGTATCTGGAACTCACTGCCTGAAAGGGTGGTAGAGGCAGGAACCCTCACAATAATCAAGAATCATTGAGATGAACGCTTGAAATGCAATAGCTTACAAGACTACGCGCTGTAAAATCGGATGAGAATAGACAGGTTTTATGGCTGGCGAGGGCACGATGGGCCGAAGGGCCTTTTTCTGTGCTGAATAACTCTATGACTCTATGATTCTACTTCTATGTTTTAATAGTTTTGTCTCTCTTTCTATCTCACATATTTTGATCTCTCTGCCTTATATTATATATTTCCTTCTCTCTCTCTTCTATCTCCTTATCTCCATCTCTTGCGTTTGTTCCAGTCTGTCTTCCAGCTCTCCATCTAATCTCTGTATCTTTCTCTCCCATTTCTCTTTTTTCTCATCTGGTCTCTATGTTTTGTGCCCTTGTGTGTTCTGTCACTCCAATTCTCCCCTTGTGCCTTTCACTCCCTCTCTCTCTTCTGCAGCTCAGTTTCCACATCTCTCTTTTCTGGAACACCATTTCTCCATCTCTCTGTTCCTTACTGTCTCTCTGGTCTGTCTCTCAACTTCCCCGTTTATGCCTTTTATCTCTCTCTCTTATGTAACTCGTTTTCAACATCTCTCTGCGCCTTATTCTCTCTCTGTTTTGTTTCTCCGTTTAACACCTGTGCCTTTCTTTTTCTCTTCAGTCTCTCCTTGTCGCCATTTCTCTCTCTCTGTTCTATCTCAATGTCCCCATTGCTCCCTTCTTCTTTAGCTTTTGTTTTTATGTGAATTTATAATGGTCTTTAATTATTTGTTCTCTGACTATGTAACTGGTTTACATATTATTGCAAGTTACTCGAACATTTTCCTTTCTACCAATAAAAAAACTTTACACTATAATGCAAAAATAGTAAATCAATATAAAGACACTATTTGCATCTGTTCAGACACATATCAATTCGTTATATGCAATAAACCATTTGGCTACATAACCGGCACCACTCTTCAGAAGTAATTCATTGTGTAAAGTGTTTTGACATATATGAACATAAAAAACACTTTACACATTCATTTTTTCATTAATTAAATTGTACATTTGTTATCTAGAAGGAAGCCGCCTCTTTCTTTTTGGTCACACTTTGTCTATTTTGGTACTGTGGCTCTCCTGTGCTTTTTCTATCTGTGTCTCCACCTCTGCTTGATTGCCTTCTTTTGTCTATAATAAGATAAGAGCATAAGACCTAGGAGCAGGAGTATTCCATACGGCCCCTTGAACCTGCTCCACCAATCAATAAGATCATGGCTGAACTTCGACCTCAAATCTACTTTCCCCCCGTTCCATATATCCCTTGATTCCCTTAATATCCAAAAATCTACCGACCTCTGTCTTGAATATATTCAACAACTGAGCATCCACAATCTCTGGGGGGAGAATTCCAAAGATTCACCAGCCTCTCAGTGTAGAACTTTCTCCTCATCTCATTCCTAAATGGCCGTCCCCTTATTCTAAAACTGTGACCCCGAGTCCTAGACTATCTAGCCAGGGGAAATAGCCTGTCAGCATCCCCCGTATTAAGCCATCAAATAATGTTATACATTTCAAAGAGATCATCTCTCGTTACTTAATAACTGCAGAGAATATAAGGCCATTCTACTCAATCTCTCATCATAGGACATCCCAGGTATCAATTTAGTGAACCTTTCTTGCACCCCTTATAAGGGAAGTATAAACATCCTTATGTAAGGAGGCTAAAACTGTACACAGTACTCCTGGTGTGGTCTCACAAAAACCCAACATAATTGCAGCAATACTTCCTTACTCATGCAAGCCCCATGCAATAAATGCTGACAGCCTACTCACACTGGTTCCCCCTTATCTTCCCTACTAGTTATACACTGAAAACTCCAATAGGTTTTTCAAACACGATTTCCCTTTCATAATACCGAGTTGTCTCTGACTAATTACATTGTAATTATCTAAGTGCCCTGTAACCACGTCCTAAACAATAGATTATATCATTCCCCCACTATTGATGTCAGGCTAACTGGCCTATAGATCCCAGTTTTCTCTCCCGTCCTTTCTTTTTACAGTTTGGTTACATTTGCTACCTTCCAATCCAAGGGGACCTTTTGTAGAATCTACCGGTTTCTGGAAGATCAAAACCAGTGCATCCAATATCTCTGCAGCTAACTCTTCTAAAACCCTAGGATGAAGGCCATCAGGGCCAGGGGATTTGTCGGATTTTAGTCCCATTAATGTCTCTAGTGCTTATTCTTTACTAATATAAATTACTTTAATATCCACACTCTCATTAGACCCTTGGTTCCCCACAATTCCGGTGTGTTCTTTGTATCTTCAACAGTGAAGGTAGAAACTAAATATTTGTTTAACAAATCTCTCTTTAATTTCCCCTGGGTGTCTGTATTATTCCTCTTTAAGTTACCCTCTGCATCGCTCAGTTTATTTCTCCAGTTGTCTCACAATTTATCTCAACTTTCTCTTGCTCACAAGCTCCCTCTCTTTCTCTTAATCTGTTTTATACCTTTTCTGTTTTTCTATATATATACATAAGTTTATTTCCTGTTCATGGTTTTCCTCCGGGTAATTGTTCCTATTTTTTTTCTCTTTCAATTTTTCTCCACCTCATCTTTTGCTGGTTTCTCTCTCTGCCTCTTTCTACCTCATTAATTTCTCCCTATTGCTCTCTTTCTGTATATTTCGATTCCTCTCTGTTTCTCTCTATCCATTTGAACGTCTACATCAATTACTCGTTGCTTCTTCACGTATGTCTTTTGGGATCTTGCTGTTTTTGCTTTGTTTAATTTGTTATTTCTTACAATCTGCTCTCTGCAATCACTTTCAATTGATCTTTATCTACCTTTACTTTCTGTCTCTCTTTCTTCAGTTCTTAGATTTTTCTCTGTTTTGGGCTCTCACAACCTCTCATGCCCACTTCCCACCTGCCTCTGCATGTATGTTCATCTCTCTATTTAATTCTCTCTTCTTGTCGTTGCCTTTCTCTATCTGTGGAGTATCTATCTCTCCATCGAGACATGCCCTTCTTTCTCTCCATTTATGTGGAATGCTCCCGGTCTGATCAGGCACACAGCGGCGACTGTGATTGGCGGGTTTGCCCTTTTTGCTGTCGGTACAGCTGTAAACTTTTGTGCCGCCATTTTGAGCAACAATTCACGTGTCGTCTGCAGAGCGAGTCCTGCCTCCATTGGTCAGATTACCATTAAGGTATAACAGAGTCAGATTTAAGATCATTTCAGGGCTCCGGGCTGCTAACATCAAATGTACATTCCACCCAACGGAGAGATACAGAATGGAGTATGAAATGGGATTTAGTTCTAGTGCTTGAAACACTTCAGATCTTTCTATGGTTTAATTAATTTAACAATTAGATTGAGTGGGTATTTCACCGCGTTCTTCAGCTCCTCTCTGAACTTAGTCTGGGTCAGGACATAAATACACGTGTTGGTGCAGGAACTGAGAAGCTGAAGCATTGTTGCTGTGTGTTCTGTGATATAAAGAGGGGCACTGGTGGAGTAATAAAATCGAATATCTACAATTCGCGCATAAATGTCATAGAAAACCAGGCCCATCCATAACAATATAAAACTGCCGGTAATACTGAAGAGTAAAACGATGGATTTCTTTCGATTCTCCATCTCTGGGTCCTTGGGATTCTCTCCATCGCTGCGGCCACGGAGTCCCCTGCGGGCTCTGCTGGCCGCTAAAATACGGCTGACCGTCAGAGCATTGAGCAGCAAAATCAGAAAGAACGGGACACAAGGGATAAAATTATGTGAAACAACTCAAATGATCCCCATGCGGGGGAAGTAACGAAGCTCGGTTTAGCGATACAATACCAAGGAACATTATCTATTCTGAAGTAAGGTACATCTGTAAAGTACCAGGGGACAGACTCTAAACAGCCCAGCACACTCACTGTCCCGATAACCACAGCCGCCGTTTTCTCGGTGCAATATTTTGTTTTCAGATTCTCACAACAAATGGCCACAAATCGATCAAAGGTGAACGTGACTGTGAGCCAGAGAGAAATCATCCTGGTTGCAAAGCTCAAGACGGCAATAAATCTACACTCGGGAGTAATGTTCAGGAATGAATATGGGAAATATATCGGAGCAATCCAGTTAAATATGGGATCACTGATGACGACCAGGAGATCGGCTGCTGCCATTCCCACCAGGTAGAGAGTGATGCATTTGGAGAGACTGCACTTTCCTCGGGACAGGATCACAATCTCCACCAAGTTAACTGTCAGAGAGAGATAAATTACTGATCAGACCTGGAGCCAAAGCAGCAGTTTGACAGGATCTGGGCTGGAATTTCCAGCTTTGTTGCAGCATCGAATGGAGGAAACTGATTTGTGGATCTGTGCAGCGCAGAGCAAGAAATGACTGGTTCTCGTCTTTAAATACCTTTCAATTATCTTGCTTTATTCATTCACTAAACAGGTAAAATAGGCATTCACCAAAACAGACTGAAGATCTGAAAGCGATAAAAACACCCGTGTAAAATCAGACTCTCACTATCTGACAGCATTCTAACATCACCTTCAAATCACAGTTCCTCACCATAATAGTACTAGAAGTTTCAGCAGTTCAGTCCGATGAATGATTCACACCGCTGCCTCGCTCTTCTCACGTTCCTTCTCCCCTCCCTCTCGCTTTCCTTCTCTGTCTCTCTCTATCGCACCTCACTTTACTTCGCCGCACTCTCTCTACTTTATTTCATAATGCCCCCTTTCCAATCCGCTTCCACCCTAACATCCTGCGGCTCGACTCATAGAGTCATAGAGTCATAGAGTTTTACAGCACAGAAAGAGGCCCTTCGGCCCATCGTGTCTGCGCCGCCCATCCATCCCTGTCCAGTCTAATCCTATTTTCCAGCATTTGGTCCATAGCCTTGTATGCAATGGCATTTCAAGTGCTCATCCAAATGCTTCTTGAATGTTGTGAGGGTTCCTGCCTCTACCACCCTTTCAGGCATTGAGTTCCACATTCCAACCACCCTCTGGGTGAAAAAGTTCCTCCTCAAATCCCCTCTAAATCTCCTGCCCCTTACCCTGAATCTATGCCCCCTTGTTATTGACCCCCCTACTAAGGGGAAAAGTTCCTCTTTGTCTACCCTATCTATGCCCCTCATCATTTTGTACACCTCAATCAGGTCCCCCATCAGCCTTCTTTGCTCCAAGGAAAACAACCCCAGCCTGTCCAGCCTCTCTTCATAGCTGAGGCGCTCCATCCCAGGTAACATCCTGGTGAATCTTCTCTGCACCCTCTCCAAAGCAATCACATCCTTCCTATAGTGAGGCGACCAGAACTGCACACAGTACTCCAGCTGTGGCCTCACCAGCGTTTTGTACAGTTCCATCATAACCTCCCTGCTCTTATATTCTATGCCTCGGCTAATGAAGGCAAGTATCCCATATGCCTTTTTAACCACCTTATCTACCTGTTCCGCTGCCTTCAGGGATCTATGTACATGTACACCAAGGTCCCTCTGACCCTCTGTACTTCCTAGGGTCCTACCACTCATTGTGTATTCCCTTGCCTTATTTGTCCGTCCAAAATGCATCACCTCGCACTTTTCAGGGTTAAATTCCATTTGCCACTTTTCCGCCCATCTGACCAACCCGTTTATATCGTCCTGTAGCCTGAGGCTTTCCTCCTCACAATTTACCACCCCACCAATTTTCGTGTCATCTGCGAACTTACTGATCATACCTTTTACATTCTCATCCAAATAATTTATGTAGATCACAAACAACAAGGGACCCAGCACCGATCCCTGAGGTACCCCACTGGACACAGGCTTCCAGTCACAAAAGCAACCTTCGACCATCACCCTCTGCCTCCTGCCACTCAGCCAGTTTAGGATCCAACGCGCCAAGGCACCCTGGATCCCATGGGCTCTTACCTTCTTGACCAGTCTCCTATGCGGGACTTTGTCAAAAGCTTTACTGAAGACCATGTAAACCACATCCACAGCATTTCCCTCATCCACCCCCCTAGTCACCCCCTCGAAAAATTCAATCAGATTTGTCAGACATGATTTACCCTTGACAAAGCCATGCTGACTATCCCCGATTAATCCTTGCCTCTCCAAGTGGAGACTAATTTTGTCCCTCAGAATTTTTTCCAATAATTTCCCTACCACAGATGTTAGGCTCACTGGCCTGTAATTCCCTGGTTTATCCCTGCTACCCTTCTTGAATAATGGTACTACGTTAGCTGTTCTCCAGTCCTCTGGTACATCCCCTGTTGCCAGAGAGGTTCTGAAAATTTGTGTCAGAGCCCCTGCAATCTCCTCCTTTGCCTCCCACAGCAGCCTGGGATACATCTCGTCTGGGCCTGGGGATTTATCCACTTTTTGGCCTGCTAAAACCGCTAGCACCTCCTCCCTCTCGATGCTAATATGTTCAAGTATGTCACAGCCCCCTTGCCCGATTTCTATGTCTGCATCGTCTTTCTCCATAGTGAACACAGATGCAAAAAATTCATTTAAAACCCCGCCTACATCATCTGGCTCTACACACAGATTGCCACTTTGGTCCCTAATGGGCCCTACCCTTTCCCTGGTTATCCTCTTGCCCTTAATATACTTATAAAACATCTTAGGATTTTCCTTTATTTTGCTCGCCAGTGTTATTTCATGGCCCCTCCTCGCCCTCCTAATTTCTTTTTTAAGTATGCCCCTGCATTTTTTATACTCCTCTAGGGCTTCTTCCGTCTTTAGTCTTTTGTAACTGCCAAAAGCCCCCCTTTTATTCCTAATGCATTTTTGTATATCCCTTGTCATCCAAGGTTCCCTTTGCTTGTTGGTCCCACCCTTGACCTTTACAGGAACATGTTGGCGTTGTACTCTCTCTATTTCCCTTCTGAAAGTCTCCCACTGTTTTGATGCGGATTTTCCTATAAGTAGCTGCTCCCAGTCCAATTTGGCCAGATCCTGCCTTATCATATTAAAATCGGCCTTCCCCCAATTTAGAACCCTTATTTCCGGGCCGTCTTTGTCTTTTTCCATGACCACCTTAAATCTCACCGAATTGTGGTCACTGTCGCCAAAATGCTCTCCTACTGACACTTCCACCACTTGCCCGGCTACATTCCCCAGAATTAGGTCCAGTATCGCCCCCTCTCTTGTAGGACTTTCTACATGTTGGCTCAAAAAGCTCTCCTGGATGCACTTTAAGAATTCTGCACCCTCTAAGCCTTTCACACTCTGACTATCCCAATTTATATTGGGGAAGTTGAAATCCCCCACTATTATTACCCTATTATTTTCGCACTTTTCTGAGATTTGCCTACATATCTGTTCCTCTATCTCCCCCTGACTGTTTGGGGGCCTATAGTACACTCCCAGCAAAGTGCTTGCCCCCTTTTTGTTTTTAAGTTCTACCCATATGGCCTCATTAGAGGAACCCGCTAATATATCATCCCTCCTTACAGCAGTAATTGACTCCTTAATTAATATTGCAACACCCCCTCCCCTTTTACACCCCCCTCTGTCTCGCCTGAAGATTCTATACCCCGGAATATTGAGCTGCCAGTCCTGACCCTCCCTCAACCATGTCTCCGTGATAGCAACAATATCGTACTCCCATGTGTTCAACAACAACTTCAGTTCATCCACCTTATTTGCAAGACTCCTTGCATTAAAATAAATGCCTTCCAGCCCTGCCATATTCTCTATTGCCTTCACATATTTGCTTTGCCTTCCCAGCTGACTTGTTTTTCCCTCTGTATTTGGCTGTAAATCACCCCCCACTATAGCTCCACTCTGTACCCCATCCCCCTGCCAAGTTAGTTTAAACCCCCCCCAGCAGTGCTAGCAAACCTCCCCGCAAGGATATTGGTTCCCCTCTGGTTCAGGTGTAAACCGTCCGACTTGTACAAGTCCCACCTTTCCCAGAAGCAGACCCAGTGATCCAGGAAACTAAAGCCCTCCCCCCTGCACCATCCCTTTAGCCACGCATTCATCTGTTCTATCTTCCTATTTCTATACTTACTAGCACGTGGCACCGGGAGTAATCCAGAGATTACAACCCTTGAGGTCCTGCTCTTTAATCCTTCACCTAGCTCCCTAAATTCTTGCTGCAGGACCTCATCCCTCTTTTTACCTATGTCGTTGGTACCAATGTGGACCACGACCACGACCACGACCACGACTCTGTTCATTAACTCCCTTGAAGCGATCCTGTTCTCAGAGTCAGTTTGAACAATGCTGAAACCTCAGTGGAATAGTTTAATGTATCTACTGATCATACAAGTCTCCACCTTTTCACCTAATTGATCCGCAGTGCACGCAATAAACAGAATCGAATGTGTCTTCCAGACAGACCTGACAATAATTGAATTCCCTTCCCCTGTAATGATAACGCAAACATTAGATGGCGCAATTGTTCAATTAACATAACGCCAATATTGCCGCTGCTAATTATAATCACCAGAAAAATAGAGGGGCTCCTGATTCCGATAGATACAGTGCAAACTGATGCAACATAACATCAAAACATTTCATTTTACAATGGAGTCCAGTGACATTCACTGAATCCACCAAAACTGAAGCAGAGAAGGAGATGTTATAGAGTCAGCAGCAAGCTCAGGTCAGTCACCAGACCTCTGACGCGTCGTCAGATACACACACAGTGAAATGATATTGCATAGCAGGGAAAACCAATACATTCATTGAAATCCCAGTTAAACTGAACCATGTTATTGGGGAGGGAGGACATTGCACCGCCTCCTTGTAACACTGAGACTGCGAGCTGTGTCATTTTCAATCACTGGAAACACATTTATGAAAAATATTCCAGGCCAGATTAGTTCCACAACATCAAACTATTCCCAGCACCTGATGGTCTGGCACCAGCTTTTAGCCCAAACTCCTGATTCCAGTGCATTCAGTGCAAGAATAATTCAGTAAGAGAGCAGGGATTGGAGAAGCTAAGATCATTACAGATATATTGCAGCTACTACACGACAGAAATAACAGAGACTGAGAACTTTACATCATTCAACTACTGGCACAGAACAGGCGGCTGTGTAAAACATGCAGGGGGAAAAAATACAAGTAGAGCAGCACAGTCAACACCGATTTACATCATTCACAGGAAAGATAACCAGAACCTCCAACGGCTGCAAGTAAAGGATAATAAATGACTTCTATCTGAACGATTACTGGTTTTCCCATATCTGTGTGAAGCAGCGACTTCTGTAGGAGTGGAACGCACAGCTCCGGCAGGCACTCTGAGCTGATCCATTCCAATGGGCCCTGATATATAAAGTCGATAAGTCTCCATTGACATGGTTATACACCTGATCATTGTTATTAGTTATAGTTACTTGAACAAACACATTACATCAGGACCTTTGACACTGGTGAAAATAACGTGGTGGATAAAACTCAAACATCTGAATGAACAGGACATTATGTTAACCAGATCTCTCTGGAGAATAAGTGTCATACAGGATAGATCCAACAATAATGAGCAGCTTCATTTACAGTTTTCATGTAATTGTACTGATCATGTTCACTCCTGCCAATTCATTATTAAATGTTATTTATTTCTCCGCAGTGTGCACTGATTCCAGGGACTCAGGCACATCCTTTTCACTCTCTCCCTGCAGATTCCCGGATAAAACATGGACCTTCAGTCTCTGACACAGTGACAGTTGAAGGCTATGTTTCAGTAACGAGTCCAGAAATTATTGTGGGTGATATTAGGGGGCGGACACTGAAAGTACCCCATTAACATTTCTCTCTCCGTTATTTTACTGCAGATATTTACCTGTTTATTTTATATTGGTTAACGGCTCCATTAAAATGAGAACTGTGCCGGCTCCTAACTCCATTAAGTTCACTCCTGGCCGACCACCCAACTTCCACCTTCCATCAATGTCAACTGATCCCAAAATCTGCTGTCCATGTCCAGCCCTCCCCGAGTCCAGCTCGCCCATCACTCTCGCCCTCACTGAGCCTGATTGTCTCTCTCTCCCCCAACGCCTTAACAGTAAAATTCTTACCCTTGCATTAAACACCTCCATGGCCTCAACCCTCGCCATCTCCACGATCTCCTTCAAACCTGCAGCAACACACCCGTGATCTCTCCATAGCTCTGACACTGGCCTCTTTCTGTGGAACCGCACTATCTTGATTCCAGTCTTACCGATTCGATCATATTCAGAATGGCCCCAGCACTGGCTTCCCTTCCTACTGCAGTACCATTGCCGCTGGAGTACGGCAACGTTCGAAAAAATTCTCCCTCCTCTTTCTCATCTAAATGCTGCCCTTTGTGACATCACCTACAGATCTGGGGTCAGCTTCCACATTTCGACCAACATCACCCAGCCCCAGCTCTCCTCTATCTACCCCCGCCTTCCACTGAATCTGTGTTGTCGGACGCCATGTGCAACTGACTGTTTCACATGATGTGACATTTGCGCCAATTTACATTAGGAATACCGAAGCCGTCACTTTTGGATCAGTCACAATCTCCTTACCCTTATTAACTGTTTCATCCCCATCACTGACTGTTTTAATAGGCTGAATATGATGTTTTGTAAGCTCTCATCCTAATTCATCTTCTGATCTCATATCCTGTCCTTCACAAAATACGCCTACTTCCACCTCCATAACTTCGCCGGCCTGTCCCCTGCCTCAGCCCATTTGGAACTGAGATGATGAATCATGCATTCATCACGTCCAAGACTCTCCAAACTCCTGTCCAATCTGTGACCTCTTTATTCATCTGACACGAGCCTCTTGATACGAAGTAAGCTGCTTGTTTCAAGTCTTACCTATCAGCTCTTAACCAGGTAATCTCAAGTAATGTCTTTCCTTCCCAAACAGACCGTGACTGATAAGAATCTATCTTGGCCTCCCTCAACTACATGTTTCCCATTTGTTGAAATAATCTGCAGATATAGATCTAGCTGTTTAGATGTACGTTACTGGCAACAGCTTCATCTCTCCACCCTATCTCTCGACGACCCACACTTCCCTCTGTGTTGCCAGGCTACTTTTCAATCATCCCACTTTGGATGAGTCACAGTTTCCTCCAAATAAAATCATTGGCATGACTGAAGCCATCACCCTTGGCGCCGCCACAAATTGCATCCTTGCAACCAATTGCAATCCCCACCCTGGCTGTTGTCTCAAGCTGACCCTCGGACTCTATTTTACACTAATTTATTATTTTCGCACTTTATCCCCTCCATCCCAAAGGCCGGCTACTTCTGCATCACACACAGCACCTGCCTCCACCCTTCCCTCTGCACATCATGTACTGAAATGCTCATCCATGCATTTGTCACATCCAGACTGCACTATCCGAAAGGGCACCTGGCCGGCCCCACGTCTACTGCCGTCCATAAACTGCAGTTTATCCAAATATCTGTTGCCCACATCCTATCTCCCACTAAGTCCATCTTACCAATCTCCCATCTCGTTGCTGATCCCAATTGGATGTAAGTTCCATAAAAGCTCCTGTGTATTTTTTATTCATCCTGGCCTCACCCATCCCTAAAAGGAAGAAAGTCTTACATTTTATAGCGCCTTTCACGAGCTCAGGACGTCCCAAAGCGCTTGACAGCCAAGGAAATAATTTTGAAGTGTAATCTCATTCCTCTATCTGTAACCTCCTACAGCACGTCTATCTCCTTCCCAAAATCTATGTTCTATTTTTTATGGCTGCTTGTTCATCCGCCCTCGCTTTTTCCCACTGAATTGGAGCCGGGCCTTTAGCCATCGTGCTCCAATGTTCCAGAACTCGTCACTGAATTTCCTCCACCATCTACCACTCGCCTCCTTTAGGCTGTTGAAACACCCCATCATTATGACTGAGCTGATGGGCTCTCCTCCCACTAGCTCCTTTTTGACTGGGGTCATTTCTGTCCGCTTATACCTCGGTAAAATGCCCTGGGATAATTTTGTCTACTTGCAAAGCGCCATATAAATTCATCCCGAATCTCCATTTCCGACACCCATCAACATTTCCTTTTATACGCTCATTGAACCCCATTAAGCGTGTGGTCACTTCTCTTAATATTTCCTTATAACCTTTGTGCCTGTTTTCTCTCATGCCTCTGTGAAACACCTTAGAAATGTATGACAGTGAAGGCGGCCTCCGAATGCAAGTTGTTGTCAGTCAGGGCAATGTGTTCATAAGTTTTCCACTTCATGAGCAACAGCGCACATTTCAAAATGAATGATATTGCTTGACAAACCTCATATAATTCTGTCACAATACACGAGACATAAATGTGGAAACTGCAATGGATGTAGTTTAGACACACTTCAGGAAAAACTTTAACAAGTACCACACTGGTGATTACAAGAGCAGCTTAAGGGATATGGAATTCGGGAAGGACAGCAAAGTGGCTTTAAAATTGTTTAGAATGGAGCAAAAGAGATTATGAGTGAAGTATAGTTTTGTTTAGTGGTTGGAGATGGGTCGAGGTACACCACAGGTATCAGTTCTGGCGTCACTTTGCTCATGAAGTATATCAATGATTTGGATAAAATCGTAGAGGAATAGGGTTGAAAATTGCAAATGATGCCAAAATAGGAGGTAACATTAATTCTTTAGAAGACCACAGGAAGCTGAAAAAGGGTATGGATTCTGCGAGCGAATGGCCGAAAATGGACAGACAGAATTGGAGGTCAGAAGATCTGAGGTATATTTCAGTTAAAACAATAACAGCAGAATAATATTCTGAGCGAAAGCTGCTTCAGTGCTGTGCAGGAGCACCTTGATGTGGGGGCATCGGTTCACTGGTGCTTTCGGCTCTACCTCAGGTTGAATAGGTCATAAAAAAGCTAACAGAATTCCAAATTTTCCCACGTGTGTTAGAGAATACGATACTCTAGTGATAGAAACATAGAAGATAGGAGCAGGAGTTGGCCATTCGGCCCCTCGAGCCTGCTCCGCCATTCAATGCTGTAGTGTATGTACCTTTAAGACAGAACTACTTTTACAGCTCCTGTATACTGTAGTACCGGCAGTGACCACACCTGTATATAAGCCTTGCGCATGCCTCTGTACCCCCAGTCTTGAGACTACCCTCCTCCAGTAAAGACCTGTTTATTGTTAAGTGACAGCATCCGTGTGGTTATTGAAAAAATCATACTTGCAGACTCACGGATCTAACAGTGGCGACAAGTGTCGATTCGAATCTACCTGCAACTCTGCTTCTCCCTTCGAGGATTCGCTCTGGGAGGGTGGTGTAAGAAAGTCGAGGCCAGGAACACGGGCGTCGACCACGAGGAACCGCCCAGTCGTCCGGCAGAGAGTGAACATCTCAGGGGAGGCTGTGGAGAGCCGGGCTTGGTTCCCCAGCCACGACGTTCAGCAAGAGACTGATGACAGGTCCAGCGCAGACCCTTCCCGAACAGCGGCGGCTGGAGCCGACCGACGGCGGAGCGAAAGCCGAGCAGCGTCGACGGGGTAAGACAGAGTGTGAAGCACACAGGGCGCAGCTGGGGGTTGAAAACCGAGCGGCATCGAAAGAAAAAAAAAACTGGACAGAAAGAGGGTATAGCACAGCCAGGGCACAAGGGATGAACAGTGACGGGGGAGAAGAAGGAAGAGCGTGGGAGACGCAATTTTTAGAAGCAGCAGCGGAGAAGAAGGGCGAGCACGGGAAGGAAGGAAAGCGTGGGAGACGCCATTTTGTGCCAGCGGAGATAAAGGGGAAGCGCGGGAGATGCCATTTTTAACAGTTAAATCACATCCAGGGATGCCGAAGAGTGGCAGCATCTCTATGTTCGACAATGAAGTGGAAGATTTGGCGACATATGTGGAACGTATTGAGGTGTGCTGCAGGGTGAATGAAGTGCCAGATGCTAGTACAGCACTGGTTTTGTTAAATTCCATGGGTGCAAAAACTTATGGTTTACTGCGAAATCTAATTACCCCAGAGAAGCCGGTGAACAAGAATTTCGAAAGCATAGTATAAATCCTACAGGACTACTTAAACCCCACATCGCTGCTGATAGCAGAACGATTTAAGTTCCATAAAAGGAACCAACACAACGATGAAAGCAATGCTGAGTACCTAACAGAACTGCGCAAGCTATCGAAACACTGCCAGTTTGGAGTGAGATTGGCAGATACGTTAAAGGACAAGTTTGTGTGTGGGCTACAAAATGAAGGAACCCAGAAACGGCTTCTATCAGAAAAGGACCTTACGCTGGACAAGGCTTTCAGTAAGGCAGTATCACAGGAACCAGCCACAATGGGCGCTGCAGTGATACAACGAAGACCGCAAGAATATGGCACCAATGAAATGTCCTATGGAACAGGGAAGTGCTATCGCTGCGGCAGAACAACACATGACCAGAAGGATTGTTGGTTCAAGGACCAAGTGTGCAGACAGTGTGGAAAAGCAGGGCACATAGCAAGAGTCTGCAGGTCTGGGAAGAAAACCAACAGTCAGCAATCTTCACAGGAGAAGTACAAAAAGGTACACCAGTTGATGGACAGTGGTTCAGACGAACAGAAAAGTGACACAGACTCCGGAAGCAAGGAGCTGGGTTCTCTGAAACTACGTAAGGTAACCAAAATGGAGGATCACCAGACTATCTGGGTTACACTCAAGATAGACGGAGTCCAAGTGAAAATGGAATTGGACACAGGATCAGCCCTAACAGTCATAAACCAAAGGGACTACAAGCAGCTATTTTCACATATACTCTTGAAAGCTACAGAGATTGTCTTGAAGACGTACACGGGTCAAAAAGTCTACCCTAAAGGAAAAATAAGGGTGAAAGAGATATATAAATGCCAGGAAATACCTAAAATGGATATATATGTATTGCCAGATGGAGGACCACCACTGCTAGGACGTGAATGAATCCGGAAGGTACAATTAGATTGGCATTCCATACAGGCACTGAAGGTTGCGGCCAAAAAGGATGATGATGTCACACCTGGACGACTGTCAAAAATGCTAACTGACGCAAAAGAAGTGTTCCAGGAGGGACTCGGAACACTAAAAGGCACAACAGCAACGATTAAAACAGACGAAAATGCAAGGCCAAAGTTTCTTAATGCCAGACCATTGCCTTATGCGATCAGACCAGCTGTCGAAGCAGAGCTGGAAGGGTTGGAACGTACAGGAGTACTGTCCAAAGTGGACTGGAGCGAATGGGCTATACCCATCGTTCCTGTAATGAAGAGGTCGTTGAGTAATACGCCTGGGGAACCAAAGAAGGTCAGCATCTGTGGGGTTTTTAATGTGACAGTGAAACCAGTCCTTCACTTGGTACAATACCCGCTTCAACGAATTGAGGATATTTTCCCCTCGCTGTCTGGAGGTAAACGCTTCACCAAAATTGATTTAGCCCAGGCGTACTTGCAAATGGATGTAGAAAAAGCTTCGAAAAAATACCTTACGATTAACACTCATAAAGGTCTCTATCAATACAACCGGCTGGTGTTCGGGGTAGCCTCAGCTCCGGCTATCTGGCAAAGGGCAATGGATCAAGTCCTGCAAGGGATTCCAGGGACCCAGTGTAATTTGGACGACATCCTGGTCACGGGCGAAAATGACAGTGATCCCCTCGCCAACTTGGAGAAGGTGCTCACCAGATTAAAGGAGTATGGGCTACGAGCTAATCGCCACAAGTGCGAGTTTTTCCAGAAACAGATCTCGTATTGTGGCCACGTCATCGATGAAGAGTGCTTACATAAGTCCCCTGAAAAGATTGAGGCAGTAGTCAAGGCTCCAGCACCGGAAAATGTGTCAGAACTGAGGTCGTTCCTCGGGCTGGTAAACTACTACCACAAGTTCTTACCAAATTTGTCCACGTGATTACACCCACTGAACACCCTACTGCAAACAGGGGTACCATGGAAGTGGAATTACAAAAGTAAACGAGCTTTCCAGAAGTGTAAAGAATTGATCACATCAAAAGAGGTGTTTGCCCATTGCAACCCAGCACTACCAATTCGTTTGGCATGTGATGCATCACCCTATGGTACTGGAGCGGTGCTGTTGCGCAAATTCCCGGATGGGTTGGGGAGGCCAGCAGCTTTTGCGTCTCGGTCACTAACCTCAGCCGAGCGCAACTACGCCCAGATTGACAGGGAGGCCCTCAGCCTGGTGTGGGAAGTGGGAAAATTCAACCACTTTCTGCATGGGCAAAAGTTCACTTTGCTGACTGACAACCAACCACTTCTCTCCATCTTTAATCCAAAGAAGGGCGTTTCGGTGATAACTGTACAACGGTTACAAAGATGGTCCCTTTTTCTAAGGGCGCACCAATATGAAATAGAATATAAAGGCACGAAACAGCATGGAAACGCTGATGGGCTATCACGCCTGCCACTGCCTACGGTGGAGGAAGCACCAGCAGTGGACCCTATTGAGATATTTTATTCGTCAATATTTGAAAGATTGCCAGTAACTAATGTGGATATAGAGAAGGAGACCCGCAATGAACCGACACTGTCTCGGGTATATGATTTGACGGTGAGGGTATGGCCAACACATGGCGACTCACTGTTGCCAGCATTCTCATCCAGAAGAGAACAGCTGTCAGTATGCCAGGGGACAGTGATGTGTGGATCCCGAGTGGTAATTCCACCCAAGTTAAGGGAGAGAGTGCTAAATGAGCTTCATGAAGGTCATCTGGGAGAGGTAAAAATGAAAAGCCTTGCTAGGGTTATGTGTGGTGGCCGGTGATCGATCAACTAATCGAGGACCTAACCAAGAGCTGCTCAGGATGCCAGAAGGTCCAAAATGCACCACCACATGCCCCTCTACACCCTTGGGAGTGGCCCTCCTCTCCATGGCAACGGGTGCATATTGATTTTGCTGGTCCATTCATGGCCTCAATTTTCTTAATAGCAGTGGATGCTCATTCGAAGTGGCCTGAGGTGATAAAAATGTCCTCAACCATTACAGAGAAAACGATTGCAGTCCTGCGGACCATATTTGCCAGAAACGGTTTGCTAGAGCAGATTTGCTCTGATAATGGACCACAGTTTGTGTCCGAAGAGTTCCGAAATTTAGGAGAAGGAATGGGGTAAGGCATTACACATCCGTCCTGTATCATCCAGCCACAAATGGATTGGCTGAGACGTTCGTACAAACCTTTAAGAAGGCGATAAAGGCCATGTGCGACGATGAAATTCCACTACAGCATAAGGTTGACAATTTCTTATTAGCCTACCGAAACGCGACACATGCAGTTATCAACCAGACCCCGGCCATAATGTTCTTTAACCGAAGGTTGACATCTCGTCTGGGCTTGCTCAGACCAAATGTGCAAAGAAATGTTGAGGACAAACAATTCCAGCACATCAATGAGAAGCCGACAAGGAGCTTCAATGTAGGACAACCAGTCTTAGCCCTTGACTATCGAACAGAGAAACGGCAACCCGGAACTATGTGCACAAGGCAGGGGCCATTAATGTACACAGTGGATGTCAGGGATAACATTGTGAGACGCCACGTCGATCAGATCTTAGCATCACAGGAACGATTCAACCCCATGTCTCGAGTACCTGGGAATGAACCCGACATACCGGTAGCATCTACCTCAGAACCAGTAGCAGTGGAAACCGATGAACTACCCGATGAAAAGGGGCCAGAATCGCCTCTGCACCAAGAACAAGAACCTCAGGAAAGTCACTATCCCGAAAGGGTCAGGAAGCTGCCACAAAGACTGAATCTATAAGTGGACTATTGTTGTTTAATGTACATGTTAAAGTGTTAATTGTTATTTGAATATTAGGGGTACTACTAATCTAAAAGGGGAGGAATTGTAGTGTATGTACCTTTAAGACAGAACTATTTTTACAGCTCCTATATACTGCAGTACCAGCAGTGACCACACCTGTATATAAGCCTTGCGCATGCCTCAGTGCCCCCAGTCTTGAGACTACCCCCCTCCAGTAAAGACCTGTTTATTGTTAAGTTACAGCATCCATGTGGTTATTGAAAAACATCATACTCGCAGACTCATGGATCTAAAAAATGCGATCTTGGCTGTTCATCCAAATTCAGTAACCTGTTCCTGCCTTCTCCCCATATCCCTTGATTCCTTTAGGCTTAAGAAATATATCCAACTCCTTCTTGAATATATTTAATAAATTGATCTCTACTGCCTTCTGCGTTAGAGAATTCCACAGGTTCACCACTCCCTGGGTGAATAAATTCCTCCTCATTTCTGAACTAAATGGTGTACCCCCTATCCTTAGTGTGTGACCCCTGATTCTGGACACACCGACAATCGGGATCATCCTTCCTGCATCGAGTCTGTCCAGTCCTGTTAGAATTTTATCAATGTCAATGAGATCTCCTCTCATTCTTTTAAACTCCAGCGTGTAAAATCCCAATCGACACAATCTTTACTCATACGTCATTCTTGCCATCGCAGGTATCAGCCTGGTGAATCTTCGCTGCACTCCCTCCATGGCAAGAACATCCATCCTCAGATAAGGCGACCAAAACTGCACCCAATAATCAAGATGTGGTCTCAACAAGGGCCTGTACAACTGCAGCACCACATCTTTGTTCCTGTACTCAAACCCTCTCTGCCTTCCTGTTTTTGTCAGTAAAGTGGCTAACCTCGCATTTAACCACGTTATATTGCATCTGCCATGCTTCTGCCCAATCACCCAACCTGTCCAAATCATCCTGGATTTTCTCGGCATGCTCATCACAGCATGATGAGGAAACGTTACAAACTTTAAATGAACATGAAATATAAGTAATTGTGTTAGATAAATGCTGGTTCTGAGGAGTTGTGGTCACTCATGTCTCATTCCCCCGTGTCTGAGCCTCTATAATTACATGCAATCTTAAGCACAAAAATAAGTCTTCGGCCCAACCGATTTCTGCCGGTGTTGATGCAGTCTTCTTCATTTAATTAATTTCCCCTGATCAACATCTCCTCCTATTCCTTTCTCCATCTGTATTTAGCTACCTTCCATTTAAATGCATCTATGTTATATGCCACAATTTCTCCATATGCTTGCAAGCTCCACATTCTAACCACTTTCTGGATGAAGAAGATTATCCTTAATTCCCTAATGCATTTATGAGTGAGGATTTATATTTATGGCCCTTAGTTTTAGATTCGCTATGTCCAAATTTGGGTTTGGATTAGGAATTGCCTCTAATTCCACAGCTAGAAAAGGTGTAGCTAAGCGGTGCAGTTCCCCCTGGCGAACTCATAGAGTCATAGAGTCATAGAGTTATACAGCACGGATAGAGGCCCTTCGGCCCATCGTGTCCGCGCCGGCCATCACGCCCTGTCTAATCTAATCCCATATTCCAGCATTTGGTCCGTAGCCTTGTATGCTATGGCATTTCAAGTGCTCATCCAAATGCTTCTTGAATGTTGTGAGGGTTCCAGCCTCCACAACCCTTTCGGGCAGTGAGTTCCAGACTCCAACCACCCTCTGGGTGAAAAAGTTCTTTCTCAAATCCCCTCTAAACCTCCCGCCCTTTACCTTGAATCGATGCCCCTTAGTTATTGACCCTTCTACTAAGAGAAAAAGCTCCTTAGTATCAATCCTATCTAAGCCCCTCATAATTTTGTACACCTCAATCATGTCCCCCCTCAGCCTCCTCTGCTCCAAGGAAAACAAACCCCATCTGCCCAGTCTCTCTTCATAGCTGAAGCGTTCCAGCCCTGGTAGCATCCTGGTGAATCTCCTCTGCACCCTCTCCAAAGCTATCACATCCTTCCTGTAGTGTGGCGACCAGAACTGCACACAGTATTCCAGCTGTGGTCTAACCAGTGTTTTATACAGCTCCATCATAACCTCCTTGCTCTTAAATTTTATGCCTCGGCTAATGAAGGCAAGTATCCCATATGCCTTTTTTACCACCTTATCCACCTGTTCCGCCGCCTTCAGGGATCTGTGTACTTGCACACCCAGATCCCTCTGACCTGTTCCTAGCGGTGTGGCCCAAGGATCGGGCCTGGGCCTGCTCCTCTGTATTAATGGCCTGTACAGTGTTTTGTTACTATGGTAAGAAAGTTTCAGATAACACCAAAATATTTGGATGGATTGAGACAGTAGAGGAGTTCAATCAAATCCATAAAGTTTTAGATAGGCTAAGGAAGTGGGCCACACAAAAGGCATTTAAGTTTGATAAATGTTGTGCTATGCATGTTGGTCAGGCCAACACTGAGTACAGGCATCATTTACAGGGGAAAATATTGATAGAGGTTGAAAGAAACAAATCCAGCTTTTACTGTGCACATGAGGCTCATGGCCAATGTAGAGAAATTGTAACTAAAACTACAGGGGAGCTGGTTTGTTTTAATTGAAATATTGAATTTAATTCAAAGGACAACATTTTATACAATACCAGTCGTTGGTCAGAATGCATCTGTGGGAATGTGCCGAGTTTAGTTTCCCACCACACCGCCAACATGGTGGGTGATATAGTGGCCTTGCAAAAGGTCCAGAGGAGAGCGACAAGAATGATTTCTCCCTTAAAGCTGCTCAATTATTCAGATAGGCTCCAGGACCATGATCTATTGCCTTTAGATCAGCGTAGGTTAGAGATTTGATAAAGGCCTCTAAAATAATTAAAGGGCTAGATAGCGTCCCTAATAATGATTCGACCAGTTTAACAAACTGGGGAGACCAGGGCATGCCAGTTTATTCAATGTAAGTGTTAGAATATACTGAACGTTAGGCGGCTCTCCTTTTCCCAGGGAATTGTGAGTCTCTGGAATTCATTACCGGCTGAACTATAGAGTGCTGCCTCGCAGCATGGCCTTCTCAAACAAATACACCGCTCTGGATATTATCGAGGGAGGTGGCTTATCGGAGGAAGGCAGCAGCAGCCAACTTTCTGGCACCATGGGTGGTTCTGCTGCACAGGACATAAGAACATAAGAACATAAGGAGCAGGAGCAGGAGTAAGCCATATGGCTTGTCAGGCCTGCTCCGCCATTTAATAGGATCATGGCTGATCCGAACCTAAACTCACATCCACTTCCCTGCCCGTTCCCTGTAATCTCTAATTCCCTTATCAGCTAGGAAATTGTCTATATCCGTTTTAAATTTATTTTATGTCACAGCTTCCACAGCTCTCTGTGGTAGCAAATTCCATAGATTTACTACCCTCTGAGTGAAGAAGTTTCTCCTCACCGCAGTTTTTTGAAAGGGCAGCCCCTTATTCTAAGATCATGCCCCTTAGTTCTAATCTCACCCATTAGTGGAAACATCCTCCCCGTATCCACCCGATCCAGCCCCCTCACAATCTTATATGTTTCCATAAGACCGCCTCGCATTATTCTGAATTCCAATGAGTAGAGCCGAAACTACTCAACCTTTCCTCATAAGTCAACCCCCTCATCTCCAGAATCAACCGAGTGAAACTTCTCTGAACTGCCTCGAGAGCAATTATATATTTTCTTAAATATGGAAACGAAAACTGGACGCAGTATTCCAGGTGTGGCCTCACCAGTACCCTGTATAACTGCAGCAAGACTTCCCTGAAATTATTCTCCATCCCCCTTGCAATAAAAGCCAAGATTCCATTGGCCTTCCTGATCTTCTGCTGTACCTGCATACTAACCTTCTGTGTTTCATGCACCAGGACCCCCAGATCCCTTTGTACTGTAGCACTTTGCAGTTTCTCTCCATTTAGAAAATAACTTGCTCTTTGATTTCTTCTGCCAAAGTGCATAACCTCACACTTTCCAACATTAAATTCCATCTGCAAAATTTTTGCCCACTCACTTAGCCTGTCTAAGTCCTTTTGCAGGATTTTTATGTCCTCCTCACTCACTGCTTTCCCTCCCATCTCTGCATCATTGGCAAACTTGGATACGTTGCACTTGGTCCCTTCCTCCAAATCGTTAACATAGGTTGTAAAGAGTTGTGGTCCCAGCACTGACCCCTGCGGAAAATCACAAGTTACTATTTGCCAACCCGAGATTGAACCATTTATCCCAACTCTCTGTTTCTGTTAGATAGCCAATCTTGCACCCATGCCAGTATATTGCCCCAATCCCGTGATTTTTTATCTTGTGCAGTAATCTTTTGTGTGGCACCTTCACAAATGCATTTTGGACGTCCAAATACACCACATCCACTGGCTCCCCTTTATCCACCCTATTTGTTACGTCCTCAAAGAATTGGAGCACGTTTGTCAAACAAGACTTCCCTTTCGTAAAGTCATGCTGACTCTGTCCGACTAAATTATGCTTATCCTAATGTCCTGTTACTGCTTCTTTAATAATGGACTCCAACATTTTACCAACCACAGATGTTAGGCAAACTGGTCTATAGTTTCCAGCTTTTTGTCTGCCTCCCTTTTTAAATAAGGGCATTACATTAGCAGTTTCCAATCTGCTGGAAAATTACCACCAATGCATCCACAATCCCTACCGCTACTTCTGTCAAGACCATAGGATGTAAGCCATCAGGTCCAGGGGATATATTCGCCTTTAGTCCCATTATCTTACCGGGTACCACCTCCTTAGTGATTTTAATCGTGTTTAGCTCCTCCCCCACTATAGCCCCCTGTTTGTCCAGTGTTGGGATAAATTTAGTGTCCTCTACTGTAAAGACTGATACAAAATATTTGTTCAGCGTTTTTGCCATTTCCATGTTCCCCTCACTAATTTCCCGGTCTCGTCCTCTAAGGGGCCAACATTCACTTCAGCCACCCTTTTTCTTTTTATATAACTGTAGAAACTCTTGCTATCTGTTTTTATATTTTTGCGAGTTTACTTTCATAATCTATCTTCCCTTTCTTAATTAATCTTTTAGTTATTCTTTGCTGGCTTTTAAATGCATCGCAATCTTCTATCCTCCCACTAGATTTGGCTACTTTATATGCCCTATTTTCAGTCGGATACTATCCTTTATTACTTTATGCAGCCACGGATGGCTGTCTTTTCTGTTGCACCCCTTTTCCCTCACTGGAATTTATTTTTCTTGAAAGTTGTAAAATAGCTCGGTGAATGTACACCACTGCTGATGTACCGTATTACACTTTAATCTATTTTCCCTGTCCACTTTAGTCAACTCTGCTCTCGAACCTCTCTGGCCACAGGGGATGTACCAGAGGACTGGAGAACAGCTAATGTAGTACCACTATACAAGAAGGGTAGCAGGGATAAACCAGGGAATTACAGGCCAGTGAGCCTAACATCTGTGGTAGGGAAATTATTGGAAAAAATTCTGAGGGACAAAATTAATCTCCACTTGGAGAGGCAAGGATTAATCGGGGATAGTCAGCATGGCTTTGTCAAGGGTAAATCATGTCTGACAAATCTGATTGAATTTTTCGAGGGGGCGACGAGGGGGGTGGATGAGGGAAATGCTGTGGATGTGGTTTACATGGACTTCAGTAAAGCTTTTGACAAAGTCCCGCACAGGAGACTGGTCAAGAAGGTAAGAGCCCATGGGATCCAGGGTGCCTTGGCGCGTTGGATCCTAAACTGGCTGAGTGGCAGGAGGCAGAGGGTGATGATCGAAGGATGCTTTTGTGACTGGAAGCCTGTGTCCAGTGGGGTACCTCAGGGATCGGTGCTGGGTCCCTTGTTGTTTGTGATCTACATAAATGATTTGGATGAGAATGTAAAAGGTATGATCAGTAAGTTCGCAGATGACACGAAAATTGGTGGGGTGGTAAATTGCGAGGAGGAAAGCCTCAGGCTACAGGACGATATAAACGGGTTGGTCAGATGGGCGGAAAAGTGGCAAATGGAATTTAACCCTGAAAAGTGCGAGGTGATGCATTTTGGACGGACAAATAAGGCAAGGGAATACACAATGAGTGGTAGGACCCTAGGAAGTACAGAGGCTCAGAGGGACCTTGGTGTACATGTACATAGATCTCTGAAGGCAGCGGAACAGGTAGATAAGGTGGTTAAAAAGGCATATGGGATACTTGCCTTCATTAGCCGAGGCATAAAATATAAGAGCAGGGAGTTTATGATGGAGCTGTACAAAACGCTGGTGAGGCCACAGCTGGAGTACTGTGTGCAGTTCTGGTCGCCTCACTATAGGAAGGATGTGATTGCTTTGGAGAGGGTGCAGAGAAGATTCACCAGGATGTTACCTGGGATGGAGCGCCTCAGCTATGAAGAAAGACTAAACAGGCTGGGGTTGTTTTCCTTGGAGCAAAGAAGGCTGAGGGGGGACCTGATTGAGGTGTACAAAATGATGAGGGGCATAGATAGGGTAGATAAAGAGGAACTTTTCCCCTTAGTAGGGGGGTCAATAACAAGGGGGCATAGATTCAGGGTAAGGGGCAGGAGATTTAGAGGGGATTTGAGGAGGAACCTTTTCACCCAGAGGGTGGTTGGAATCTGGAACTCACTGCCTGAAAGGGTGGTAGAGGCAGGAACCCTCACAACATTCAAGAAGCATTTGGATGAGCACTTGAAATGCCATTGCATACAAGGCTATGGACCAAATGCTGGAAAATGGGATTAGACAGGACAGGGGTGGATGGGCGGCGCGGACACGATGGGCCGAAGTGCCTCTTTCTGTGCTGCAAAACTCTATGACTCTATGACTCTATGACCTTCATCGTCTCCTTTATTTAAGCTTAGTTGGTTTGAACTCCAACTCTCTCACCCTCCAACTGAATTCGGATTTCAACCATGTTTTGGTCATCCATTCCAAGGGGCTTCTTTACTAGGACATTTATTATTAATCCTGTCTCAATACAAAGGACCAGATCTAAGATTGCCTGCACCCTGTTTAGTTTATTTACATACTGCTCAAGGAACCCAATCCTAATACACTCTATGATCTCTTCCTCAAGGCTGCACTGCCCAATTTGTTTTGTCCAGTCAATATGAAATTTAAAGTCCCCAATGATTATAGCTGTTCCCTTATCACAAGCCCCAACTATTTCCTGATTTATACCCCAACCAAAAGTGTTGCAACTGTTAGGAGTCCTATAGACTACGCCCAATAATGACTTTTTCCCCTTACTATTCCTTATCTCCACACAAACTATTTCACTATCTTGATCCTTTGACCCAATATCATTTCTCACTATTGCAGTGATTCCATCCTTTATTAACACAGCCACACCGCCTCCCTTTCCTTCCTGTCTGTCCTTCCCAATCGTCAAATACCCCTGGATGTTTAGTTCCCAGTCATGGTCATCCTGCAGCAATGTCTCCTTAATGGCCACCAGATCATACTCATGTGTAGTTATTTGTACCGTCAACTTGCCTATTTTGTTACAAATGCTGCGTGCATGCAGGAAAAGAAAATTGAAATATGTTTTGTGACAATTTATTCCTGCTTTTAACCCCTTTACTACTCTAACTTTATCTTTATACATCCTCTCCCTTCCTGACACTCTCTGGTTTTTAATTCCCCCACAGCTACCTTGCTCTATTGCCTTCTCCGCTGACATTTTCTTTTTTCGCTCTCTTGAAACGTCCCCCCCACTATTAGTTTCAAGCCCTCTCGACAGCCCTAGTTATTCGATTCGCCAGGATTCTAGTCCCAGCACTGGCCAAGTGAAGTCCATCCCAAGGGAACAGCTCTCTCCCGTCCAGTACAGGTGCCAGTGCCCCAAGAAGCAAAACCCATTTCTCCCACACCAGTGTTTGAGCCAGGTATTTAACTCTGTGATTTTTTGTCCCTAGCCAAATTTGCTCGTGGTATAAGGTAGTGTTCCAGAGATTATTACCCTTGTGGTTCTGATTTTTAATTTGGCACCTAGCTGCTCATGCTCCCTCAGCAGAACCACTTTCCTTGTCCTATCTATGTCGTTGGTACCAACATGGACCACGACAACGGGATCCTCCCCCTCCCACTCCAAATTTCTCTCCAGCCCAGAAGAGATGTCCTTAACCCTGGCACCGGGCAGGCAACACAGCCTTTGGGGCTCTCGCTCTCGGCTGCAAAGAACCCTATCTATCCCCCTAATGATATTATCTCCTACCACTACAACATTTATTTTAACTCCCCCCACTTGAATGGCCCCTCGTTCCATGGTGCTGTGGCCAGGTTGCTCATCCCCCCTGCAGTCCCTGTTCTTGTCCTCACAGGGAGTAAGAGCCTCAAATCTGTTGGACAAGAGCTAGGGCTGCGGCTCCTCCAACACTACCTTCTGTATCCCCGTACCTGCCTCACTCATAGTCACACCCTCCCGCCTGTGACCACGGAATACATCTGAATTTGTTAATCTAATTGGTGTGACTACTTCCTTGGAACACAGAGTCCAAGTAACTCTCCCCCTCCCTGATGTGTCGCAGTGTTTGAAGCTCGGACTCCAGTTCTTCAGCCCGAAGCCAGAGTTCCTCGAGCAGCCAACACGTATGCAAATATGATCACCATGAGCATCAATGGTGTCCACCCGCTCCCTCATATTGCAGCAGTAACACATCACCTGCTCTGCCATTCTATGTAATTAATTAAATTCATTATTATTATTTTTAAATTGCCTTTTCCACGATTCCAGATGATGAATATCAAACCTCTATTTAAATGAACTTACCAACTTATATAGGTTTAAAAGGAAAACAAATGTAATCACTAACCAGCCAATCACCTACCAGCTTAGCTGTGATGTCACTTTTGAATTCTGACCTCCCTTTGGAATGTTGCCTGTGGATCCTGTTTAGGCTGCCTCACATCGCTGCTCTGACTCGACACCCACTGCTGCTCCCGGCTGTCTCGACTGGACCTCACCTCGCTGCACCGCCTCCGCGATGCCTGCTTATCCTGAGACTGGCAGGAAAGACAAGACAAAAACAAGACAAAAACAGCACCTCACACCCCAACTCTCTCACTTACCCAAACTCTCAAAAGGCACTCTCTGCTGCTAGCACTCCGTGAGGGGCCGGCCATTTTGGACTGAGACCGGGAGGCATTTCTTCTTTTTAAGGCAGCGGTTCTCAACCTTTTCCTTTATGCGAACCACTACATCGTTATCAAAAGCTTCTGTGGACCACAACAGAAGTAAGTGGTTTAAAACATTTTGTGAATAAAGTCCCAACTTTCCTCTGGCAATATTTTTACCCATCTCTTCACTTGCCATGTTCAATGTGAAATTGTTGTTCGCCATTCTGTTGCAGTTTTTACACTCTTGTTTTGCAACCGCCTGAATTCGGTGCCATTCACCGTCAGCACCTTATATTCTTTTTTTCTCTTCTGGATGAATTGTTTGTTAGTTCCGCTGAACCAGGCTGGACTGTAATGACATTCAGTACCTTTGCTTATCATGGGAACACGTTGCTCCATTGCATTCAGAATCACATCCTTGAAGGAACTCCATCGAACAACTACAGGAACAACCTCCACATCTAGGCTAAACACTCCCCACTTTCTATCTGTCCTGCCTGTCAACACCTCCATCCCTTTTGATTCGGCGGAACCCATCAGGTCTCGAAAAGCTCCCTCTATTCCGAATGCTGTAGCACTGTTTCATGAACCGAACCCCTGTTTCAGTACAACATAGGCTCAGCGACGCTTGATCTGCCTAATTCCCTCAGTCTCTCTTGACGAAACACATGACACGGGTAGAATTTCAGAAAGTGCTACAATTGACGCAGTATTGGGGACTCCAGGGCAAACCATGAGGGGGGTGTGTAGAACATGTTTTGAAATTAGCTGGAGAGAAATGTGTGGTGACATGTCTCGAGGGGCAGACTGAGGAGAGGGTCTGTACATTGAATGGGGAAATGTCAAGAAGAGCCACAAGAATTAGGTATTCAGAAACACAAACCTCTCGGAATGGTTACTTCCTCCCCGCCTGTTCCGAACTTTTGACAGACACTTTTCAGGCCTAACATGGATGGTGGGGTAGGGGGTGGTATTCGTGTCGTCACAATCAATCTGCTTCCCGAGCCAGACTCCCACAGTCACAGGATTAGAATGGCATAGGCCATAGGTTACCCTACATTGTTGGTGCAGTAACATCTGGCAGCCGTAGAATTCGAGTCCACGCCTTTGGAACTTAAATACAGCGCCTTAGACCACTGGGCCACGGTACCACGTTGATTTGATTTAGTTCTGAAACTGGTAACTGATGATTGAAATGTGTCTTTGTCTTGTTAAAAAAAGGGAGAGCACGAGGGAAGAAGGAAACAAAGAAAGATTATCAAATTCTGCAAATCTTATCTGCCTCTCAATAACAACTGAAGGGAAAGGTTAGCACAGTCCCATGCAGAAAATGTCATAACATGGAATAAACCGCCCTGCACATTTGCAGACTGCGAGACTCCACTTCACTAATTAAACTTCGGAATGTGTGTTCACAGCCCTCTGTAGAGACATTCTCTAAACACGGTCGGTCCTCCCAGGAAATAAGGGTAAAATTAACAACCAACATTGTACTAGTCGCAGAATACATGAATCACGGTGACCTTTGTAGTCACCCTGCTTGTTCGACAGTTAAGGATAAGAACATGGTTACTCAAACAATAAACTATGCCTACAACGGGGAAGAGATAACAGCAGGAATGTGGGGAGTATGATGAAACACTAACATCTGTGACTAGCATGGTCGGAGGGTACTTGAGTTCAAGTGGTGGGCCCGACAGTTGAGTGACTAACCACGTAAACCAATAAAGAGTAATTGTTGTGACACTGTTTGTACGTTTACGCCCCCATTCGGTAGTAGCTGGGCGTTGTTTATAGAACTGTATATGTTGAATGAACCGCCTACTTGGCCTTTAAGAGTGCATCCCTAGCTTGAGGAAGCTGAGCGGATCTCCCTTGTGTACAAGTATTTTAGTTGTTTTAATAACTTCTGAACTGATCCTCAATTCCGTCTCCATCTGTGGTTTCTCCAAATTCGAATCTAACAGTTGGTGTCAAAAGTGGGATACTGCAGGTAAGGACCATAGGATTTACGCACTGGAATTGACGGCTGAGGCGAGAACTGCGTCGTGTCCTAAGGAAATAAGTCAGAGTAAGGCTTCTAGGAGGAACAAGGACTCGCTCGTTAACCAGGGTGGCTAAAAACCATGTATGGGCCAGTCAGGATTAAATTAGCCACATAGTAAATTTTTCTTCATGGAGACCACGGACTGACAGTATTGATTAGACATAAATGTATATTTCTGCTTTAGTTTATAAGGTGATACATTTGTGCCAATAAATTATAAGATAGAGTATAAGAATATACGTAACAATTAATGCGGGTCACATGGGTGACGAGCGGAGACATCTTTCAGCGGACTTTCCGGCTATGGCCACCAGTGTCACTGTCGTAAATCAGGTCCGAGAGGCTAATTTGAAATTTCAAAGTGAGATAATTAGAAAGGGGTGGAAAGAAAGAATCCCAGTAGTTGACCAAATAAAGTGGTGGGAGGAACAGAAGGATGCCAAACAAGCCAATTACGGGGCGGTTTTACGTGCTAGTTGGATGGATCAGATGGGACACATCATCGTGGGCAAGGGGGGGAGAACGGCCCTGTTACAAGAGGCCTGGAGACACGTGCAGGAGGCTAAAGTCAAAGTCCAACCTCAAGCCACCAGGGACTGATAACCTACACGAATTAAAATGAAGGAATGACATTGTCGAGGCTCTACAAGAAGAGGCTCGAGATACATCGACCTTAAATCCCAAGCCCCCGTTGGGGACCATAGAGGTTCGACGAGTCGAGATCACCCAGCACACGTGCCCCCCGAATACACTCGTATCTACCCCCCCTTACTGTTTCAGTCTGGGGCCGAAAAATCCAATCCCGTGGCCCCCGTGCGAGTTAATCAGGCGGTAGGTGCCCAATACCCAGAGATAGGTGGACGGGGTGCGATGGGTGAGGCACAGTCTTTAACGCCCCAGGAGAGATCCAGCGTCATCGTTCTCATTCCCGAACTCAAAAGGCACAATCCCAACCTCAAGTATGGGCACGAATAGGAAGTGTTGCTCTGCACTTTAATTTACCCATACAAGACATAAAAAATATTATCGAGGTGAAATATCCCTCTGCTGTTTATGGGGCATTGGGACATCATGCCATGAATGCCCCAGTCACGGCGACAGAGTACGAGATCCAATTCGATGGTTTGAATACTTGGGTTCAGACCGGACTGGGCAACGGCACCGCCACCTGGACGGGGCTCACTGCCCTGCGCCAGAGTCCCGGAGAAAACCCCAATGTCTACATTGATCGAGCAATCGGTTGGTATGAACATTGGGGCCAGGCAAATGACATTCCCGCTAATCACGACGACCCACGGATTATAGATCGTCTACTCCAGGGATTGGAAAAGCCTTACCACACCACCCTTTGAATGGTGGGCACACTAGGCATCAACAGGCCGACTGTTACCGATAGGGTGGAGGGAGAGAGGAGCAGAGTTCGAACCGACCCGCTTCATGCCCTCAGGGACAACCCAAGAGAGGTTTGTCAAACCAAGAGATGGAGGTGCTCCGAGCCCTCCACGCCAGCTACTAGGGCGAGTCTGTTTCCGCGGCCGCGGAGCCGGGGTCCACACATCCGTGCCTAAATGGCCAGCAGCACTGTGCCATTTTAGACACGGGGGTCTCGGTGTCGATAAACGACACCGAATTTCCCACCATAGATCAAAGCATTCAGATAACCAGGGCTAGTGGAGAAAGGTGGTTCTCCATCGGAGTGTTTTACTTCCCCTGCAACTGTCGCCAGGGGTTCATACCTGGTGGATCACCTTGTGGATAGCTCCCAACAGTGAGGGCCTGCTCTTAGGTATAGACATGCTCCATCAGAGAGAGGCACATTTGCTCCAAGGGAACATCTAATGGAAGTAGGGGGTCCACAAGGTTGGAGATTTCCCTTCCAGGAATATAAAGCCCGACAATACAGAGTACAAGACCTCTGCCCGCTTAAGTGCACATGGGTGGAGCAAGGCCCATGGGGGAGAGTTTGCGAGGCTTACCATCTCACATGGGCCACCCACAAATTAGACTGTGGCAGAGCGGAGATGGACCCTGTTAGGGCCCACGGACCCTACCACGAGGCTCACCGAACATACCCGCTTTGATCACAAGCCCCACGGGCCGTTGTGTCAATAACAGTAGACTTATTAGAAACCAGTATAGTGACAAAGTCCCGCTCTCGCACCAACTGCCCGGTATGGCCAATGCAGAAACCAGATGGATCCTGGAGAATAACCATTGATTATACGGCACTGAATCGGTTCAATCCCAAGCGCCATGCTTAGTGGCGAATCCCGCCACTATTTTAAACGGCGTCCACCCAGACCTGTCCATATTCACGGCACTGGACATCCAAAACGGATTTTGGATATGTCCTTTGGATCCCGGATCACAAGAGCACTTCCCTTTCACTGTGCAGTCCATCCAATATACTTGGACCTGGTTGCCTCAGGGATTTCACAATGTACCTACTATTTTTCACGAGAGCCTGGAGAAGGCTCTCCAGCCGGCATTAGCAGATACCCGAATGCAAGATTCTGCCTGTCTTCAATATGCAGATGACATTCGCATTGGTAGTCCCTCACGTTCAGCTCAGCTGGACGCCCTGACGTGTGTCCTGGAGTGTTCAAACTGAATCCGATCAAAGCTCAAATTAGGCTTCCTCGGGTTACCTGCCTTGCTCAGATCATCTCGCCAGAGAGTAGGGCCCTGTCCCCCGAAAGGGTTCAAGCACTCTTGCAGATGCCGCGACCGATCACTGCCTCTGGCCTGCGAAGCGTGATGGGATTGTTTAAATATTGCCGTACCTACGTAGACAACTTCACCGAATTGGCAAGCCCTCTAAACGACCTCCTAAATGGAGGGCCCCCGGGAGAGGCAAGGCTGAATTGGACACCAGAGTCAGTTGAAACCTTTGAGATGGTCAAAATAACTTTGGCCAACGCAGCTGCCATGGGTCTCCCGAACCCAGCTAAACCACTCCACCTGTGGAATTGGGTGGGCAATCTGGCGTATAGTGCGGTAGTGGGACATTCCCAGAAGGATCGAATACGACCAGTAGGATATTACTCGTGCCCGGTACCATCTTCCCGCCAAAGCCTCGTGAAACTTCTTGCAGGTAGACTGAAAACTATTTCCAACCAGAGACTTGCGAGATGGGAGGCTTGTTTATTCGGTAGGGGGGTTCGGATCGAGGTGGTAACCGACCCTCGAGCAAACTCAGCATCCTTCCTAATCGACGAAGGGACTCCCATGACTGCATCACTAACTTACATCTCAATAGTCAGGGACCCCACCTAACCGAACCCATAGTCGAGGCCTGCCTAGACCTGTATGTGGATGGGTCCAGTTATTACCACGAGGGCCGACGGGTCACCGGATAAGCAGTAGTAGGTCCATCAGGGCAGACCCTCGCCCAGTGGGCCCTGGGGATGGGAGGAATCCAGCTGGTGGAAATCACTGCCCTCACTAGAGCCCTTCAATTGACAGAAGGAACAACCGGCAATATCTATACAGACAGCCAATATGTCCACTCCGTTGCCCACGACAACTCCCGCCTGTGGCAGCAGCGGGGATATTTGAGTACTTTAGGCAACACGAGTAAACATGCTTCCACGATCGCCGAAATCCTTCAGGCAGTGGACGGCCCCACGTTGGGGGCGGTAGTTAAGATTCTCGCCCAACAGGCAGGGGACACCCTCGAAATCCAGAGTAACTGAGCCGCCGATTTTGCCGCCCGACGGGTCGCATTGGCTCTCCCTGTGATGGCCCTTAGTCCAAAGGAAGTAGTACGAACTGAAAAGGCTTCCCTGACTGAAGATATACCGAACGATACGTTACAAACCGTGTACCTTTCCGACCCCCCTGAGAATATACAGTTTGGGTGCGTGAGAGAGCGTACAAAGATCCACGTGGGTTTTGGCGTCACGAGGCCCAGTACGTGGTTCCTATGTCGATTTGACGCACCCTGATACAATCTTACCACGAGCCTGCGCATTTGGGCGGGTATAAGTTATATTACATTATAGCTGACACCTGGTGGTGGCCCAGCATGGCCAGAGAGATCCACGAGTATGGGCGCCTATGTCTACCTTGCCTCCAAACGGGAATCGGGTGTTGCATACATATACTTTGGGGGCACGCCTGGTGGCCCAGGGGACCATGGACGTACTTACAAATGGATTTCGCAGGACCCCTACCCCCCAGCGGCGGGTTTTACCATGTCTATGTAGTCATCGACCTTTTTACTCGTTGGGTCGAGGCCTTCCCCGCTAAGAGGAATACAGCCGAAGCAGCTGCGAAAATCCTAGCGACGGCAGTCATTCCCCGATGGGGGGTGCCTTACCAGATAGATTCCGACCAGGGAACCCACTTCACCGGCAAGGCCATGAAACAGGCTTTAGCCCTCCTGGGGGTTCGACAACGGTTCCACATCCCTTACCATCCACAATCCTCAGGAATGGTGCAACGGATGAGCCGTACGTTAAAACAGTCTGTGACTGAGGACAATTTACAGACCGGAAAGGGTTGGCACATTCCTCCCCCCATTCCTTGGGGCATACGAGCCACGCCGACCAAAGGCACTGCCTTAACCCCGTTCGAACTAATGACTGGACGAGCTATGGTGTTACCCCAAGATGCACCCCCTCAGGGTATGGGGGCACTTCCCAATTCCAGACAAATCTCCTGACATATCTATGCCTGATCAATGAGACCAATCAGGATAGATACTTTCGGGTTCAACACTTACAGGAGGCAGATGACGCCAAAATACAAAGGGGAATTTAGGAAGCGCCCCCTCGGGTAGGACAGTGGGTGATGGTTCAGCGACCGGTTCGAGGTACCTTTGAGCCCCGGTGGGATGGGCCCTTCCAGATCCTCCTAAGTACAGGAACCTCCGTTTGCCTACAGGAAACATTTGATGTAAGATAGAGACACTGGAGCCAGTCCAAGCCGGTGATGGAGCCCGGGGAAGATATTCGCCAATCTCTTGGGGACCCTATGATTATAAGGCAATAATAACGAAATAATAACCTGTCTTTTCTCCCCTATATTTGATCCGGACCGGATTTCGAAGGACGAAGTCGATTCTTCGGGTCGCTATTTTACCTGTCTCTTTCTTACAGATGTGCGGGCCTGACCTCATTACTGTCACCACTTCTGGGGTTGTTGAACTTTCGACGGTCCAGTTTATTGACTTAACCGGAGATCCTGCGAACTCTCACTACTATACAACTCTAACCTTCCTCGGAACTCATCCCTTCACTCTAGAGTTCCGATTATCTCCCTTTTGTGGTAGGACTACCGGACCCCTCGTTCTACATCCCAACAGAACTCAGAATCTTTTATTAACCCTACTCAGCCAGAGGAGATACACCGGTTCTGCGACACAGCTGCTCTTTGGGAACCGCTGGTGAGGGACTAGAGGACATTCCCGAATGGATATTCAGCCCTTTTAGAGGCCCTCCTGCCTCTGAAGGAGGGCAGTGCAACCTGTATTCTTACATTCCCGTCCGACGGCTCCTAATTCTCACCGAATTATGATAAGTCAATTAAGTTACATTGAGCCACTGTTGCACGGCCACCGCCTCCACCTCAACGCCACGTATGAAGTAGCCTCAATATGAGAGTTTGCCAATTCCGAGCCATGGTATGGGTATATCCCACGCAGGTCGAATGCAAACCAGACGGGGTTGGGGAGCTGGGTTTCATTTTGGTCGTCCCAGTGATGACACCGGAGGCACAAGGGCGGGCGGTATATCAGGTACAAAATATTTGTATACTAAAAGATGGCATACATATATCTTACAACAATATGTTACCTTACACAGTGATAGTGAACTGAAACTGGATGGGTACCAAGCTGGAAGGATGTGTCTCCAGAGATGCCATCATCATATGCCTGCATGCAATCAGCCAAAGCCCGCAAGCCCAATGTGGTTCATTAACACAGGCATGGAGATTCATTGCACCATGGAGGCATTGGATGCAGCCTCAAAGCCAACCCAGATGGCATACGCCGGCAAAGGTGAATACTGTGTAACACCGACTTGGAGACGTTTGAATATGCCAATCTAACTTGCGACATCCCCAGTACAGAGTTCTGCTGCACACCAGCAGTTCCAGTACGGATTGGACATGAGGAGTTGGTGATCATACACCAGTTTAATATTATCTCTCTTCAGGTGTCTGAAGACATCAAGTATGGATTGTGGAACTACATCAACACCTTTGAGTATCCTATACCCCTACTGCACGAGCACCTGAGGCAATTACGGAAGGAGATACGGATCTCCCAAAAGGTGTAATATACTCTGCAACAACGGAACACGGATTTGAAGACATCGACGCGATCAGGGTGACCACGTGGGTGGATGGCATTTGGGACTGGGGACGAAATATACAGATCCATCCATGGATCCGACTGATTTCACATGTATTAGTCGTGGTGCAGTTAGTGATTGTCCTGATCTTGTTATGTATGACATGCAGGAAATGTAAACGGACTCGGGCGAAACAAATTGCAAAACAAGTGGTTAAAACTGGTAATGCTTGTACTGCTCCTACTCCAAGCGTTTCAGGTGATGACTTTAACAACTTGTTGGAAAAATCATGTGTATGAATAATGAAGCAATCATATAATGTATCAGGGAATGACTAAATATTAACTTTACTCATCTGATGCATATCTGGTGACTCGACGGGTGGCCACCCAGACAGGATTCACACTATACCATATGCAACAAATGTACGGCCTACCTGGAATAGCCAAAGGCCTGGGGGGGGAAGTATAGAACAAATTGGGGGGGGGTGGTTACAGGAAAACCTTCATCATTCGTGCTATTTGATCTGGGAAAACGCATATGCATTTCTGGCATACTATAAACCCAGCAGCTTATCAGATTATCGTAGCGTAGAGAGCATACTCTCCATCCCCGCTTTAAGCTCCTTTTCTGGGGTTCGGATGGGGGAACTGAAAGGTTCAGCTTGTTCCCAATGAATTCTGGGATACTTGACTATGTTAACCTCCTATTTAGCAATAGTGTAGGTTTAGCTGACTGAAGCAGATTTGCAGACTGCAAGATGCCATTTACTTATCAAAGTTCGGAATGTTTGTGTTCACAGCCTCAGTAGAGCCATTGTCCAAACAAAGCCTGTCCACCCAGGAGATAAGGGTGCAATTAACAACGAACATTGTTCCAATCACAGGGTACATGAATCACTGCGGCCTGTATCCATCCTGCTTGATCGACAGTTAATGTTAAAATATATTTTCTCAAACTATAAACTATGCCGACAACGGGGAAGAGATAACAGCAGGAATGTGGGGAGTAGGATGAAACGACTAACATCTGTGACTGGCATGGTCAGAGGGTGCCCGAGTTCAAGTGGTGGGCACGTCAGTTGAGTGACTAACCACATAAACCAATAAACAGTAACTGCTGTGACACAATTTGTACATGTACACCCCCATTCTGTAGTAGGTGGGCGTTGCTTATAGAAATGTATAAATTGAATGAACCGCTCTTTGTCCCTCGAGAGTGCACCCCTAGCTTGAGGAAGCTGGGTGGCTCTCCCTTGTGCACAAGTCTTTTGGTTGTTTTAATAAATTCTGAACTTGTCCTCAATTCCGCCTCCATCTGTGTTTTCTCAATATTCGAATCGAACCCCATTGCAATGTTCTATGGCACTGCAACTGACGGTACTATTGCAGAGAAATTCCTTTGCAATGTTCTATTGCATTGCAAATTCCTTTTAAATAGCAAAGTGATATTCCATTGCAAAGTTTTCTTCATTGCAAATGACGATCATATTGCAAGGCGTTATTCCATTTCAATGTTCTATTATATTGCTAATGACTGCTGTATTGCAAAGTGATGTTCCATAGTAAAGTCCTATTGCATTGCAAATGACGATCATATTTCCAAGCGATATTCAATTGCAATATGCTTTTGCATTGCAAATGACGATCATATTACAATACGATATTCAATTGCTATGTGCTATTGTACTGCAAATGTCTATTTTATTGCAAAGTGTTATTCCATTGCAATGTGCAATTGCATTGCAAATGAATATTATATTGCAAAGTGACATTTCATTGCAATGTTCTATTGAATTGCAAAAGACATTCATATTGCAAACTGATACTCCATTGCAATGTTCCATTTCACTGCAATGACTATTCTGTTATAAAGACGTATTCTATTGCAATGTTCTATTGCATTGCAAATGACGATTGTTTTGCAGTGATATTCCATTGCATTCTTCTGCTGCAATGTAAATGACTACTATGTTGCAAACTGCAATTCCATTGCAATGAGATATTGCATTGCAAATTATTATAAAATTGCAAGTTAAAATTCCATTGCACTGTCTATTGCATTGCAAAAGAATATTATATTGCAAAGTGAAGTTGCATTGCAATGTTCTATGGCATTGCTAATGACTATTATATTGCAAACAGATATTCCATTGCAATGTTCCATTGCATTGCAATAATTATTATATTGCAAATTGATATGCCATTGCAATGTTCTATTGCACTGCAACTGATGAAAGTATTGTACTGAAATTCCATTGCAATATGTTATTGCACTGCAAATTGCTATTATATTGGAAAGTGATATACCACTGCAATGTGTTATTCATTGTAGATGGCGATTATATTGCAAGGCGATATTCCATTTCAGTTTGCAATTGCATTGCAAAAGACTATTATATTGCAAAGTATTATTCCATTGCAATGTTCCATTGCGCTGCAATGACTATTCTGTTGTAAAGAAATATTCTATTCCAATGATCTGTTGCATTTCAAATGCCGATTGTTTTGCATTGATATTCAATTGCAATGTTCTGTTGCAGTGCAAATAACTACTATGTTGCAAAGTGCTATTCCAATACAAAGTCCTATTGCATTGCAAATGAATATAATATTGCAAATTAAAATTCGATTGCAATGTTCTATTGCATTCCAAATGAATATTATAGAGCAAAGTTATATTCCGTTGCAATGTTCTACCATATTGCAAGTTACTAATAAATTGCAAAGCGATATTCAAGTTCAATGTTCTATTACATTGCAAATGACGATCACATTTCAAGGCAATACCCCATTGCAATGTGCAATTGCATTGCAACAGACTAAAATCTTGCAAAGTGATATTCCATTGCAATGTTCTATTACATTGCAAATGATGTTTATATTGCAGCTATATTCTATTGCAATGTGGTATTGCATTGCAAGTTAAATTAAAATTGCAAGTTGATATTCCATTGTAATGTTAAATTGCATTGCAAATGACTATTATATTGCAAAGGGATATTCCATTGCAAAGTCCTATTGCATTGCAAATGATGATCATATTGCAAAGTGATATTCCATTGTAACGTGGTAGTGCATTGCAAATGAATAAAATATTGTTGTTAAATTTGCATTGCAATATTCTGTTGCATTGCAAATGGCTATTAATTTGCAAAGTGATATTCCCTTTCAATATGCTTTGCACTGCAAATGACTATTATACTGCAAAGAGATATTCCATTGCAATGTTCTACTGCACAGCAAATGCCATCATATTGCAAATCGCTATCCTATTGCAATGTGCTATTGCCTTGCAAATCACTATTATATTTGAAGTGATATTCCACTGCAATGTTCTATTGCATTTCAAATGACGATTATATTGCAGTTATATTCCATTGCAATGCTCTGCTGCATTTCAATTCACGACTATGTTGCAAACTCATATTTCATTGCAATGGCCTACTACATTGCAAATGGCGATCATATTGCAGTGATATATTACATTGCAATGTGCTATTATATTGCAAATGACTATTATATTGCAAAGTGATATTCCACTGCAATAATCTATTGCACTGCAAATGACATTTGTATTGCAAACTGATATTCCAATGCAATGTTGCATTCATAGAGTCATCGAGTCATAGAGTTATGCAGCACAGAAAGAGGCCCTTCGGCCCATCGTGTCTGTGCCATCCATCAAGCCCTGTCCAATCTAATCCCATTTTCCAGCATTTGGTCCATAGCCTTGTATGCAATGGCATTTCAAGTGCTCATCCAAATGCTTCTTGAATGTTGTGAGGGTTCCTGCCTCTACCACCCTTTCAGGCAGTGAGTTCCAGACTCCAACCACCCTCCGGGTGAAAAAGTTCCTCCTCAAATCCCCTCTAAACCTCCTGCCCCTTACCTTGAATCTATGCCCCCTTGTTATTGACCCCCCTACTAAGGGGAAAAGTTCCTCTTTTTCTACCCTATCTATGCCCCTCATCATTTTGTACACCTCAATCAGGTCCCCCCTCAGCCTTCTTTGCTCCAAGGAAAACAACCCCAGCCTGTTTAGTCTTTCTTCATAGCTGAGGCGCTCCATCCCAGGTAACATCCTGGTGAATCTTCTCTGCACCCTCTCCAAAGCAATCACATCCTTCCTATAGTGAGGTGACCAGAACTGCACACAGTACTCCAGCTGTGGCCTTAACAGCGTTTTGTACAGCTCCATCATAACCTCCCTGCTCATATATTCTATGCCTCGGCTAATGAAGGCAAGTATCCCATATAACAACAGAAAATGCTGGAAAAACTCAGCAAGTCAGGCAACATCCGTGGAGAGAAATTTGAGTTGACGTTTCGGGTTTGACCCTTCTTCAAAACTGGAGAGAAAAGGAACTAGATCGAAGGCAGGGCTGTGATCGGACAAAAGAATAAAAGAACCAAAAGAAGTAAAAGAGATTAGAAGCTAGACGAGATGGTAATAGGCTGTGATTAGGTGTAAAGTGTACTGGCAGGGTAAAAGATAGCTGCCAGGTGTGAGAGAGAAACAAAAGGAAAGGGGGGGGGGAAGGAAAGGAGTGGAAAAATATTAGTGAAAATGAAATAGGGGCCGAGGTTATGATCTGAAATTGTTGAACTCAATATTGAGACCGGAAGGCTGCAGAGTGCCTAATCGGAAGATGAGGTGCTGTTCCTCGAGTTTACGTTGAGCTTCCGTGGAACAGTAATGCCTTTTTAACCACCTTATCTACCTGTTCCGCTGCCTTCAGGGATCTATGTACATGTACACCAAGGTCCCTCTGACTCTCTGTACTTCCTAGCGTCCTACCACTCATTGTGTATTCCCTTGCCTTATTTGTCCATCCAAAATGCATCACCTCGCAATTTTCAGGGTTAAATTCCATTTGCCACTTTTCCGCCCATCTGACCAACCCGTTTATGTCGTCCTGTAGCCTAACGCTTTCCTCCTCGCAATTTACCACTCCACCAATTTTCCTGTCATCTGCGAACTTACTGATCATACCTTTTACATTCTCATCCAAATCATTTATGTAGATCACAAACAGCAAGGGCCCAGCACTGATCCCTGAGGTACCCCTCTGGACACAGGCTTCCGGTCACTAAAGCAACCTTCGACCATCACCCTCTGCCTCCTGCCACTCAGCCAGTTTAGGATCCAACATGCCAAGGCACCCTGGATCCCATTGGCTCTTACCTTCTTGACCAGTCTCCTATGCGGGACTTTGTCAAAAGCCTTATCACAGTCCATGTATACCACATCCACAGCACTTCCCTCATCCACACACCTAGTCACCCCCTCGAAAAATTCAATCAGATTGGTCAGACATGATTTACCCTTGACAAAGCCATGCTGACTATTCCCGATTAATACTTGCCTCTCCAATTGGAGGCTAATTTTGTCCCTCAGAATTTTTTCCAATAATTTCCCTACCACAGATATTAGGCTCACTGGCCTGTAATTCCCTGGTTTATCCCTGCTACCCTTCTTGAATAATGGTACTCTGTTAGCTGTTCTCCAGTCCTCTGGTACATCCCCTGTGGCCAGAGAGGTTCTGAAAATTTGTGTCAGAGCCCCTGCAATCTCCTCCTTTGCCTCACACAGCAGCCTGGGATACATCTCATCTGGGCCTGGGGATTTATCCACTTTTTGGCCTGCTAAAACCGCTGGTACCTCCTCCCTCTCGATGCTAATATGTTCAAGTATATCACAGTCCCCTTGCCCTATTTCTATGTCTACATCGTCTTTCTCCATAGTGAACACAGATGCAAAAAATTCAGTCAAAACCCCGCCTACATCATCAGGCTCTACACAAAGATTGCCACTTTGGTCCCTAATGGGCCCTTCCCTTTCCCTGGTTATCCTCTTGCCCTTAATATACTTATAAAACATCTTAGGATTTTCCTTTATTTTGCTCGCCAGTGTTATTTCATGGCCCTCCTCGCTCTCCTAATTTCTTTTTGAAGTATGCCCCTCCACTTTTTATACTCCTCTAGGGCTTCCTCCATCTTTAGTCTTTTGTTACTGCCAAAAGCCCCCCTTTTTTTCCTAATGCATTTTTGTATATCCCTTGTCATCCAAGGTTCCCTTTGCTTGTTGGTCCCACCCTTGACCTTTACGGGAACATGTTGGCGTTGTACTCTCTCTATTTCCCTTCTGAAAGTCTCCCACTGCTTTGATGTGGATTTTCCTATAAGTAGCTGCTCCCAGACCACTTTGGCCAGATCCTGCCTTATCATATTAAAATCGGCCTTCCCCCAATTTAGAACCCTTCTTTCCAGGCCGTCTTTGTCTTTTTCCATGACCACCTTAAATCTCACCGAATTATGGTCACTGTCGCCAAAATGCTCTCCTACTGACACTTCCACCACTTGCCCGGCTACATTCCCTAGAATTAGGTCCAGTACCGTCCCCTCTCTTGTAGGACTTTGTACATGTTGGCACAAAAAGCTCTCCTGGTTGCACTTTAAGTATTCTGCACCCTCTAAGCCTTTCACACTCTGACTATCCCAATTAATATTGGGGAAGTTGAAATACCCCACTATTATTACCCTATTATTTTCGCACTTCTCTGAGATTTGCCTACATATCTGTTCCTCTATCTCCCCCTGACTGTTTGGGGGCCTATAGTACACTCCCAGCAAACTGCTTGCCCCCTTTTTGTTTTTAAGTTCTACCCATATGGTCTCATTAGAGGAACCCGCTAATATATCATCCTGTGGCGCTCCCAACGGTTGTCTTTTACATTGAGATATATACATAATTCCCTTTAACTTAACTTATTTATGTATGTATAACTTACCTAACTGTATGTACTTAATTTACTTATTGTATAACTTACCAGTTAGGACTGTTGCCTCTTTAACTTACCTGTTGGGCCGTTGCCCCTTTAAGAGGCGACCTAACGCGCTGACGTCACGCATCACGTGACGCATGTGCGTCGGCCGCCGACCTAACGCGCTGACGTCGCACGACGCATGCGCACTGGCCGCCGGCCCGATTCGGGCTTCCAAGACGGCCGCCGGCATAGCCCGGCCTATCGAGACTTCGGCTGCATTAGCCGGCAAGCGGGAGCGAAGGGATTCTCCGCTCCCGCGGCAAGTACTGGCACAGCCCGGCCTAGTAACCTCGGTCTTAAAGGCCACCCTCCATAACGGGGAGATGCACTGACAACGGCGCAGGTCACATGAATGCCTAAGCGCACGTGAATGAGCTGACATCATGACGCGGTCACGTGACGTCGGGAATATAGAGCCGAGTGTGAGGAGGTCATGAGGCTCCCCACACGCTCCCACGGGACTGGGAATGCAGTCCTTGTGGAGTCCCCGCTGGGACAAGGTGTACAACATGGTGCTCCTGCAGTCAGCCATCTTACCTGCTATCTTACCTACAGTAAGACCTACAACATGGTGTTCCTGCAGTCAGTCACCTTACCTGCTACCTTATCTGCTGTAATCATCTTGCGATCTACAATATGCTACTCTTGCAGTCAGCCATCTTACCTGCTACCTTACCTGCTGTATTATCCTGTTCTGGTAAATAAACAACTTATTTATAGTTCGTCGAAGCTATACTCTTTTATATAGTGGCGATTAACACGAACCACTACAATCCCTCCTTACAGCAGTAATTGACTCCTTAATTAATATTGCAACACCCCTCCCCTTTTACACCCCCCTCTGTTTCGCCTGAAGAATCTATACCCCGGAATATTGAGCTGCCAGTCCTGACCCTCCCTCAACCATGTCTCCGTGATAGCAACAATATCGTACTCCCATGTGTTCAACAACAACTTCAGTTCATCCACCTTATTTGCAAGACTCCTTGCATTAAAATAAATGCCTTCCAGCCTTGCCATATTCCCTTTTTCCTTCACATATTTGCTCTGCCTTCCCTGTTGACTTGTTTTTCCTCCGTATTTGGCTGTAAGTCACCCCATACTTTAGCTCCACTCTGTATCCCATCCCCCTGCCAAGTTAGTTTAAACCTCCCCCAACAGTGCTAGCAAACCTCCCAGTAAGGATATTGGTCCCCCTCTGGTTCAGGTGTAAACCGTCCGACTTGTACAAGTCCCACCTTTCCCAGAAGCAGACCCAATGATCCAGGAAACTAAAGCCCTCCCTCCTGCACCATCCCTTTAGCCACGCATTCATCTGTTCTATTTTCCTATTCCTATACTCACTAGCACGTGGTACCGGGAGTAATCCAGAGATTACAACCTTTGAGGTCCTGCTCTTTAATCTTCTACCTAGCTCCCTAAATTCTTGCTGCAGGACCTCATCCCTCTTTTTACCTATGTCGTTGGTACCAATGTGGACCACGATCTCTGGCTGCTTGCCCTCCCCCTCCAGAATGCCCTGCAGCTGCTCAGTGACATCCTTGACCCTGGCACCAGGGAGGCAACAAACCATCCTGGATTCACGTCTATGGCCACAGAAACGCCTATCTGTTCCCCTTACTATAGAATCCCCTACCACTATTGCTCTCCCACTCTTTATCCTCCCTTCCTGGGCAGCAGGAGCATCCCCAGTGCCACGAAGTTGCCTGCTGCTGCCTTCCAATGGTACGTCATCCCCCCCAACAGTATCCAAAGCAGTATACCTGGATGAAAGTGGGATGGCCATAGGGGTCCCCTGCACTACCAGCCTGTTTCTTTTGTTCCGCCTGGTGGTCACCGATTTCCCTACTGCCTGTGCAGCCCTACCCTGCGGTGTGACCAACTCACTGTACGAGTCATTTGCAACCCTCTCAGCATCATGAATGCTCCACAAACCATCCACCCGCAGCTCCAGCGCCCCAAGACGGCCCGTTAGTAGCTGCAGCAGGATACATTGCATTGCAAATGATTATTATATTGCTGTGATCATCCATTGCAATGTTCTGCTGCATTACAAATAACTACTATGTTGCAAAGTGATATTCCGTTGCAATGGCCTATTGCATTGCAAATGCGATCATATTGCTGGGCGATATTCCATTGCAATGAGCTATTGTATTGCAAATAACTATTATATTGCAAGCTAATACTCCATTACAATGTCATATTACATTGTAAATGATTGTTACATTGCAAAACAATATTCCATTGCAATATTATTTTGCATTGGAAATGACTATTAGATTGTAAACTGATATTCCATTGCAATATTCTATTGCATTGCAAATTACGGTCATGATCCAAGTCAACATTCCATTGCAATATGCTACTGTATGGCAGCTGACTACTATACTGCCAAGCAATATTCCATTGCAATATTCTATTGCAATTCAAATGACGATTGCCTCACAGCGCCAGGGACCCGGGTTCGAATCCGGCCTCGGGCGACTGTCTGTGTGGAGTTTGCACATTCTCCCCGTGTTTGCGTGGGTTTCCTCCGGGTGCTCCGGTTTCCTCCCACAGTCCAAAAATGTGCGAGTTAGGTTGATTGGCTATGATAAATTGACCCTTAGTGTTAGTGGGATTAAATATGTGGGGTTACGGGGATAGGGTGGGATATGTGTTGGTGTAGGGGTTACGGGGATCAGGTGGGATATGTGTCGGTGCAGGCTCGATGGGCCGAAATGGCCTCTATCTGCACTGTGGGGTTTTCTGTGATTCTGTGATTCTGTGTTTCTGTGATTGCAGTGATTTTCCATAGCAAAGCTTTGTCACATTACAAATGACTACCATGTTGCAAAGTGATATGTCATTGCAATGTTCTATTGCATTTTAAATGACGATTATATTGCAGTGATATTACATTGCAATGTTCTGTTGCATTACAAATGACTACTATGTTGCAAACTCATTTTACATTGCAACGGCCTATTACATTGCAAATGGCGATCATATTGCAGTGAGATATACCATTGTAATGTGCAATTGTATTGCAAATGACTATTATATTGCAAAGTGATATTCCACTGCAATATTCTATTGCATTTCCAATGACGATTTTATAGCAGTGATCTTCCATTGCAATGTTCTGCTGCATTACAAGTGACTACTATGTTGCAAAGTGATATACCATTGCAATGGCTTATTTCATTGCAAATGGCGATCATATTGCTGGGCGATATTCCATTGCAATGTGCTATTGTATTGCAAATGACTATTATATTGCAAGCTAATAGCCGGTTGCAATGTTATAGTGCTTTGCCAATGACTATTATATTGCAAAGTGATGTGTCACTGTATTTCCCATTGCATTGCAAATGACGGTTATATTGCAGTGATATTCCATTGCAATGTGCAATTGCATTGCAATTGACAACTGTATTGCCAATTGATGTTCAATTGCAAAGACCTATTGCATTGCAAATGATGAGTTTTTTACAAAGCGACTTTACATTGCAATGTTCTATTGCATTGAAAATGACTAGTATATTGCAACGTTATATTCCAATGCAGTTTTAAAGTGCATTGCAAATGACGATCTTATTGGCAGTCGATTATCCATTTAAATGTGCTATTGCATTGCAAATGAGTATTCAATTTCGAGGTAATATTCCACTGCAATATTCCATTACATTGCAAATGAATTCTGTATTGCAAAGTGAAATTCCATTGCAATGTACTATTACATATTGTGAACCAATATACAATTGCATTGTGCTATTGTATTAAATATGGCTATTATATTGCACAGTTATATTCCAAAGCAATTTTATATTGCATTGCAAATGACGGTCATATTGCAAGGTGATATTCCATTTCAATGGGCTATTGCATTGCAAATGATTCTCTTATTGCAAAATTATATTCCATTGCAATATCCTATTGCATTGGAAATGTTGAACATATTGCAAAGCGTTATTCCATTGCAATGTTCTACTGCATTGAAAATGAATATAATATTGCAAGTTAATATTCCATTGCAATGTTCTATTGCATGCAAATGTCTATAATCTTGAAAAAGTGATATTACATTGCAACGTTCTATTGCATTGCAAATGACGATCGCATTGCAAGGCAATGTTCCATTGCAGCGTGATACTGCATTGCAAATGACGATCAGTTTGCAAGGCAATATTCCAATGCAATGTGCTGTTGCATTGCAACTGAATATTTAATTGCAAGGTGATATTCCACTGCAATGTTCTATTGCATTGCAAATTACTATTATATTGCAAAGTGATATTCCGCTGCAATATTGCATAACATTGCAAATGACGATCATCTTATAAAGCGATATTCTATTGCAATTTGCTATTGCATTGCAACTGACTATTTTATTGCTAGGTGATATTATATTGCAAGGTTCTATTGCATTTCAAATGATGATTTTATTGCAGTGATATTCCAAAGCAATGTGGAATTGCATTGCAAATGACTACTTTATTGCAAAGCGATGTTCCATTTCAAAGCCCGACTGCTTTGCAAATGATGGTCATATTGCAATGCAATATCTCATTGCAATTTTCTATTGCATTGTAAGTCATTATTATATTGCAAACTGCTATCCCATTGCAATGTTCTATTGCATTGCAAATGAGTACCATTTTGCAAAGTGATATTCCACTGCAATATAATATTGCAAAACAAATGACGATCATTTTGCAAAGTGATATTCCATTGCAATATGCTATTGCATTTCAAATCACAATTATATTGCGAAGTGATATTCTATCGCAATGTGCTACTGCACTCCAAATGGCTATAGTATTGCAAATTGATATTCCATTTCAATATTCAATTGCAATTCAATGTTCTATTTCATAGCAAATGACTATTATATTGCAAAGTGATATTCCTTTGCAAAGTTCTGTTGCATTACAAATGAGGATCATATTGCAAAGCAAAATTCAATTGCAATGAGCTATTGCATTACAAATGACAATTATATTGCGAAGTGATATTCTATCGCAATGTGCTACTGCACTCCAAATGGCTATAGTATTGCAAATTGATATTCCATTGCAATATTCAATTGCAATTCAATGTTCTATTTCATAGCAAATGACTATTATATTGCAAAGTGATATTCCTTTGCAAAGTTCTTTTGCTTTGCAAATGACAATCACATTGCAATGCAATATTCCATTGCAATGTTCCATTATATTGAAAATTACGATGATTTTGCAGTGATATTCCATTGCAATGTACAATTGCTTGGCAAATGACTAATATATTGCCATGTGATATTTCATTGCAATGTTCTATTGCATTGCAAATGACTGTTATATTGCAAAGTGATATTACATTGCAATGTTCTACTGCATTGCAAATGTCGATTATACTGCACTGATATTCCATTTCAATGTGCAATTAAAATGCAAATTGCTACTAAAATGCAAAGTGATATTCCATTGCAATCACAGAATCACAGAATCCCCACAGTGCAGATAGAGGCCATTTCGGCCCATCGAGCCTGCACCGACACATATCCCACCCGATCCCCGTAACCCCTACACCAACACATATCCCACCCTATCCCCGTAACCCCACGTATTTAATCCCCCTAACACTAAGGGTCAATTTATCATAGCCAATCAACCTAACTCGCACATTTTTGGACTGTGGGAGGAAACCGGAGCACCCGGAGGAAACCCACGCAAACACGAGGAGAATGTGCAAACTCCACACAGACAGTCGCCCGAGGCCGGATTCGAACCCGGGTCCCTGGCGTTGTCAGGCAACAATGCTAACCACTATGCCACCGTGCTGCCCAATTGCATTGCAAATGATGATCAAATTGCAAGTCAATATTCCATTGGTATGTGCTATTGCATTGCAACTGAATGTTATAAATCTCATAATTCCTCAAGAAACTGCTCGTGAAATAAGGCTGGGTGGCCAGCTGGTGGCGCCGTTGAATGTGTATAAATACCCGGGCGTGGGCTCAGCTTGACAGGGACATTTTGTAAGATAAGTAACTAGGGAAGTACAACTGGACCTCCATTTTCTGAAATAATTTGATTAAAGCCTTGCATTATGCTCACACAAAGTGTGTTTTGAGTTTTTTTAAGTCACTGACTATGATATTGCAAGGTGATATTCTATTGTAATGTTCTATTGCATTGCAAATGACGATTATATGCAGTCATATTCCATTGCAATTGTGATTTCACTTACAAATGATTGGTATGTTGCAACGTGATATTCCACTGCAATGTTCTGTTGCATTGCAAAGGACGATTAAACTGCAGTGATATTCCACTTCAATGTGCTGTTGCATTGCAAATGACTATTATATTGCAAAGCAATATTTCATTGCAATGTTCTATTGCATTGCAAAGGACGATCGTATTGCAAAGCAACATTCCATTTCAACGGGCTTTTTTATTGCATATGACTTTTAAATTGGAAGTTAATAGTCCAATGCAATGTCGTATTGCAGTGCAAATGACTATTGTATTGCAAATTGATATTCCATTGCAATGTGCTATTGTATTTCAAATCATTATTATGTTGCCCACTGATATTCCATTGCAGTGTTCCATTGCATTGAAATGACTGTTCTGTTACAATGTAATATTCTGTTGCAATGTTCAATAGCATTGCAATGACTATTTTATTGCAAAGTGATATTCCATTGCAATGTCCTATTGCTTTGCAAATGACGATCATATTGCAAAATGATATTCCATTGCAACGTGCTATTGCAGTGCAAATGAACATAATATTGCAAGTTAATAATCCATTGCTATGTTATATTTCATTGCCAATGACTGTTATATTGCAGTGAAATGCCACTGCAATGCGCAATGACACTGAAAATGAACACTATATTGCAAAGTGATATTCCATTGCAATGTTCTATTGCATTGCAAAGGGCTTTTATATTGTAAAGTGATATTCCATTGCAATGTGGCACTGTATTGCAAATGAATTATATTGGAAAGTGATATTCCATTGCAAAGTGCTATTGCATTGCAACTGACTGTCATATTGCAAAGTGGTAGTCCATTGCAATGTGGTATTGCATTGCAAATTAATTATGTTGAAATATGATATTCCATTGAATTGTGCTCTGCATTGCAAATGAGTATTATATTGCAAAGTGATATTCCACTGCAATTTTCTATTGCGTTGCAAATGACGATTACATTGCAGTGATGTTGCATTGCAATGCGGCATTGCACTGCAAATGTTTTATATTGCAAAGGGATACTTCTTTGCAATGTTCTACTTCATTGCAAATGACTTATATTGCAAAGTGATATTCCATTGCAATGTGGGATTGCATTGCTAACGAGTATTATATTGCCAAATGATATTCCGCTGCAATTTTCTATTGCTTTGCAAATGACGATTACATTGCAGTAATATTCCATTGCCATGTGCAATTGCATTGCAAATGACTACTACAATGCTCAGTGAGGTTCCTTTGCAAAGTCATATTGCATTGCAAATTACAATCATATTGCAAATCGATATTACATTGCAATTTGTCATTTTATTGCTAATGAGTATTATATTGCAAGGTAATAGTCCATTACAATGTCCTATTGCATTGCAAATGACCATCATATTGCAAAGCGATATGCCATTGCAATGTTCTATTGCATTGCAAATGATGATTATGTTGCAAACTGATACTTCATTGCAATGTTCCATTTCATTGCAATGACCTGTATATTGCAAAGTGTTACACCATTGCAATGTTCTATTGCATTGCAAATAACGATGATATTGCAGTGATATTCCATTGCAATGTTCTGTTGCAATGCATATGAATAGTATATTGCAAACTGATATGCCATTGCAATGTTCCTTTGCATTGCAATAACTATTACCTTGCAAAATTACATTCCATTGCAATGTTATTTTGCATTGCAAATGACGATAACATTGTAAACTGATATTCTATTGCAATTTTCTATTTCAATGCAATTACTTTTATATTGCAAATCGCTATTCCATTGCAATGTTCCATTGCATGGCAAATGTCGATTATATTGCAGAGGTATTCCATTGCAATGCTCTATTACACTGCAAATGGTTATTATATAGAAACGTGATATTCCACTGCAATGTGCTATTGCAAACTGATGTTCCACTGCATTGCAAAGACTATTATATTGCAAAGTTATATTCCATTGCAATTTGATGTTGCATTGCAAATGTCGATTATATTTAAACTGATATTCTATTGCATTGTCCCATTGCATTGCAATGCGTATTATATTGCGAGGTAACATTTCACTGCAATGTTCTAGTATTTTGCAAATGACTATTATAGTGCAAAGCGATATTCCATTGCAATACACTGTTTTATTGCAAATGACTATTATATTGCAAAACTATATTTCATTGCAATTTTCTATTGCATTGAAAATTACTTTCATATTACAAAGCGATTTCCATTGCAATGTTCCATTGCTTTTCAAATGACTATTATATTGTGAGCTTAATTTCCATTGCTGTTTTCCATTGCATTGCAATGACTGTTATATTGCAAAGAAATAATCTGCTGCAATGTTTTATTGCATTGGCAATGACTATTAAATTGCAAAGTGTTATTTCATTGCAATATTCTATTGCATTGCAAATGATGTTCATATTACAAAACGATAGTCCAAATGCAACGTGCAATTGCATTGCAAATGACTACTATATTGCTAAGCAATGTTCCATTGCAATGTTCTATTGAATTGCAAATAATTATTATATCGCAATCTGATATTCCATTGCAATGTTCTATAGCAGTGCAAAATACTATGATCTTGCAAATGATATTCCATTGCAATGTCCTATTGCAATGCAGATGGTGATCATAATGCAAACCGATATGCCGTTGCAATGAGCTTGTGCATTGCAAATGAATATAATATTGAAAGTTAATATTCCAATGCAATGTTCTTTAGCATTGCAAATGACTATTATATTGCAAAGTGATATTCCTTCACAATGTTCTATTGCAGTGCAAATGACGATCACACTGCAAGGCAATAATCGATTGCAACGTGTTATTGCATTGCAAATGACTATTATAGTGCAAAGCGATATTCCATTGCAATGTTCTATTGCAATGCAAATGACGATTATGTTGCAGTGATATTTCTTTGCAATGTGCAATTGCAAATGACTACTATATTGAAAAGTGATGTTCCATTGCAATTTTCTGTTGCCTGGCAAATGACGTTTATATTGCAGCGATATTATATTGCAATTTGCCATTCCATTGCAAAAGAAAATATTATTAACAGTTGATGTTCCATGCAATGTTCTATTGCATTGCAAATGACTACTATATTGCAAAATGATGTTCCATTGCAAATGACGATCATATTGCAAAGCGAACTTCCATTGCAATGCTCTATTAATCTATTGCAATGTTCCATTGAATTGCAAGACTAATAAATGGCAAATTGATATTGCTTGCAATGTTCTTGTGCATTGCAAATGATGATATTATTTTTTATAAATCTCATCATCATAAAGAAGCTACTGATGAAATAACGCTGGATGGCCAGCTGGGGGCCCTGTCCAAGCAGTATAAATAATTGGACATGGGCCCAGCTTGCCCAGTGACATTTTCCAAGACAAGAACTGTTGAAGTACAATTGACCTCCATGTTCTGATCAAAGTTGATTAAAGCCTTGCTTTATGCTCAAACCAATTGTGTAGTGAGTTTTATTATGTCAATTTAATCAACTTGTTATCGACTCCATGTTGTGAATGATCTGGAACAGCCAGCTACGAATTCAACTGCAGAAGGGGACTCCGGCATAATAATCAATCCATCATGGAGAAACTACTCAGACCTGCCCATCTTAACCTGGACCTGAATTCACCTAAAACTGCTAAGGTATGAAAACTTTGGTATCGTACCATCAGTAACTTCCTCAGGGTGTGTGGTGAGAATGTTCCTGATAAATTAGAGACATTGCCAATTATGTATCTCCTTGCATGATTGATTTTATCGAAGACTGTGTAAACTGTGAATCCGTTATCCTAATATTACAGCGACTATATGTTAAGGCCCCAAACGAAATTTTGCTTGGCAGCAACTGGCCACAACTCGACAACAACCCGGGGAGTCATTGACGAATTCCTTCAGAAATTTTGCAGGCTCAGCAAGGATTTTAATCTTAAAGCTGTCACAGCAGAGCAGTAGCAGGAGGAGTTAATTCGTGATTATTTTATTAATGGGATGGCGTCTCCCTTCATATGCCAGCATCAGTTGGAGATTAAAACACTCGAGTTAAATGCTGCCGATGACCAGGCATGTTCCCTGGACTTAGCAAACAGGAATGCAGATGCCTAACTTTTATTTCGTGCAAAGGCTGCTGCTATCACTTTTAAATATTCCGTCGATAGGTCTCGGGCGGAAGTCCTCACTGATGATGACTCTAACCTAGCGGATGACAACCCTACCCTAGAAGCCTTCATTGATGATGACCCCAGCCTAGCGGCATCTTGGCAATCTGGAAGGAAGTGTTTCTTCTCTGGAGGTGCATTCCATTGCAGGACATTTTTTTCCTGCTCTTAATGCAACCTGCACTCATTGCAGCAAGAAATGTCAGTTTTCTGAGGTATGCCAGTCAATAATAATTAGCAAAGCAATAGAACATTGCAATGGAACAGCGCTTAGCAATATAGTAGTCATTTGCAATGCACTTGCACATTTTTATGGAACATCGCTTTGCAATATAATCATCATTTGCAATGCAATAGAACATTGCAATGAAATATCACTTTGCAATATAATAGTAATTTGCAATGCAACAGGACTTTCCAATGGAATATGACTTTGCAATTCAATAGTCATTTGCAACGTAATAGGAAATTGCAGTGGAATATAACCTCGCAATATCATCGTCTTTTGCAATGCAAAAGAAAATTGCAACGGAATATCACTGCAATACTGACATAATAAAAACCACTACACACTTGCTTTGAGTATAAAGCAAGGCTTTAATCAATTTTTTCCACAACATGGAGGTCTAGTTGTACTTCACTAGTTCCTGTCTGACAAAATGTCACTGAAAACTGGGCCCACGCCCGAGTATATATACTCCTTGGACGGCGCTACCAGCTGGCTACCCAGCGTTTTTTCATGAGCAGTTTCTTTATGATGATGAAATTTAAAACATTCTTCCTGCCTAAATAATTTGGAAGTCGAGGACTTCCTCTTAACGGATTAGGTGGACCACAAATAGCCGCAGTCTATTAGATCTTTGTTTATGGCTAGAAGGCACGTCTGCCCAGACCGTATCTTGTTCGCTGGGCTACTTGATCCAGTCTAGTGGATCGACAGGGCCCGTGTTGCCCTGATCGGCCTGAGGGAGGCTGGGGAGCTCAGGTCGCTGGGTGTGGATCCCCACAGGCACAGAGCTGGCTTCATCCTGTTTTATAGCTGGGGATTGACCACCATCCTGGCCTCAGGTGGCCATCCCACAGGGAGCGCTCGTGTCCCCGAGTGGATCCGCTGGGGCAGCCGGCAGATCTCGCGAGGTCACAGTTAGGGTGTCATCTATGAGGTAGCACTGAGTAGCGGCATCATCACCGTGGGTCCCTCTATCTGTTGGGTCAGTGGAAACGGCTGGACAGGGAGACAGGTCCCAGAATGAAATGGTGGACTGCCGGCCATCAGTGTACTGCGCGGTGTGTGTACGTGGGATTGACGTCCGTGAGTGCTACCTCATTGACGAGGGGGTCGTTTTCAGAAGATCAGACGAATCTTCAGAGCAGCACGGGGCCGGGAGCTGCCAGCCATGATGGTAGGGTTGTCGTATGAGTGGAGCGATGCTGGAAGCTGAATAATCGCTCATGAGGTGTGACATTGGTGGATGTAGAAAGAAGAGACCTGATGGGATGCAACCGTCAGGTAGCATAGTTTCCCACTGCTGGTCTGGTAGGTTGCATGACCTCAGTGCAAGAAAAATAGCATTCCAAATGATCGCATTGTATTTCTCAACCTGTCCACTATAATGGGATGGTAAAGTGTCATTTTACTTGTGGCGTTTCCCTGTTGGGAGAGATAACTTTTGAGTTCGCTTGACATGAAGGAGGGATCCCATCAGAGTGGATGAAATTGGCCATACCGCAGAGGGAAAAGACTTGATCCATGCATTTGATCACTGTGGAAATAAGCATATTGGGACAGGGGAAAGCAAAGTGAAAGTGTGAATATTCATCCACTATAGTAAGTAAGTAGGTGTTTCGCGTTGAGGAAGGCAATGGCAATTAACAATCAATGCTGAGTCGCTGCATAGGCGGCACAGCGTGTTTGAGCGAGCCATCCAATGGATGGAAGAATTGCAGTTTTAATTCCGTACAAATTCTGCAGGAGGAGCATGTTCTTTTGAAATATTCGGTAAAAAATGGGAGATTTTTAGATCACACAAAGTGCAACATACGGGTAATGCCAGGATGGCATAAATCAGTTTGAAGATCTGCAAGAGTCGAAGTTTACATAGAGAGCAGAATGCCCACGTGAGGTTATCCGGGTTCACATTCTCTTTGCTGGGTCGATAATGTATGGTGTAGCCAAAGGCGGTGAATTCCACCCTCCAGTGTTGTATTTTGTTATTCTTGATCTTCGTGAATTTCCGGTTATCCAGCTTATAGGCCACAGAGCGCTGATTGGTTATGTGTGAAATGGCGATGAGCGAGAAGAATGAGAGGCAATCTTATTGAAACATATAAGATTGTGAAGGGGCTTTATCGGGTGGATGCGGTGATGATGTTCCCAATGATGGGTGAAACTAGAACTAGGGAGCATAATCATAGAATAAGGGGCTGCTCTTTCAAAACTTAGATGAGGAGAAACTTCTTCACTCAGAGGATAGTAGGTCTGTGGAATTTGCTGCCCCAGAAAGCTGTGGAAGCTACATCATTAAATAAATTTAAAACAGAAATAGACAGTTTCTGAGAAGTAAAGGTAATTAGCGGTTATGGGGATCAGGTGGGAAATTGGACATGAGTCTCGCTTCGGAATGGTCATGGCCCTGTGGGTAGCAGAGCGGGACCAGGGGCCGTGTAGCCTGGTTCTGCTCCTACTTCATGTGTTCTAATTATGTGTTAGATTTCAGGAGATGGTTCTATTCCTGTTCCTCGCTGGGGTGGAGTTCACCTTTTACAGAAGGTAAGCACTGTAGAAAATGTAGGGACAGAGTGATCTCCTGGACGATTTTCGATCGCCTAGATGGGTCCGAGAGGAATTTCCCAGATTTATTCTCCCAAATTGGCCATTGGGTTTTTTATCTGGTTTTTCGCCTCTCCCAGGAGATCACATGGGTTCGGGTGGGATGTAGAGTGATAGTAGATTTGAGGTAAGGATCAGATCAGCCATCATCTTATTGAATGGTGGAGCAGGCTCGAGGGGCCGATTGGCCTACTCCTGCTCCTATTTCTTATGTTCTTATGACTCCATTTATGTACAGCTTTGATGATGGCCATAGCCTCCTTCACGACAGGAGGATAATGGAGCTCGCTACCCTGCAAAGTTCTGGACAGAAATGGAACGGGTCAACCACCTTGAATTAAGGTAGCAGAGATCACCACATCTGATGCATCGCACTCGACCATGAAAGGAAGATTTTCATCAATGGAATGTAGCGTTGCTTTTTCCAGTTGTCGCTTGAGGAGGTTCAAAGCTGAAATAGCCGTTGTCTCCAATGGAAATAACTTTGCATGAAGAAAGGGCTGGACCTTATCGGAGAAGTGGGGTATCCATTTTGCATAATAGGCGAACATACCGAGAGCCCGATGAAGAGAGCCGAGATTCGTAGGGGGAGGGAGCCCCTGAAGTGGAGAAAGTCACTCCAGAACCGGTTTGATGACACTGATGCCCACGCAACAGCCCAGGATGTTGACTGATGGTACTGATTTCACAGATTTGGACTAATTTAAGGTTAAGTTGCGACGACGTAGAAGATCAAATAAATTCTGCAGATTGTCATCATACTCCTTCTTGTCATGACCAGCAATGATTTTATTATCCAGATATTGAAAAGTGTCCATTAGGTTCTCCTATTTGACTAGCCTATCCATTGCCCGTTGAAAGATGGCCACCCCATTGGTGACTCCAAATGGATGGTGAAAAAACTGGTAAAGGCGACCGTTGGCCTCAAAGGGCGTATACTTTTTGTCAGAGTCCTTTAAAGGTACATGATGATATGCGCTCTTTAAATCAAAAGTTGAAAATACCTTGTAGCTTGCAAGGATGTTGACCATGTCATCGATGCATGGTAGTGGGTAGGCATCCAGGTCTGTATACTGGTTAATAGTTTGCGAGTAATCGATGCAAAGACGTTTCTTGTGTTGCTTCAGATGATTTTTAACAATGATGACTTGAGCCCGCCAGGAAGATGAACATGGCTCAATGATACAGTCAGCTAGAAGGCGAGAGATTTCTGCCTCAATAAAGGCTCGATCATCTTGGCTGAAACGTCGTGATTTAGTGACTATAGGTTTACATCGGGACGAAAGATTGGCAAACAAGGAGGGCTCGTCGAGCAAAGCCGCCAAAAGTGCACAAAATGGTACTTTAGAAATTGTAAGCTCCGGCTTTGACCCTCCAAACTCGAAAGTGGGTCTTTTGTGTTGTTTCTGGAAATCCTGGCCCAGGAGCACAGCACTGCATATGTTCTTGAGCACCCCAAGCTGGGTGGAGGAATAAGTGTGGCCATGGAGAATAAGGTCGACAAGACAAAAGCCGGAAGAATTGGTGGTCACTGTTATCAGCGCCATTGCAATTTCCCTGTCCGCGGGGTAAATACACAGTTTTATCTTACTGACCGCCCGCTCACTAAGGAAGTCAGTGCTGCATGAGTCGATTAGTGCACTCAAAATGCGCCCATTTATCGAAACCTTCATGGCTGCATGGGACATACTTTGGGGAAAAACAGCTGTGATGGGAAGAGGGGCAGTTTTACCCTTGGCAGCTGTAACGTTAGCGGTGGTTCTTGGGGGAGGAGTAGTTTTATAGATTGCAGCTGTAACCTTAGTAGTGGATCTTGGGGGAGGATCTGTTTTATAGATAGTAGCTGCAAAACTAACAGGAGCTATCGACCGGTATACCTTAGAAATGTGGCCTTTCTTACTAACAGCGGCTCTTGACTGGCATACCTTAGAAAAGTGACCTTTCTTGCTGCAAGGATTGCAGGTCTTGTTAGAATAAGTTCAAAATTTCCTATAATGGAATGCTCCTCCACAGAAAAAACACTTCCTTTCAGATTGCGAAGATGCCGCTAGGATGCGGTCATCATCAGTGTAGGTTTCTAGGGTAGGGTTGTCATCAGCCGGGTTGGAGTTATCATCCGTGAGGGCTTCTGCCCGAGGCCTATTGAAAGAGTCACTAAAAGAGATAGCAGCAGCCCGTACACGTGGCAAAATATATGTGTCTTCATTCCTCTTTGCTAAGTCCAGAGAACATGCCTGGTCATAGGCAGCCTGTAACTTGAGGGTTTTATTCTCCAACAGACACTGATGTTTGAAGGGAGATGTAATCCCATTAATAAAGGAATCATGAACTAACTCCTCCTGGTACTGCTCAGCTGTAACAGCTTTAAGATTACAATCCTTGCTGAGCCTGCGAAGTTTCTGAAGGAATTCGTCAAGTGATTCCCCGGGTTGTTGTCGAGTTGTGGCCAGTATATGCCAAGAAAAAATGTCATTTGGTGATTGACATATAGCTGCTGTAGTATTTGGATAGTGGCGTCATAGTCTACACAGTCATCAATATAATCAAACACATGAGGGGATACATAATTAGCAACCTGACAAAGTTGCTAAAGGTAGGATACCAGTGTTTGCATACCTTAGCAGCTATAAGTGGATTTGGGTCCAGGTCACGACGAGCAGCGCTGAGTACTTTCTCCATGATGGATCGATTACTTGTCTGAGTTCCCTTCTATGGTTCGAGTTGTAGCTGGCTTTTCCCGAAATCACCCAAAGTGCGGAGTCGATATTAAGTTGATTAAATTGACGTAATAAAACTCACTACGCACTTGGTTTGAGCATAAAGCAAGGCTTTAATCAACTTTTTCAGAACATGGAGGTATAGTTGCATCCACTAGCTTCTTGTCTTTACAAAATGTCCCAGATAAGCTGGGGCCAATGCCCGAGTATTTATACTCCTTGGACGGCGCCACCAGCTGGCCGTCCAGTGTTATTTCATAGGTAGTTTCTCGATGATGAGATTTATAACACCCTGTCCCTGCTTTCTCCCCATATCCCTTGATCCCTTTAGCCTTAACAAATATATCTTAATCCTTCTTAAATATATTTAATCAATTGGCCTCAACTTCCTTCTGTGGTAGAGAATTCCACAGGTTCACCAATCTCCGGGTGATGAAATTCCTCCTCATCTCAGTCCTAAATGGCTTACCCCTTACCCTTAGACTGTGACCCCTTGTTCTGGACTCCCCCACTATCGGAAACATCCTGCCTGCATCAGGTATGTCTAGCCTGTTAGAATTTTATAAGTATCAATGAGATCCCCTCTCGTTCATCTAAACTCTAGCGAATATAAGCCTAATCGACTAAATCTCTCTTCATACATCATTGCTGCCATCCCAGGTATCAGGCTGGTGAATCTTCGCTGCACTCCCTCCATGGTAAGAACATCCTTCCTCAGATAAGGCGACCAAAACTGCACACAATACCCAAGGTGTGGCCTCACCAAGGCCCTGTAAAATTGCAGCAAGACATCCTTGCTCCTTTTTTCGAATCCTCTCGCTATGAAGTCCATCATACCATTTGCCTTCTTAACCGACTGCTGCACCTGCATGCTTACCTTCAGCGGCTGGTGCACAAGGACACCCAGGACTCATTGCACTTCCCCTTTTCCCAATCTATTGTCGTTCAGATAATAATCTGCCTTCCTGTTTTTGTCACCAAAGTGGATAACCTCGCATTTTTCCGCCTTATACTGCATCTGTCATGCATCTGCCCCATCACCCAATCTGTCCAAATCATACTGGAGTTTATCTGCACCATCCTCACAGCACACACGCACACCCAGCTTTGTGTCGCCTGCAAAGTTGGCGATATTACATCCATTTCCCTTGTCTAGATCATTGGTATATATTGTGCATACCTGGGGTCCTAATACCGATCCCTGCGGTACCCCACTAGTCACTGCCTGGCACTTGGAAAAAGACCCGTTTATTCCAACTCTTTGCTTCCTGTCCGCCAACCAGTTCTCTATCCAAATCAATACCTTACCACCAATTCCATGTGTTTCAAATTTGCATGCCAATCTCTTATGCAGGACCATATTGAAAGCTTTCTGAATGTCCAAATACACCACCTCCACTGGTTCTCCCTTTTCAATTGTACCAGTTACATCCTCCAAAAATTCGAGTTGATTGGCAAGCATAATTTACCTTTCGTAAATCAATGTTGACTTTGTCAGGTCCTGTCACTGTTTTCCAATTGCTCTGCTATTACATCTTTTATAATGGACTCTAGCATTTTCCCCACTACCGATCTCAGGCTTACCGGTCTATAATTCACCATTTTCTCTCTAACACCTTTTTTAATTAGTGGGAATGCATTAGAAATATGAGGTGCTGTTCCTCGAGCTTACAGTGAACTTCCTTGGAACTGTGTAAGACGCGAGGATGTAGAGGCCAGAGTGTGAATGGAGGGGAGAATTAAAGAGTCAGGCGATCGGAAACTTTGGTTCCCCTTACGGAATGAACGGAGCTGTTCTGAAAAGCGGTCACCCAATCTGCGTTTGATCTCCCCGATGTAGAGGAGACAGCATCGTGAGCAGTGAATACAGTATCCTAAATTGCAAGAAGTACAAGTAAATCGCTGTTTCACTTGGAAGGAGTGTTTGGGGCCCTGGACAATGGGATGGGTGTCGCAGAGGGAGCGATCCCTTCTGAAGGCTGAAAGGGGAGATGAAGGGAAGATGTGTTTGGTGGTGAAGGCTGATGCAGTGAAAGGTGAGGACAAGTGGAACATGATCGCGGTTCCAGGGGTTGAGGGGAAGGGATGTGAGCAGTAGTGCGGGAAATAGAACAGACAAGGTCACGGGCCATGTCAACCACAGTACAGGGAAATCCTCTGCTGAGGAAACTGAAGACATGTCGGAAGGACTAGTATGGAAGGTGGCATGATCTGAGAGGATACGGCAGAGACAGAGAAACTGGGAGAATGGAATAGAGTCCTTACAGGAAGCGGGCTTCGATGAAGTTTAGTCCAGAAAGCCATGGGAGTGGGGCTTATAGTGAATGTTTATCAATAGCCTATCCCCAGAGATGGAGACAGAGAAGTCGAGTAAAGGAAAGGAAGAGTCGGAGATTGATCATGTGAAGTTGAGGGAAGAGTGGAAAGGGGAAGCACATTGACTGAAAGTTTCAAATTCAGGGTGAGAGCAGGAAATGCCACATCATCAACGTACTGGAAAATTGGTGAGGGAGGGGACCTGAGGAAAACTGGAATTACGAACGTTACACTTATCCCACGGAAAGGCAGGAAGAGCTGGGATCCATGCGGATTCCCAGAGCAACAACTTTAATTTGGAGGAAGTGAGTGGAGTCAAAGGGGAAGTTGTTCAATGTGAGAACAAGTTCAGCCAGGCGAAGTAGGATGGTGGTGGATGGGGACTTCTTGGGACTCTTTTCAAGGAAGAAGCGGAGTGCCCTCAGGCCATCCTGATGGGGGATGGAGCTGTAGAGGGATTGGACGTCCATGCTGAAAAGCAGACGATAGGGGCCAGGAAACTGGAAAATGTTAAAGTGGCGGAGGGTGTCGGAAGTGTCGCGGATGTAGGTGGGAAGAGACTGGACAAGCGGCGAAAAAATTTCATCGAGAATGGTAGAAATAAGCTCCGTGGGGCAAGAACAGGCTGAAACGGTGGTTTACCCGGGCAGCTCTGTTTGTTATGTTAAGCTTATTTAGAACCTTGGTTAGACCGCACTAGGAATTCTGCAAACATTTCCTCTCTTCAACTTATAAAATGGGCATAGAGGCACTGGAGAAGGTGAATAAGGATTTATTGAATGTTACCAGATCTGGGAGGTTATACCTATCAGGAATGATTGAACAGGCTGGGGCTCATTTCTTTAGTGAGGAGAAGACTGAGGGATGAACAGATAGAGTTCTTTAAGAATATGAAAGGATTTGATAGTGTAGACTTAGGGAAGGTGTTTCACCTTGCGGGAGTGACCAGGACTCGGGGATTTCAATATGTCATAAATAAATCCAATAGCGAATTCAGCAGAAACTTCTTTACTCAGAGAGTGGATAGAATGTGAAACTCGCTACCACAAGGAGCAGTTGGTGTGAATGTAATTGATATATTTAAGCAGAAGCGAAGTAAACACATGAGGGTGAAATGAACAGAAGGATATTGTGACTGGCATCGATAAAGGAGGCTGGAAGGAGACTCGTGTGGAGCATGAACACCGACATGTGCATCTGGAGCTGAATGGCCTGCCTCTGTCCTGCAAATACTTTGTAAGTTCTGTTAAACCTGTATAGGACTCTGGCCATGTAACACTTAGAGAACAGTGCGTAGTTATATTTTATTTACTATAAAAAGGACATTGAAGTATTGGAGAAAGTGCAAACAATATTTACAACAACTTGCATTTCTACAGCGCATTTAAAGTAGTAAAATAACTGGAGCGTTATCAAACATAATTTGACATCGAGCCACATAAGGAGATATTCAGAAAGATCACCAAAGCTTGGTAATAAAGATAAGTTTTAAGTAGCATCTTAAAATGAGGAGAAAGTGATAGAGAGGCAGGGAGGATTATGGAGGGCTCCCAGAGCGTAGGACCCAGGCAGCTCAAATTGTGGTGTATGTGCCTTTAAGAGCCCCTGTGTACTTTAATGCCGGTAGTGGCCACTCGGGCTATATAAGCCTGTATATTGTCTTGTATCTTTTAGTTCACCTCCAGACTTTGTTCAGTAAATACCTGTTAAACCAACTCCTGCATTCCATGTTTCCATTAACACATGGATACAACAGTGGCGACGAATTGGAAACGGACTTACCTGCAATTCGGCAGCACCTCAAGGAGATCGATTCCTCAGAAGAAAGTTGAAGAAAAAAAAAGAAAAGAAACTGTGGCTTCACCAGCTAGCCAGGCTGGTGGCAGGTACTGCAATAATCCTTCCTGGGTGGTGGGCTGGGACTCGATCGGCTGGCTCTGCAGCGGGGCCGAGCAGCGAAGGCGGAGGCAAACAGAGATGGAGGGTGGAGCACTCGGGAGAAGGCCAGCACTGCAAGGCAGGTCGGCGTTCGGACCAAGCAGAGGGAGGGAAAAGTCCCAGAGAGTCCGACGGGAACGAGTCTCCAACTATTAAAAATATCTGTATAAATAAAAACTGCGGAGAACAGCGTTGTCAGCAACGGCAGCAGCGGGAAAGCGCGGGAGGTGCCATTTTATCTCAGCAGGGATGAAAGGAAAGCGCGGGAGGTGCCATTTTTTTCAGGATGCCTAAGACTGGCAATATTACTGCTTTCGATAGTGATGTAGAGGATTGGACCAATATATGGAAAGAGTGGAGGTATATGGCACAGCGAATGAAGTAGAGGATGATAAAAAGGCATCGGTACTTCTAAATCTAATGGGCACAAGGACATACGGGCTGTTATGAAACTTAATCACTCCAGCCAAACCGATGGACAAGAATTTTAAGGAGATTGTTGATACCCTACAGGAGCACTTAAACCCAACACCGCTGCTGATAGCAGAGCGATTCAAATTCTTCAAGAGGAATCAGCACAAGAATGAAAGTAACGCTGATTACCTCACCGAATTAAGGAAGCTATCAAAGAATTGCCAATTCGGGGCAGGACTGGCAGATTCTCTTCGAGACAAATTCGTCTGTGGTCTCCTAAGTGAAGGAACACAGAAAAGGCTACTTTCTGAGAAAGATTTAACACTGGACAAGGCTTTCAGTGTAGCTGTATCATACAAAGCAGCAGCAACAGCAGCTGCAGAGATAAAGCAAAAGCCACAGGACTTCGGCAGCCATGAAATTACACAGGGTTTCGAGAGATGTTATCGCTGTGGCAGATCCACCCATGACCAGAGGGACTGCTGTTTCAAGGACAAAGCATGCAGGCAAGATGGAAAGATGGGACACATTGCACGTGTATGCCGATCTGGAAATAAAAAATCTACTGACAGAAAAAAAATCAATAAGGAAAAGTACAGAAAGGTACAAATGATGACGGACAGTAGCTCTGAAGACAAGAAGAGCGATAGCGACTCCGGAAACAAGAGACTAAGCTGTCTGAAATTACATAATGTAATTGCCAAAGAAGATTACCAGACCATTTGGGTTACCCTCACGCTAGCGGTGTCCCCAGTTAAAATGGAGCTAGATACAGGATCAGCTCTGACCGTCATAATTCGACGGGATTACGAGCGGCTATTTCCGCATATATCTTTGAAAGACAGATCCATTATCTTGAAAACATATACGGGGCGGAAAGTATATCCCAGAGGGAAAATAAGGGTGCCTGTTCTATGCAACGGCAAGGATATACAAAAGTTGTATATATACGTTCTGCAAGATGGTGGTCCACCGCTGTTGGGACGTGAATGGATCAGGAAGATACGTATAGACTGGCACTCCATTCAGGCACTGACGGTGACCACGAAGGAAAAAAATGAGGATGACGTCCTACCTGAATGATTAAAAGACATCTTGGCCAACGCCAAAGAAGTGTTTCAACAGGAACTAGGAACCATGAAATGCATCACCGCCTCAATAAAATTGGAAGATGCGGCAATTCTCAAGATTTTTAAGGCAAGGCCGGTGCCATACGCAATTCGTCCAGCAGTCGAGGCAGAGCTGGAGAATTTGGAAAAGACAGGCATGTTATCCAAGATAGATTGGAGCGAGTGGGCAACACCCATCGTCCCGGTCATGAAGAAAACGTTGAATAATGATAAATCTGAAGAACAGAGAAAAATTAACATCTGTGGGGACTTTAAGGTGACTGTAAACCCGGTCCTTCATACGGTACAGTATCCTCTTCCGAGGATAGAATATATTTTCGCCTCACTATCCGGAGGAAAACCTTTCACCAAAATTGAATTGGCACAGGCATATCTGCAGATGGAGATTGAGGAGGCCTCTAAAAAGTATCTCACGATAAACACACACAAAGGCCTGTACCAGTACAAACGTCTGGTTTTCGGAATAGCATCAGCTCCAGCTATCTGGCAAAGAGCTATGGAGCAAGTCCTGCAAGGGATTCCGGGGACTCAATGCTACCTGGACGACACCCTTTTAACAGGAGAAAACGACAACCAGCACCTTTCCAATTTGGAGCAGGTGCTCACTCGGCTGAGAGAACGGGGCCTACGAGCAAATCGCCCCAAGTGCGAATTTTTCCAGAAACAAATATCATGTTGTGGCCACATAATTAACGAAGAAGTGTTGCATAAGTCACCTGAAGAAATTGAAGCGGTCATAAAAGCCCCAGCACTTGAAAATGTCTCACAATTAAGGTCGTTCCTGGGATTGAAAAATTACTATCATTAATTTTTACCGAACTTGTCAACTGTTCTGCACCCTCTTAACGAACTTCTACAAACGGGAGTAATTTGAAAATGGAGCGAAAACTGTAAACGTGCCTTCCATAAATACAAAGGCTTGATTACGTCCAAGGAAGTTTTGGCTCATTACAACCCATCACTGCCAATCAGACTGGCGTGCGATGCATCCCCTTATGGCGTAGGAGCGGTATTATCGCATAGATTCCCTGATGGCTCGGAGCGGCCGATAGCTTTTGCGTCATGCTCATTGAACACAGCTGAGCGTAAGTATGCCCAGATCGACAGGGAAGCACTCAGCCTGATATGGGGAGTGAAGAAATTCAACCATTACCTACACGGACAAAAATTTACATTGTTGACTGACCATCAACCCCTCGTCTCCATATTCAACCCTAAAAAGTGCATTCCCATTATGACAGCGCAAAGGCTACAGAGGTGGTCCCTTTTCCTAGGGACACACCAAAATGACATAGAATACAAAGGATCAAAACAGCATGGAAATGCTAACGGTTTATCGCGTCTACCATTGCCAACGGTAGAAGAGGCACCTACAGTGGACCCAGTGGAAATGTTCCACTCAACCATGGTGGAATGTCTATCAGTAACAAATTCTACCATTGAAACGGAAATGGGAAATGTCCCGACTCTCTCACGAGTCTACGATTTAACGGTGAAGGGATGGCCAGCACATGGCGAACCACTGTTGCCAGCATTCTCGCAAAGAAGAGAACAGCTGTCAGTGTGCCGAGGAACCTTAATGTATGGATCCAGAGTGGTGATTCCACCCAAACTCCTGGATAAAGTGCTAAATGAACTTTACGAGGGGCATCTGGGTGGAGTGAAAATGAAGAACCTAGCCAGAGCGTTTGTGTGGTGGCCAGGTATCGATGGAGACATCGAAGAAATGACCAAGGGCTGTCTAGGATGCCAGAAGCTCCAAAACACCCCACCACAAGCCCCTCTACATCCATGGGAGTGCTCCTCATCTCCATGGCAAAGGGAACACATCGACTTTGCTGGTCCATTTATGGACTCAATGTTCTTAATCGCGGTTGATGCACACTCCAAGTGGCCAGAGGTAATAAAGATGTCCTCCACCACCACGGAAAAAACCATCACAGTATTGAGGACCATATTTGCCAGGAATGGGCTGCCGGAACAGATCTGTTCAGATAATGGACTGCAATTTGTGTCCGAAGAATTCAGGAAGTTCTTAAAAAACAATGGGGTTAAGCACTACACGTCCGCCCCACACCTTCCCGCCACCAATGGATTGGCTGAAACGTTTGTCCAGACCTTCAAGAAGGCCATAAAGACCATGGGTAATGAAGACATAAAAATACAGCATAAGGTAGATAAGTTCTTGTTTGCATACAGGAATGCAACACATGTGGTAACAAACCAAACTCCCGCCATGATGTTTTTCAATAGAAGACTAAGATGCCTGCTGGATTTGATCAAGCCAAACATAAGAAGGGACGTAGAGAACCGGCAATTTCAAGGCATTTACAGATACATGGCTGCAGGGTGACAATGCCTGGGAATTAAACATACCAGGTTATTTAACGATCAGGAAGGACAGGCAGGAAGGAAGGGGAGGTGGGGTGGCTATGTTAATAAAGGAAGGAATCACTGTAATACAGAGAAAGGATATTGGGTCAAAAGATCAGGACAATGAATCAGTTTGGGTGGAGGTAAGGAATAATAAGGGAAAAAAACACTAGTGGGCGTAGTCTATAGGCCTCCGAACTGTGGCAACTCTGTTGGACGGAGTATCAATCAGGAAATAGTTTTGGCTTGTAATAAGGGAACATCTATAATTATGGGGGATTTCAACTATCATATTATTTGGACAAATCAAATTGGGCAGGGCTGCCTTGAGGATGAGTTCATTGAGTGTATTAGGGATGGGTTTCTTGAGCAGTATGCAACTGAACCGACCAGGGGGCAAGCAACATTAGACCTGGTCCTGTGTAACGAGACAGGATTAATTAAAAATGTCCTAGTAAAGGATCCCCTTTGAATGAGTGACCATAACATGGTTGAATTCCATATTCAATTAGAGGGTGAGAAGGTTGGATCTCAAACAAGCGTGCTAAGCTTGAATAAAGGAGACTATGAAGGTATGAGAGCGGAATTGAGTAGAGTGGATTGGGAAAATAGATTAAAGGGTATGACGATACATGATCAGTGGTGTACATTTAAGGAGTTATTTTACAACTTCCAAAAAATATACATTCCACTGAGAAGAAAAGGGTGTAAAAGAAAAGACAGCCATCCGTGGGTAAGTAAAGAAATTAAGGATAATATTCGAATAAAAACAAGGGCATATATGGTAGCCAAATCTAGTGGGAGGATAAAGGATTGGGAAAACTTTAAAAGACAGCAAAAAATAACAAAAAGATTGATTAAGAAAGGGAAGATAGATTATGAAAGTAAATTAGCAAAAAATATAAAAACAGATAGTAAGAGTTTTTATAGTTATATAAAAAGTAAAACGGCGGCTAAAGTAAATGTTGGTCCCTTAGAGGTTGGGACCGGGAAATTAATGGTGGAGATATGGAGATGGCAAAAACACTGAATGAATATTTTATATCAGACTTTACAGTAGAAGACACTAAGAGTATCCCAACATTGGACAAACAGGGGGCTAAAGCGGGAGAGGAGATAAACACGATCAAAATCACTAAGGAAGTGGTACTCGGTAAAATAATGGGACTCAAAGCGGATAAATCACCTGGATCTGATGGCTGACATCCTCGGGTCTTGAGGGAAGTGGCGGAAGGGATTGTGGATGCATTGGTAATAATTATCCAAAACTCCCTGGACTCGGCAATGGTCCCGGCAGACTGGAAAACTGCTAATGTAACACCCTTATTTAAAAAGGGCAGTAGGCAGAAGGCTGGAAACTATAGACCGGTTAGCCTAACATCTGTGGTAGGTAAAATTTTGGAGTACATTATTAAGGAGACAGTAACAGGACATTTGGATAATCATAACTTAACAGCACAAAGTCAGCATGGTTTTATGAAGGGGAAGTCATGTTTGACAAATTTGCTGGAGTTCTTTGAGGAAGTAACATATAGGGTGGATAAAGGGGAACCAGTAGACGTAGTGTATTTAGACTTCCAAAAGGCATTTGACAAGGTGCCACACAAAAGATTATTGCTTAAGATAACAAATCACGGGATTGGGGGTAATATTCTGGCATGGATAGACGATTGGCTATCTAACAGAAGGCAGAGAGTTGGGATAAATGGTTCATTCTCAGGCTGGCAATCAGTAACTAGTGGTGTTCCACAGGGGTCAGTGCTGGGTCCCCAACTCTTTACAATCTATATTAACGATTTGGAGGAGGGGACCGAGTGTAACATATCAAAATTTGCAGATGATACTAAGATGGGGGGGAAAGTAGTGAGTGAGGAGGACATAAAAAACCTTCAAGGGGACATAGACAGGCTAAGTAAGTGGGCAGAGATTTGGCAGATGGAATACAATACTGGAAAGTGTGAGGTTATGCACTTTGGCAGGAAAAATCGTAGAGCAACTTATTATCTTAATGGCAAGAAACTGGAAAGTACTGAAGTACAAAAGGATCTGGGGGTCCTGGTGCACGAAACTCAAAAGGTTAGTATACAGGTGCAGCAAGTGATTAAGAAGGCCAATGGAATGTTGGCCTTCATTGCTAGGGGGATAGAATATAAAAATAGGGAGGTATTGCTTCAGTTGTACAAGGTATTGGTGAGACCGCACCTGGAATACTGCGTACAGTTTTAGTGTCCATACTTAAGAAAGGACATACTTGCTCTCGAGTCAGTACAAAGAAGGTTTACTTGGTTAATCCCGGGGATGAGGGGATGGACATATGAGGAGAGGTTGAGTAGATTGGGAATCTACTCATTGGAGTTCAGAAGAATGGGAGGCGATCTTATTGAAACATATAAGATTGTGAAGGGGTAGGATCGGGTGGATGCAAGGAAGATGTTCCCGATGATGGGTGAAACTAGAACTAGGGGGCATAGTCTTAGAATAAGGGGCTGCTCTTTCAAAACTGAGATGAGGAGGAAGTACTTCACTCAGAGGGTGGTAGGTCCATGGAATATGCTGCCCCAAAAAGCTGTAGAAGCTACATCATTACATAAATTTAAAACAGAAATAGACAGTTTCCTAGAAGTAAAGGGAATTAAGGGTTACGGGGAGCGGGCAGGAATTTGGACATGAGTCTAGGTTCGGATCGGTCATGGCCCTGTGGGTAGCGGAGCGGGCCCAGGGGCCGTGTAGCCTGATCCTGCTCCTATTTCGTGTGTCAAATTCTGTTGATGCAGGAGATGGTTCTGTGATAGTGGATTGGCAATTAGGATCAGATCAGCCATGATCTTATTGAATGGCGGAGCAGGCTCGAGGGGCCGATTGGCCTACTCCTGCTCCTATTTCTTATGTTCTTATTTTCTTATGAATGAAAGGCCAACTAGAACCTTCCAGATAGGTCAACAAGTTTTGGCCAAGGACTACCATACCGAGAAATGAGAGCTTGGAACTATTTGCACACTACTAGGACCGCTGATGTATACCGTGGACATTGGAGAAAGCATAATAAGGTGCCATGCTGACCAGATCATAGAGCCATCCGAAAAGGGCAACCTACACCACAACTCTATATGCGTAATGATGAAGCAGAGATACCCATAGACTCTACCTCCGATCCGATGATACTGGAACCAGATGAACCCGATACTGGCATTGAAGCCGAATCGACCTTGCCAAAAGAACCTACTACACTACCGAAAACCGCTACACCACCGAGGCTTTATCAGGACCGAGTCAGGAAACCTCCACAGAGACTAACTTATAATTGATTAACTGCAGCAAATGTGTAGATTATTGTTCTTGTAAACATGTTAATTAATGATCACTTTAAAATGTTATGTACTGGTTGTCGAGAAGGGGAGGAATTGTAGTGTATGTGTCTTTAAGAGCCCCTGTGTACTCTAATGCCGGTAGTGGCCACTCGGGTTATATAAGCCTGTATAGTGTCTTGTATCTTTTAGTTAACCTCCAGGCTTTGTTCAGCAAACACCTGTTAAACCATCTCCTGCATTCCGTGGTACCATTAACACACGGATACAACAGAAAGTACTGCCGCTAATGTTGGAGAGGTTACAATCGGGGGTTTGGAAGATGCCAGATTGGTAGGAGTGCACAGATCTCTGGAGTTTGTTGAGCTGGTGTAGTTTACAGAGATAGGGAGGCCAAATAGAGATTTGAAAACAAGGACGGTAATTTAAAAAATGAGGCGTTGCCATGCAGGGAGCCAACGTAGGTCAGCGAGCACAGGTTTGATGAGTTATTGGGATCTGGTGCGAGCTAGAATTTTGGATGAGCTGAAGTTTATGGAGGGTGGGAGATGGGACCGGCCTGAAGATGAGCTGAGGCAGGGGCGGAGTTAAACAATGTTATGGTGTGCAATTAGGCCGTCCTGGTGATGGAGTGGATATGTGGTCGGAAAATCATCCCGCGGTCAAATACCACCCCAAGATTGTGAATGGTCTGGTTCAGCCTTAGGCAGGTGTCAGAGAGAGGAATGGAGTCGGTGGCTGGGCAATGGAGTTTGTGGTGTGGGACAATGGCTACGGTCATACAAATACTTTGTTGTTTGGCACCAGGACTGAGCGTTAACAGCTATCTGTAGATTTAATAGGTTGGACACTTTGCTTTGGAAGAGGGGGGACATTTAGAAGGCCTGATAGAGGTCTTGAAAACCATGAATGGATGTGGAGAGAACGTTTCCACTTGTGGGAGTTTCTAAAATTAGCGGGCCAAACATACAAAGTACTTTATCCAACAGGGAACTAAGGAGCAACTTCACTTCTGAGAGAGTGTTTAGAATGTGGAACTCACTACCACAGGAAGTGGTTGAGGGAAATAGCTTAGAGGCTATCAAAGGGAAATTAGACGAATGCACGAGAGAAAAGGGAATAGAAAGATATGCTGAAAGGATGAAATGAGGTAGTTGCAATGGGAGGAGTCTCATGTGGAACATAAACACCAGCACAGACTAGTTGGCCTGAACGGCTTTATTTTAGCTGTATAATCGATGTAATGCAATCCTCTGAACTGTGGCTCAGTTCTGTCAGCCCAACTATTGACGAGGCTCTTACTCTGGAAGTTGCAAATTAATTGCTTCACTAAATAGCAGATGTGACTCTTTACAAAAGATCTCAGACTGAATAAAACAAACTAATGGTCCTGTCGAGACAGACAATTTTGGAACTGTCAATCAGATATAATACTGTATCATAAACATAGTGCTTGCCCCGCCGCTGGTTGTATTTTTAGCTCACGAACGCTTTATGTTGTAATTCAGTTGCTGGCATTCTGGGGCTAGATATCACATTCATGAACTGAAAACACTGGGAGCCGCCCCTGGGCAGCGTTCAGTTGTTCTGATTCTTAATGAATAGAATAATTGAGGAAACCGGATATTTCACCACACTCTTCACCTGCTCTCTGAACTTGGACTGGGTCACCCCATAAATAAATGCGTTTGTACAGCAACTTAAACTCCGCAGCATATATCCGACTCTTTGAAAGTTGTATAAAGGAACATTGTTCATATCTATTCCTGCAATGACATAATAAAAGAAAAATATAACATAGACCAACCAGAGAAGTATGAAGCTGCCAGATATGGTGAGGAGTAAAATCATAGATTTCCTCCTGCTCTCCATCTCTGGGTCACTCCGATTCTCTCCCTTGCTCTCCCCCCTCAGTCCCATACGGACCCGACTGGCCACTAAAATGTGTGTGACTGTCAAAGCGTTGAGTAGCAAAATTAAAGCGAATGGGAGCAATGGGGTTAAAACCGTATCAAACCAGTCAAATCCCACCCACCCGGGATCAGTAAAATAGCTTGGGATTGGGTAACAGAACCACGGCACATTGTTGATTATCCTTCTAGGTTCCATTACAAAGTAGTGGGGAACGTTTTTTAAACAGAGCAGAATGCAGGTTGCTCCCAGAACTACAGCCGCAGTTTTCTCGGTGCAATATGTTGTTTTCAGCTTCTGGCAACAAATGGCCACAAATCGATCAAAAGTGAAAATGACGGTGAACCAGACAGAACAGTCTGTGGCTGCACGAGACAGGACACTGATAACACTACACACAGGGGTGATGTCCAGAAAAGAATCTGGAAAATAATGCCATCTGATCTGCCTTAGGATGACATCAGTGACAACGACCAGTAGATCCGCCGCTGCCATGGCCACCAGGTAGCGAGTGGTGCAGGTGGAGAGCCCGCACTTTCCCCGGGACAGGATCACAATCGCCAGCAAATTCACTGTAAAACACAGAAGGGAAAAGAGACTGGAAATTACTAGGCAAGCATTCCCCGTGTCTGAGCCCAGACAGGATTTTAGCAACAAAATATCTTTCCCTCTGTCATCGATTCATAAAAGATGAGGGCAGATGCATTGACAGAAGAGATCAGTCACCTGAAACAATGAATTCAATATAGAACCGGTTGCTTCCACTCTGGTTAGTAAACCACACTCAGTACAGTTGTACAGTGAAGGAAACTCCCAGAAATACATGGCCACTGGTGTCAGATGTTCCACTCCAGTTAGTGACCCACACTCAGTACAATTCTACAGTGACACATACTCCCAGTAATACATGGCCATAGGGGTCAGGTGTTCCACTCCGGTTAGTGACCCACACTCAGTACAATTCTACAGTGAGAGACACTCCCAGTAATACATGGCCACTGTGGTTAGGTGATCCACTCCGGTTAGTGACACACTCTCAGTACAATTCTACAGTGAAAGACACTCCCAGAAATATATGGCCACTGAGGTCCGGTGTTCCACTCCAGTCAGTTACCAACACTCAGTACAATTCTACAGTGACAGATACTCCCAGTAATACATGGCCACTGGGGTCAGGTGTTCCACTCCGGTTAGAGACCGACTCTCAGTACAATTCCACAGTGACAGATACTCCCAGTAATACATGGCCACTGGGGTCAGATGTTTCACTCCAGTTAGTGACCCACACTCAGTACAGTTCTGCAGTGACAGACACTCCCAGAAATACATGGCCACTGAGGTCAGCTGTTGCACTCCAGTTAGTGACACACACTCAGTACAACTCTACAGTGACAGACACTCAGAGAAATACATGGCCACTGAGGTCCGGTGTTCCACTCCAGTCAGTGACCAACACTCAGTACAATTCTACAGTGAAAGATACTCCCAGTAATACATGGCCGCTGGGACCAGGTGTTCCACTCCGGTTAGTGACCCACTCTCAGTACAGTTTTACAGTGACAGACACTCCTATTAGTACATGGCCATTGGGGTCAGGTGTTCCACTCCGGTTAGATTCCGACTCTCAGTACAATTCTACAGTGAGAGACACTCCCAGTAATACATGGCCACTGGGGTCCGGTGTTCCACTCCAGTTAGTGACCCACTCTCAGTACAGTTCTACAGTGACAGACACTCCCAGTAATACATGGGAGCTTGGGTCAGGTGTTCCACTCTGATTGGTGACCCATTCTCAGTACAGTTCTACAGTGAGAGACACTCCCAGTAATACATGACCACTGAGGTCCGGTGTTCCACTCTGGTTAGTAACCCCCCACTCAGTACTGTTCTACAGTGACATATACTCCCAGTAATACATGGCCACTGGGGTCAGGTGTTCCACTCCAGTTAGTGACCCACACTCAGTACTGTTCTACAGTGAAAGTCACTCCCAGTTAAAATGGACACTGAGTTCAGGTGTTCCACTCCAGTTAGTGACCCACACTCAATACAGTTATACAGTGACAGACACTCCAATAATACACGGCCATTGGGGTCAGGTGTTCCACTTAAGTTCGTGACCCACACTCAGTACAGTTATACAGTGACAGACACTCCCAGTAATACATGGCCACAGGGGTCAAGTGTTCCACTCCAGTTAGTGACCCACACCCAATACAGTTATACAGTGACAGACACTCCCAGTAATTCATGGCCACTGATGTCAGGCGTTCCACTCTAGTTAGTGACCCTCGCTCAGTACAGTTATACAGTGACAGACACTCCCAGTAATAGCGTCTGTGAGACAGTTGCCCAAGCTTATTGTATGATTCAACAATACACCTTATTCCATTAAAGGCAATAACGTAATAATTCAGCGAGCCTGGGAGCTACAAACAGAGGTTTATTTTAAGTTAAGACAATAGAATAAACCCGCCCAGGAAAGTCAAGATATTTGACTTAGCAGAATGACATCATTGATGAGGTGCCTGTATAACGGATACCATTATATTAGCATGTAACATTATCATTCACATAGCAAAACCAGAGACCTGCTCACACACAGATTTACACAAATTCAATGGCTATTGTAGTGTATGTACTTTTAAGACAGAACTACTTTTACAGCTCCTGTATACTGTAGTACTGGCAGTGACCAAACCTGTATATAAGCCTTGCGCATGCCTCTGTACCCCCAGTCTTGAGACTACCCTTCTCCAGTAAATACCTGTTGATTGTTAAGTTACAGCATCCGTGTGGCTATTGAAGAACACCATACTCTCAGAATCACGGATCTAACAGCTATAATCACTTACCAGGAACACCAATGACGGCAATGATCATGTAGTATATTTTACGGACATGTTGAATTGGCCGATGCATTTTCTGTGAGAAGCGATGTGTTCATTCGTGCCGCAGGCAATCTCTCTGAATTATACTCTGAGAGATACATTCCCAGAGACTTTAATTTATACCGTGAGGGATCTCCACGGGGACGTTGAGGTTGCAACATCATTCAAAAGAGTTATTTAAAAAATTTCAACAAACAGATGACGCCAGCCGAGATAATTCCCTGATTGATGGAATCTATTTAGTGCTGAGATTGTAATTGAAAACGCCAAAGACTGGAGAATTCTCATCGGGTTTGTTAGCGAATGGAAATTGCCAGCTGTATTCTCCCAGCAATGGGGTTGTTGTTTCAATCATCATCAGATCTCATCTTAATCCAGCAATGCGCTTCACTCTGTTGTAGACATTTAGTAATTAAATTTCAAATGTTGTAGTGTCCCTCACAAGGTTGCTCTTTTGCATTTTGGGATGTGGTTGCCCTATTTGACTGTGGCCATACCGTTAGGTAGTTAAAGTGGGGAATTTGATTCAATGCATTCTCAAACTAACCCAGCACCTCAAACTAATGCAGCCCCTCAAACAAATAGAGCAACTCAAATTAATACAGTTACTCAAACTAATACAGCCCCTCAAAATAAAGCCGCAACACAAACAAATATAGCCCCTCAAAATAAAGCTGCCCCTCAAACTAATACAGACCCTCAAACTAATACAAACCTTCAAAATATTACAGCCCTATAAAATAATACTGCCTCTCAAACTATGACAGCACCTCAAAATAATACAACCTCTCAAACTAATACAGCCTCGCAAACAAATACAGCCCCTCAAACAAATACACCCCCTCAATATAAAACACCCCCTCAAACTAATACAGCCCCTCAAACTAATACAGCAGCTCAAACTAATACAGTCCCTCAAACTATTAAGGCCCTCAATTAAATACAACCCTTCAAACTAATACAGCCCTTTCAAAATAATACTGCCTCTCAAACTAATACAGCCCCTCAAACTAATACACCCCCTCAAAATAATACAGCATCTCAAACTAATACAGCCTCTCAAACTAATACAGACCCTCAAACTAACGCAGCACCTCAAACTAATACGCCACTCAAACTAATACAGCCGCTCAATTAAATACAACCCCTCAAATTAATAGAGCCCATCAAAATAATACAGCCCTTTAAAATAATACTGCCTCTCAAACTAATACAGCCCCTCAAACTAATACAAACACTCAAACTAACACAGCCCCTCAAACTAATACAGCCTCTCAATCTAATACAGTCCCTCAAAATAATACAGCCCCTTAAACTAAAACTGTCCCTCAAACTAATACAGTCCCTCAAACTAACAAAGCCCCTCAATCTAATAGAGTCCCTCAAATTAACACAGCCCCTCAAAACGATACAGTCCCTCAAATTAACACAGCCCCTCAAAATGATACAGCCCCTCAAACTAATACAGTCCCTCAATCTAATACAGCCCCTCAAAATAATACATATTCTCAAACAAATACAGCCCCTCACACTAATACATCCCCTCAAACTAACACAGCCCCTCAAACTAACACAGCCGATAGAAACATAGAAACATAGAAAATAGGAGCAGGAGAAGGCCATTCGGCCCCTCGAGTCTGCTCAGCCATTCAATGCGATCATGGCTGATCATCCAAATTCAGTACCCGGTCCCTGCTTTCTCACCATACCCCTTGATCCCTTTAGCCTTAAGAAAAACATCCAACTACTTCTTGAATATATTTAAGTAATTGGCCTCTACTGCCTCCTGTGTTAGATATTTCCAGAGGTTCACCACTCTCTGGGTGAATAAATTCCTCCTAATATCTGTCCTAAATGGCCTACCACTTATCCTTAGACTCTGACCCATGGTTCTGGTCTCCCCAGCCATCGGGAACATCCTTCCTGCATCGAGTCTGTCCAGTCCTGTCAGAATTTTATAAGTTTCAATGAGATCCCCTCTCATTCTTCCAAACTCCAGCGAGTACAAGCCCAATCGACCCAACCTCTCTTCATACATCATTCCTGCCACCCCAGGTATCAGCCTGGTGAATCTTCGCTGGACTCCTTCCATGGCAAGTACATCCTTCCTCAGATAAGGTGACCAAAACTGCACACAATACTCATGATGTGGTCTCACCAAAGCCCTGTACAAACAGAGCAAGACATCCTTGTTCCTGTACTCAAACCCTCTCAACGAAGGTCAACATACCATTTGCCTTCTTAACCGCCTGCTGCACCTGCATGCTTTCCTTCATCGACTAGTGCACAAGGACACCCAGGTCTCGATGCACTTCCCCTTCTCCCAATCTAATACCATTCAGATAATGATCAGCCTTCCTGTTTTTGACACTAAAGTGGATAACCTCACCTTTATCGATGTTATATTGTTTCTGCCATGCTTCTGCCCAATCACCCAAACTGTCCAAATCATCCTGGATTTTCTCGGCATCCTCTTCACAGCACACACGCCCACCCAGCTTTGAGCCATCTGCAAGTTTGGAGATATTACATTTAGTTCCCTTGTCTAGATCATAAATGTATATTGTGAATAGCTGGGGTCCAAGGACCGATCCCTGTGGTACCCCACTAGTCACTGCCTGCCACTCAGAAAAAGACCCGTTTATTCCAACTCTTTGCTTTCTGTCTGCCAAACAGTTCTCTAGCCAAGTCAATAACTTGCCCCCAATCCCATGTGCCTTAACATTACAAACTAATCTCTTATTTTCTGAAAGTCCAAATAGACCACTTCCACTGGTTCTCCCTTATCTATTTTACCAGTTACATACTCAACTGATTCCAGTAGATTAGTCAAGCACGATTTACATTTTGTAAATCCATGTTGACTTTGTCCTATCCTGTCCTGTTTTCCAATTGCTCTGCTATTGCATCTTTTATAATGGACTCTATCATTTTCCCCAATACCGATATTAGTCTTACCAGTCTGTAATCCCCGTTTTTTAACTACCAACTTTTTTAAATAGTAGGGTAGCATTAGCTACCCTGCAATCCATGGGTACTGTTCCAGATTCCATCGAATGTTGGAAGATGATCATCAATGCATCTACTATTTCTAGGGCCACTTCCTTAAGTACCCGAGGATGTAGATTATCAGGCCCTGGGAATTTATCGGCCTCTTTATTTTCAATACATTCTGGTCTTGGATAGATATGTGTGCAGCTTTGCAAGTGTCGTAGTAAGTTGCAGTGCATGGTACCGCCGCCCCACCTCACAATGGTGATGTGTGTGAAGGGAATTGCTTGGTCACTGAAGATAAGCGTTATGGTGTTGTTGTGGGGTGGTGCCAAACTGGCACATCATGTGCAGCCATATGGGTGTAAAATATCAAGTTAACCGATCGCACCCGCTACCACCATGGAAAATTCAGACCTCACACCATATCTGGTCCCATGTCTCCCCTCTCCTTATCTGCTGTATCTCTGTCCATGATTGTTCCTGTTCTTCTATTCTCTCTCTGAGTCTCTGCCCCTCTCTCTCTGTTTCAAATTCTGCATTAATACATCTCTGCTTTTCGTTGCATGTTTTTCTCCTCTCCCGCACCATGTCTATCACTTTTTATCCTTCCTTCTTTATTTTATAACAGTGCATATCTTGTGTAACAGAGAGATTGAGGGAGAGGGGCAGAAAGAGCTGGACATTTAGAAAGGTAGAGACGGGATTTATGTTGGTAAATCGGAAAAACACAGTAGAAAATTGAACCACATGGCCCCTCGCAGCGTGAGTGCTTTACCTTAGCTAAACCATCTTTCACTCTCGGGGAGAGGGAGTGAGAGAGGGATGGGCATAGAGGTAGATAGTGATGGAGAAAAAGGTGGGGAGAGATGGAGGAAGAGGTAGAGAGAGATGGAGGAAGAGGTAGAGAGAGATGGAGGAAGAGGTTGATAAAGATGGAGGAAGAGGTAGATAGTGATGGAGAAAAAGGTAGCGATAGATGGAGAAAGTGGTAGAGAGGAATGGAGGAAGAGGTAGAGAGAGATGGAGACAATGTTAGTGAGAGATGGAGGAAGAGGTAGAGAGAATTGGAGAAGAGGTAGAGAGAGATTGTGGGAGAGGAAGAGAGAGTGGGATGCAGAGGCAGAGAGAGATGGAGAACGCGATTGAGAGGGATGAATGAAGAGGTAGAGACAGATGGAGGAAGAGGTAGGGCGACATTGAGAGCGAGGCAGAGAGAGATGGAGATAGAGGTAGAGAGTGGTGGAGAAAGAGTTAGAGAAAACTGGAGTGTGACATAAAGAGAGATGAGGGAAGTGTTAGAGAGAGATGGAGGAAGAGGTAGAGAGAGATGGAGGAAGAGGTTGATAAAGATGGAGGAAGAGGTAGATAGTGATGGAGAAAAAGGTAGAGATAGATGGAGAAAGTGGTAGAGAGGGATGGAGGAAGAGGTAGAGAGAGATGGAGACAATGTTAGTGAGAGATGGAGGAAGAGGTAGAGAGAATTGGAGAAGAGGTAGAGAGAGATTGTGGGAGAGGAAGAGAGAGGAGGAGGCAGAGGCAGAGAGAGATGGAGAACGCGATTGAGAGGGATGAATGAAGAGGTAGAGACAGATGGAGGAAGAGGTAGGGCGACATTGAGAGCGAGGCAGAGAGAGATGGAGATAGAGGTAGAAAGTGGTGGAGAAAGAGTTAGAGAAAACTGGAGGGTGACATAAAGAGAGATGAGGGAAGTGTTAGAGAGAGATGGAGAACGAGGTATAGAGAGATGGAGAGAGAGGTAGCAAGAGATGGAGAATGAGGTAGAGAGAGTTGGAGGAAGATGTAGAAAGAGATGGAGAGGTAGGTAGAGATGGAGGTGGATGTAGAGAGAGATGAGCGAAGAGGTATAAAAAGATGGAGGGAGAGGCAGAGAGAGTTGGAGGAAAAGGTAGAGAGAGATGGAGGAATAGGTAGACAGAAATGGAGGAAGAGGTAGAGAGAGATGGAGAGACAGCCAGAGGGAGTTGGATGGAGAGGTAGAGAGAGATGGAGACAGAGGAACATAGAGATGGAGGAAGAGATAGTGAGAGACAAACGGAGAGCTAGAGGGAGATGGCGGATGAGGGAGATGGAGAGAGAGGTTCAGAGAGATGGAGAAAGAGGTAGAGGGAGATGAAGGAAGAGGTAGAGTGTGCTGCAGAAAGATTTATAGAGAGATGGAGATTGAGGTATAAAGAGATGGAGAAAGAGTTTGAGAGCGATGGAGAAAGCGGAAGAGAGAGATGGAGAGACAGGTATAGAGAGATGGAGGAAGAGGGATAACGAGATGGAGGGAGAGGTAGAGAGAGATGGAGACAGAAGAAGAGAGCGAACGAGAAAGAGGAAGAGAGAAATGGAGACAGAGGGAGAGAAGATGCAGGAAGAGGTAGAGCGATATAGTGGGAGAGGAAGGGAGCGATGGAGACAGAGGCAGAGAGAGAAGGAGAAAGAGATAGCGAAGAATGGATGAAGATGTAGATAGTGATGGATGATGTGGTAGAGCGGGATGGCGAGGGAGATAGAGAGAGATAGAGATAGAGATATAGAGAAATGGAGAAAGAGGTAGAGATAGATGGAGGGAGATCTAGAGAGACATGGAGGGAGGGGTAGAGAGAGACGGAGGGAGAGGTAGGGAGAGATGGAGAACGAGGTATAGAGAGATGGAAAAAGAGTTACAGAGAGATTGAGGAAGAGGTTGAGAAAGGTGGAGGAAGAGCTACAGAGAGCTGCAAAGAGAGGTAGAGAGAGATGGAGAAAGAGGTAGAGAGAGATGGAGGTAGAGGTAGAGAGAGAAGAGGGAAGAGGTAGAAATAGATGTAGGGAGAGGCAAAGTGAGATAGAGGAAAAGCTAGAGAGAGATGGAGGAAGAGATAGAGACAGATAGAGGAAGAGGTAGAGAGAAATTGAGGAAGATCTAGCGAGAGATGGAGGGGCAGCCAAAGAGAGTTGAATGGAGAGGTAGAGAGAGATGGATGCAGAGGTACAGCGAGATGGAGGACGAGATAGTGAGAGACAGAGGGAGAGGTAGAGAGAGGTGGAGGAAGAAGAAGAGAGAGATGGAGGGAGAGGTATAGAGAGATTGACAAAGAGCTAGATTGAGCTGCAGAAAGAGTTATAGAGAGATGGAGAACGAGGTATAGAGAGATGGAGGGACAGGTAGAGAGTGATGGAGACAGAGGAAGAGAGCGAAGGAGAAAGAGGAAGAGAGACATGGAGACCGAGGGAGGGAGAGATGCAGGAAGGGGTAGAGAGAGATTGTGGTAGAGGAAGAGAGAGTTGGATACAGAGGCAGAGAGAGAAGGAGAACGAGATAGGGAAGGATGGATGATGATGTAGAGAGTGATGGAGGAAGAGTTAGAGCGAGATGGAGAGGGGGATAGAGGGAGATGGAGATAGAGATAGAGAGAGAAGGGGAAGTAGGTAGAGAGAGATGGAGGGAGATGTAGAAAGAGATGGAGGGAGATGTAGAGAGAGATGGAGGGAGAGGTAGAGAGAGATGGAGGAAGAGCTAGAGAGAGATGGAGAGAGTTGTAGAGAGAGATGGAGAAAGAGGTAGAGAGAGATGGAGAAAGAGGTAAAGAGATATGGAGACAGAAGTAGAGAGAGATGGAGAAAGAGGTAGAGAGTGCTGGAGGAAGAGCTAGAGAGAAATGGAGAAAGAGGTAGGTAGAGAAAGAGGGAAAGGTAGAGAGAGATGAGGGAAGAGGTAGAAAGAGATGGTGGGAGAGTCAGAGAGTGAAGGAGGAAAAGGTAGAGTGAGATGGAGGCAAAGGTAGAGAGAAATGGCGGAATTAGGAGAGAGAAATTCAGGGAGTGGAAAAGAGAGGTGGGGGGACAACCAGAGAGAGTTGGATGGATAGGTAGAGACAGATGGAGACAGAGGTACAGAGAGATGGAGGAAGAGCTAGTGAGAAATAGAGGGAGAGGTAGCGAGACATGGAGGTAGAGGAAGAGAGAGATGGAGCGAGAGGTAGAGAGAGCTGGATATAGTGGCAGAGAGAGATGGAGAAAGATGTAAGGAGAGATGGAGGAAGATGTAGAGAGAGCTGGAGAAAGATTTACAAAGAGGTGGAGAACAAGTTAGAGAATGATGGAGGAAGTGGAAGAGAGAGATGAGATGGAGAGAGAGGTATAGAGAGATTGAGGTAGAGTGATATGGAGAAAGAGGTAGAGAGACATGGAGGTAGAGGAGGAGAGAGATGGAGAAAGAGATAGAGAGAGATGGAGGGAGCAGTATAGAAATGTGCAGAAAGAGGTACTGAGAGATGGAGGAAGAGGTAGAGAGAGCTGGAGATAGAGGTATAGTGAGATGGGGAACGAGCTATAATGAGATGGAGATAGAGTTAGAGAGAGATGGAGGAAGAGGAAGAGAGAGATGGAGGGAGTGGTGTAGAGGGATGGAGGAATTGGTGGAGAGAGATGGAAAATGAGGTATAGGGAGATGGAGAAAGAGGTAGAATATGAATAGAACTGCGAATATGTGCTAAACCATAAATGTATTTTGATGCTTTGGCAACATAAGATGTAACTTATCATGCCAATAAAGCGATTTGAATTGTGAATTGTGAATTGTGAATTGGTAGAGAGGAATGGAGACAGAGGAAGAGAGAGATGAGAGACGTGTAGATTGAAATGTAGAAAGAGGTACAGAGAGATAGAGGAAGATTTGAAAGAGATGGAGAGAGGGATAGAGGGAGATGGAGACAGAGGTAGCGAAATATGGAGAAACTGGTAGAGAGAGATGGACAGAGAGGTAGAGAGAGATGGAGAAAGAGGTAGAGAGAGATGGATGAAGAGTTGTAGAGAGATGGAGAACGAGGTAGAGAGAGATGGAGGAAGAGCTAGAGAGAGATGGGGCGAGAGGTAGAGAAAGATGGAGGAAGAGGTAGTGGGAGATGGAGAAAGAGGTAGAGAGAGATGGATGAAGAGTTGTAGAGAGATGGAGAACGAGGTAGAGAGAGATGGAGGAAGAGGTACAGAGGGTTGGAGGAAGACCTAGAGAGTGATGGATCAAGAGGTAGAGAGAGATGGAGTGACAGGTAGAGAGGGAAGAGGGAAGAGTTGGAATGAGATGGAGGGAGAGGCAGAGAGTGATAGATGAAGACTTAGGGAAAGAGGGGGGAAGTGTTAGAGAGTGATGGAGGAAGAGGTTGAGAGCAATGGAGGAAGAGGTATGAGAGAGAAGGAGGGACCACCAGAGAGAGTTGGACGGTGAGGTAGAGATAGATGGAGACAGAGGTAGAGAGAGATGGAGAAAGAGGTAGAGAGAGAGAGAGATGAGAGGTAGAAAGAAATGGAGGAATATTTAGACAGATATGGAGAAAAAGGTAGAGATAAATGGAGGGAGAGGTATAGAGAGATGGAAAAAGAGGTAGAGAGAGCTGGAGACAGAGGTAGAGAGAGATGGAGACAGATGTAGATAGAGATGGAGAAAGAGCTAGAGAGAGATGGAGACAGAGGTAGAGAGAGATGGAGATAGAGGTAGATAGAGATGGAGGCAGAGGTAGAGAGAGATGGAGAAAGAGGTAGAGAGAGATGGAGAAAGAGGTAAAGAGAGATGGGGCGAGAGGTAGAGAAAGATGGAGGAAGAGGTAGTGTGAGATGGAGAAAGAGGTAGAGAGAGATGGATGAAGAGTTGTAGAGAGATGGAGAACGAGGTAGAGAGAGCTGGAGACAGAGGTAGAGAGAGATGGAGACAGATGTAGATAGAGATGGAGAAAGAGCTAGAGAGAGATGGAAACAGAGGTAGAGAGAGATGGAGATAGAGGTAGATAGAGATGGAGACAGGGGTAGAGAGAGATGGAGAAAGAGGTAGAGAGAGATGGTGGAAGGGCTGGAGAGAGATGGAGCGAGGGTTAGGGAGAGATGGAGACAGAGGTAGAGAGAGATGGAGACAGAGGTAGAGAGATGGAGGAAGAGCTAGAGAGAGTTGGAGACAGGGGTAGAGAGAAATGGAGTTAGAGGTCGAGAGAAATTCAGAAAGAGGAAGAAAGAGATGGAGACAGAGGTAGAGAGAGATACATAGACATAGAAACATAGAGGATAGGAGCAGGAGTAGGCCTTTCGGCCCCTCGAGCCTGCTCTGCCATTCAATGAGATCGTGGCTGGTCATCCAAATTAAGTACCCTGTCCCTGCTTTCTCCCCATACCCGTTGATATCTTTAGCCTTAAGAAATATATGCAACTCCTTCTTGAATATATTTAATGAATTCTACTCTACTGCCTTCTGTGGTAGAGAATTCCACAGTTTAGCACTCTCTGGGTGAAGAAATTCCTCCTCATTTCTGTCATAAATGGCTTACCCCTTATCCGTAGACTATGAGCCCTGGTTCTGGTCACCCCGATCATCGGGAACAGCCTTCCTGCATCTGGTCTGTCCAGATGCTCTGAGGATCATCTTCCGGAACTCCATTGACTCGGGAACAGTACCCGTGGATTGGAGGGTAGCTAATGTTACCCCAATATTTAAAAAGGGGGGTAGAGAGAAAGCAGGGAATTATAGACCAGTAAGCCTTACATCGGTTGTGGGCAGAATGCTAGAGTCCATTATTAAGGATAAAATAGCGGAGCACTTGACAAATGGGGAAAGGATCGGACAGAGTCAACATGGATTTACAAAGGGTAAATCGTGTTTGACTAATCTGCTGGAATTTTTTGAGGAAGTAACTGGTAAAATAGATGGGGGAGAGCCAGTGGATGTGGTGTACCTTGACTTCCAGAAAGCCTTCGATAAGGTTCCACACAAAAGATTATCATGCAAAATTAAGGCTCATGGGATTGGGGGCAAAGTATTAACGTGGATAGAGAACTGGCTGGCGGATAGAAAACAGAGAGTTGGAATAAACGGCTCGTTTTCGGAGTGGCAGGCAGTGACCAGCGGGGTGCCGCAAGGATCTGTCCTGGGACCCCAGCTGTTTACAATATATATAAATGATCTGGATCAGGGAATTGGATGCAATATTTCCAAATTCGCTGACGACACTAAACTAGGAGGAGGGGTGGGCTCTGATGAGGATGTCAGGAGGCTACAGTGCGATTTGGACAGGTTGGGGGAATGGGCGGATACGTGGCAGATGCACTATAATGTGGATAAATGCGAGGTTATCCACTTTGGGGGTAAAAACAGGAGGGTAGATTATTATCTAAATGGCAATAGATTGGGAGATGGGGAAGTGCAGAGGGACCTGGGTGTTCTTGTGCACCAGTCACTGAAGGAGAGCATGCAGGTGCAACAGGCGATTAAGAAGGCAAATGGTATGTTGGCCTTCATATCAAGGGGGTTCGAGTATAGGAATAGGGATACATTATACAGCTGTACAAGGTGCTGGTGAGACCGCATCTGGAGTATTGCGTACAGTTTTGGTCGCCCCATCTGCGGAAGGATGTTCTTGCCATGGAAAGAGTGCAACGGCGATTCACCAGGCTGATACCTGGAATGGCGGGAATGACCTACGAAGAGAGACTAAATAGTTTGGGCTTGTACTCACTGGAGTTTAGAAGATTGAGAGGGGATCTCATCGAAACATATAAAATTATGGCAGGCCTGGACAGGCTGAATTCAGAGAGAATGTTTCCAATGGCCGGGGAGCACAGAACCAGGGGCCACAGTCTAAAAATAGCGGGCAAATCATTTAAAACAGAGATGAGGAAGAATTTCTTCACTCAAAGAGTGGTGAGCCTGTGGAATTCCCTGCCACAGAGGGCTGCGAAGGCTAATTCAATAAATATTTTCAAGAGAGAATTGGATATATTTCTGAAGGCTAAGGGGATTAAGGGTTACGGAGAAAAGGCGGGGACGGGGTACTGAACTGGTAAGATCAGCTATGATCTCAGACGAAGATCAGCCATGATCTCATTGAATGGCGGAGCAGGCTCGAAGGGCCGAATGGCCTACTCCTGTTCCTATCTCTATGTATCTATGACTTGTCAGAATGTTATAAGTTTCAATGTGATCCCCTCTCATTCTTCTAAACTCCAGCGAGTATAAGCCCAATCGACCCAATCTCTCCTCATTCGTCATTCCTGCCATCCCAGCTATCAGCCTGGTGAATCTTCGCTGAACTCCTTCCATGGCAAGAACATCCTTCCTTGCATAAGGCGACCAAAACTGCACAAAATACTGAAGATGTGGTCTCACTAAGGCCCTGTACAACTGCAGAAAGACATCCTGGTTGCTGTACTCAAACCCTATCGCTACGAAGGCCAACATACCATTTGCCTTCTTAAGCGCCTGCTGCACCTGCATGCTTACCTTCAGCGACTGGTGCACAAGGACACCCAGGTCTCGTTGCACTTCCCCTTCTCACAATCTATTGCCATTCAGATAATAATCTGCCTTCCTGTTTTTGCCACCAAAGTGGATAATCCCGCATTTATCCACGTTATATTGCATCTGCCATGCTTTTACCCAATTACCCAACCTGTCCGAATCATACTGAAGTTTCTCGGCATCCGCCTCACAAGAAACACGCCCACACAGCTTTGTGTCGTCTGCAAATTTGGAGATTTACATCTATTTCCCTTTTGTAGATCATTAGTATACATTGGATAGGTGGGGAGAGAGCTAGAGTGAGGTGGAGAGAGAGGTAGAGAGGGATGGAAGGGGAGGTATAGGGAGGTTGAGGAAGCGGTAGAGGGAGGTGGAGGAACAGTTGAGAGAGCTGGAGAAAGATGTATAGAGAGCTAGAGAAAGAGGTAGAGAGATGGAGACAGATATAGAGAGAGATGGAGACAGAAGTAGAGAGAGATGGAGATAGAGGAAGAGAGAGATGGTGACAGAGGTGGAGAGAGATGGAGAAATATGTAGAGAGAGATGGTGGAAGAGCTAGAGAGAGATGGAGAGAGGGTTAGAGAGAGATGGAGGCAGAGGTAGAGAGAGATAGAGAAAGAGGTATGGAGAAAGATGGAGACAGAGTTATGGAGAGGGCGAGACCGAGGTTGAGAGTGACGAACGAAGATCTAGAGAGAGTTGGAGAGAGAGGTAGAGAAAAATGGAGGGAGATGTAGATGGTGATCAGGGAAGAGGTAGAATGTGATGGAGGGAGAGGCAGAGAGAGATGGAGGTAGAGCTAGAGAGTGATGTAGGAAGATGTAGGGAGAGATGGAGAAATTGGTGGAGAGAGACGGATGGAGAAGTAACAAGAGATGGAGGCAGAGGTAGAGAGAGATGGTGAAAGAGGTAGAGAAAGATGAAGGAAGAGCTATAGAGAAATGGACACAGAGGTAGAAAAAGATGGAGGAACAAGTAGAGAGAGAAGGAGGAAGTGGGAGAGAGAGATGGTGACAGAGATAGGAGGATATGGAAAAGGTACAGAAAAATTGATGAAGAGTTGGAGATAGAAGGAGACAGAGATAGAGAGGCATGAAGGATTAGGTAGAGAGAGATGGAGGGACAGCAAGCGAAAGTTGGAGTGAGGGGTTCAGATAGATCGGGTGAGAGGTAGAGAGAGATGGAGGGACATGTAGAGATAGATGGAGGAAGAGGTAGAGAGAGATGGAAGAAGAGGTAGAGAGAGTTGCAGGGATAAGTAGAGAGAGATAGAATATGAGGTAGAGAGAGATGGAGGAAAAGGTAGAGAGAAATGGAGGAAGAGGTAGGGAGAGATATAGGGAGTGCAGAGTGAGATGGAGGGTGAGGGAGAGATTGATGGAAACAGATATAGAGGGACATGGAAAATGAGGTACAGAAAGATGGATGAAGGGGTAGAGATAGATGGAAACAGAGGCAGAGGGACATGACAATTTGTGTCTCTGTGCACAGTGTGTGTCTCTCCCAGTGTGGAGTCGGACACTGTAACAATTCTCCCTTTGTACAGTGTGTATCTCTCCCAGTGTGGAGTCGGACTCTGTAACAAGTGACCCTGTGTACAGCGGGTGTCCCTCCCTGTGTGGAGTCGGACTCTGTAATATGTGGCCCTGTGTACAGCGTGTGCCTCTCCCAGTGTGGAGTCGGTCTCTGTAATATGTGGCCCTGTCTACAGGGTGTGTCTCTCCCAGTGTGGAGTCGGACTCTGTAACATGTTTCCCTGTGTATAGTGTGTGTCTCTCCTAGTGTGGAGTCGGACTCTGTCACAAGTGTGCCTCTGTACAGTGTGTGTCTCTCCCAGTGTGGAGTCGGACTCTGTAACATGTTTCCCTATGTATAGTGTGTCTCTCCTAGTGTGGAGTCGGAATCTGTAACAAATATCCCTCTGTACAGGGTGTGTCTCTCCCAGTGTGGAGTCGGACTCTGTAACAAGTGTCCCTGTGCACAGTGTGTGTCTCTCCCAGTGTGGTGTCGCACTCTGTAACAGGTGTCCCTGTGCACAGTGTGTGTCTCTCCCAGTTAGGAGTCGGACTCTGTAACAAGCGTCCCTCTGTACAGGGTGTGTCTCTCCCAGTGTGGAGTCTGACTCTGTAACATGTTTCCCTATGTATAGTGTGTCTCTCCTAGTGTGGAGTCGGAATCTGTAACAAATATTTCTCTGTACAGGGTGTGTCTCTCCCAGTGTGGAGTCGGACTCTGTAACAAGTGTCCCTGTGCACAGTGTGTGTCTCTCCCAGTGTGGTGTCGCACTCTGTAACAAGTGTCCCTGTGCACAGTGTGTGTCTCTCCCAGTTAGGAGTCGGACTCTGTAACAAGCGTCCCTCTGTACAGGGTGTGTCTCTCCCAGTGTGGAGTCTGACTCTGTAACAAGTGTCCCTCTGTACACGGTGTGTCTCGCCCAGTGTGGAATCGGACTTTGTAACAATTGTCCCTGTGTACAGTGTGTGTCCCTCCGAGTGTGGAGTCGGAATCTGTAATATTGTCCCTGTGGACAGTGTGTGTCTCTTCCAGTGTGGAGTCGGAATCTGTAATAAGTGTCCCTGTGCACAGCGTCTGTCTCTCCCAGTGTGGAGTCGGACACTTAAATATTTGTCCCTGTGTACAGCCTGTGTCTCTCCCAGAGTGGAGTCGGACTCTGTAATATGTGTCCCTGTGTACAATGTGTGTCTCTCCCAGTGTGGAGTCAGACTCTGTAAGATGTGTCCCTGTGTACAGCCTGTGTCTCTCCCAGTGTGGAGTCGGACTCTGTAATATGTGTCCCTGTGTACAATGTGTGTCTCTCCCAGTGTGGAGTCAGACACTGTAATATGTGTCCCTGTGTACAGCGTGTGTCTCTCCCAGAGTGGAGTCAGACTCTGTAAGATGTGTCCCTGTGTACAGCCTGTGTCTCTCCCAGTGTGGAGTCAGACACTGTAATATATATCCCTGTGTACAGCGTGTGCCTCTCCCAGAGTGGAGTCGGACTCTGTAATATGTGTCCCTCTTTACAGCGTCTGTCTCTCCCAATGTGGATTTGGACTCTGTAATATGTGTCCCTGTGCACAGCGTCTGTCCCAGTGAGGAGTCGGACACTGTAATATGTGTCCCTAAGTGCAGCGTGTGTCCCAGTGAGGAGTCGGACTCTGTAATATGTGTCCCTGTGTACAGGGTGTGTCTCCCCCAGTGTGGAGTCGGACACTGTAGTATGTGTCGCTCTGTGCAGCGTGTGTCTCTCCCAGTGTGGAGTCGGACACTAATATGTGTCCCTCTGTGCAGCACATGTCTGTCCCAGTGAGGAGCCGGACACTGTAATATGTGTCGCTGTGTGCAGCGTGTGTCACTCCCAGTGTGGAGTCGGACACTGTAATATGTGTCACTGTGTACAGGGTGAACCTCCCCCAGTGTGGAGTCGGACACTGTAATATGTGTCCCTGTGTACAGCGTGTGTCTCTCGCAGTGTGGAGTCGGACACTGTAATATGTGCCCCTCTGTGCAGCACATGTCTGTCCCAGTGGGGAGTGGGATTCTGAAAGACGTGGCCCTGTGCTGTGTTAATAAAATCTGACAGTTTGTTTAATCTCGGGCTTGGCCTCTTTCTTGTTTAAAAGCTGATATTACTGCTTTAAGATGTTGAACAAATTTTCCTCTGATCGGCCTCCTAGACCCGGGTGATGCGTTTATTGTACCAGGTTTCAAAATAATGGCCGAGTACCTGAAACAAATCTAAATCGAGTCCCAATGCAAGGCACATTACAGAATGGGGGCGCAGTATCTGAAAAAAAATGGCTTGACAATATCTGTAACAAAATGACGTCCCACTAACCGCCTCAAAACTAAATGACAGCCCAGCAACTTAATCGAAATGGCAACCCAATATTACATGAAACAAAATGGTGTCACAGTAGATTAAGGAAAATAATGGCACAGTATCTTAAACAAAATAACGGCCCAGTAAGATAAGCAAAATAATGGACCCGTATGTTAATCAAACCGGCGCTCCACGAAGTGACGTAAAACAAAATGGCGACCCAGCCTCTGATATAAAATGGCCGCACTGTCTCGTCCAGCCATCAGAATGCCCGGAAACACAAGCATTACTGTGAAACTATCGCGAAGGATTTAAATGAGCTCACCTTAAGGAGTTAAATGACCTCTCGGCCCCGTTGTCAACTGCCATTTACCGTGTGTGTGTAACAATGCAGACCATGCTGCTTTAAACCGGTTCCAATCACCGTAGACGTGACTCCAGGATGGTCCGTTGCCTCCCTGGTCAAGGATGTCACTGAGCTGCTGCAGGAAACTCTGAGTGGGGAGCGTGAAGAGCCAGAGGCCGTGGTCGATATCGGTACCAACGACATAGGCAGAAAGAGGGAAGAGTTCCTGCAGACAGAATTTCGGGAGCTATGAAAGAAATTAAAAAGCAAGACATCAAAGGTAGTAATCTCCGGATTACTCCCGGTGCTACGGGCTAGAGAGTACAGGAATAGGAGGATAGAATAGATAAATGCGTGGCTGGAGAGATGGTGCAGGAGATAGGGCTGAAGATTGCTGAGGCATTGGGGTCGTTTCTGGGGAAGGTGGGACCTGTAGAAGCTGAACGGTTTACACCTCAACAGAGCTGGGACCAATATTGTCGGGGGAGGATTGTTGCTGCTTTGGAAAGGTTTTAAACTAAATTGGCATGGGACTGGGTACCATCAAAAAGGAGTAGAAAAGAGGAATAAGATGCATACAAGAGTGAGTGTGTTAGATCGTACTAGAGAAGATGGTATTAGGGGCGGTAATAGTACCATATTAGATACGAGCTGACTAAGAAAGAATACCAAAAATTCAAAAATGGGTTTAGAATGCATGTACGTGAACGCACAAAGTGTGTTGAATAAAGTTGGTGAGCTACAAGCAGAATTAGCCATGTGGCAATGTGATGTTCTGGCAATAACGGAAACGAGGCTTAAAAACGGTGTGGACTGGGCACTTATTATTCAAGGGTACAAGATGTTCAGAAAAGATAGGGATGGAAAAAAGGGAGGTGGGGTGGCAGTGCTGATTAAGGAAGACATTGTAGTGTTGTAAAGGGCGGATGTTCTTGAGGGGACAAGGACATAATCCATTTCGTTGGAGTTGAGGAGCAAAAGCTTTATGATCATGCTATTGTGGGTATTCTATAGGCCTCCAAATAGTGAGAGGGAGGTAGAGAAGCAAATCTACAGGTAAATTGAAGAAATATGCAAGAGCTATAGAGTGGTGATATTGGGGGACTTTAATTACACAAATATCGATTGGGTTAATGCTACGGTAAAGGGAAAGCACTGGGAGGAATTTCTGACATGTGTTCAGGAGAATTCACTTGACTAATATGTTCTTGGCCCAACAAAGAAGCAGTCATTGCTGGATCTGGTGCTGGCGAATGAGGTGGTCCAGGTCGACCAAGTGTCTGTGGGAGAACACTTGAGTAAGTGTGATGCTCGTATCATAAGATTTAGATGAGCAATGGAGAGGAGCAAGAAAAAATCTAGAGTGGAACTTTTAAACTGGAATAGGGCTAACTTCAATGGGATGCGAAAGGATCTAGCCAGGGTAAAATGGAACCAAAGGCTGATAGAAAAACTTTTACGGAACAATGGGTGATCTTAAAGGAGCAGATGTTCCAAGTACAGGCTAGGTGCATGCCAACAAGAGGGGAGAGTAAGGGAACCAAAGCAAGGGCTCCTTGGATGCGGAGGGAGATAGAGAAGATGATGAAACAAAAAAAGAGGGTGTATGAGGCATGTCAGGTGAATTCTTAAATGGAGAACCAGACCAAGTACAATCTGTTGAAAGGGGATGTGAAGATGAAAATAAGATTGACAAAGGGAAAATATGAGAGTAGATTGGCGGTTAACAACAAAGGGAACCCAAAAATCTTCTCCAGCATGTAAAGAGTAAGCAGGTAGTAAGAGGCAGTGATGGGCCTAATAGAGACAAAGAAGGTGATATTTGCTTAGATGCACAGAGCAAGGCTAGAATTCTCAATGACTACTTTGTATCGGTGTTTACTAAGGAGGTGGATGCTGACAAATTATCGGTAGAAGTGGAAACGCTAACTTGAATGGAAAGGGTGAAAATTGATAGCCAGGACTTACTAAAAAGACTGGTTATGCTCAGAGTGGACAAGTTGCCTGGTCTAGTTGGCTTGCATCCCCGCTTGCTAAGGGAATTGGTGGGAGGAGATAGCGGAAGGGCTTGGCATAATTTTCCAATCTTCCCTAGATGACAGGGTAGGGGGTGGGGGCGGTGTTCCTGAGGTTTGGAAAGTGGCAAATGTGACACAATTATTCAAGAAGGGTTGTAAGGAAAATTCTACTAACAACAGGCCTGTCATTTTAACATCAGTGGTGGGAAAAGTTATGGAAACAATAATCAAGGAAAAAATTAACGGGCACTTGGTGAGATTTGAGCTAATTAAGTAAAGCCAACAGGGATTTGTAAAAGGGAGATAGTGTTTGACTAATCTAATTGATTATTTTGATGAAGAAACAGAGAGGATGGATGAAGGAAATGCAATGGATGTTTCTATATGGATTTTCGGAAGGCGTTTGCCGAAGTACCAGATAGAAGGTTGTGTAACAAAATTGAGGCTCATGGAATAGATGGGTCAGTAGCAGCTTGGATAAGGAATTGGCTTAAGGACAGAAATCAGCGACTTATGGTAAATGGCTGTTTTTCAGACTGGAGGATGGTAAACATTGGCGTTCCTCAACGACCAGTGCTGGAGCCATTGCTTCAATTGATATATATAAATGACCTGGATATTGGAATACAGAGTACAATTTCTATATTTGCCGATGACACCAAACTTGGATGCAGGCAAACAATGATGATATGAATCGACTGTAACAGGACATATAAAGACTAGCAGAATGGGCAGACAAGTAGCAAATGGAAATGAATACAGAGAAGTGTGAGGGAATGAATTTGGGCAGAAGTAACATGGAGAGGCAATATACACATAATGGCACAGTTTTAAAGAGTGTGCAGGAATAGAGAGACCTGGGAGTTAATGTGCATAGGTCCCTAAAGGTGGCAGGACATATTGCGAAATTGGTTAACAAAGCATATGGGATCCTGAGCTTCGTACATAGAGGTATTGCGTACAAGAGTAGTGAAGTTCTGCTGAATCTTTATAAAGCGCTGCTTAGGCCACGACTGGAGTATTGCATCCAGTTCTGGTCACCACACTTGAGGAAGGATGTGAAGGGCCTTGAGAGGGTGCAGAGGAGATTTACCAGAATGATTCCGGGGAGGGGAGATCTTAACTACAAGGAAAGGTTGGAGAAGCTGGATTAGTTTTCATTAGAGCAAAGCAGGTTGGGGGGTGATTTGATAGCGGTGTACAAGATTATGAGGGGTAGGATAGAATGGACGGGGAAAGTCTGTTCCCACTAGTTAATGTCACAAGCATGAGGGGACAAAGTTTTAAGGTTTTGGGCAAGAGGTACAGGGGGGGTTGGAGGGATAAATTTTTTAGTAGCGAGTGATGTTGACCTGGAATTCGCTGCCGACGGACGTGGTGGAAGCGGAGACACTCAATGTTTTCAACGGGAGTCAGGATAGGCTCTTCAGGGAAATAAAGTTGAAGGGCTACGGGGATAGATCAGGGTAATGGAACTGACTGGATAGCTCTACAGAGAGCCGGCACGGACTCTATGGCCCGAATGGCCTCCTTCTGTGCCGTTATGACTGTATGACTCTGACAAGGGGCTGGGAACGGTGGTGGGGTCTGGAGCCAATTGGACCTCGTGGAACCAGATCCCACCCCTAAACCTCTCTCCCTCCCTCAAAGTTATTATGGGTCTAAAATTGTGGTTGCCAGTTTAACTCCGAAAAGAATAGGCACCTACCTGATGGCAGCCCTCCTGCTTAATGTTGTGCTCTGACGATGCGAGTAGGAGAGTAGCACAATGGCCCACGGATCCCATGGACAGAGCCTGTGCGGAGGCGTACCTGGGATCACCTGGGCCTGGTCCTCCAATCGGAACACTGATTTTCTTTCATTCATTTAAATTACTACAATACTGCGCACTGTGCAGTAAGTTATCAAATATAAACTGTCATAAATCGAAACTTCTACAAGGAAGTACTACTGAACGGCCTGCTGAGGGCACTGCCCGTGGTGTATGAATACTCGGGCGTGGGCCCAGTTTGGCCAGAGACAGTCTGGAAACAGGAAGCTAGTGGCTATTAACTAGACCTCCATGTTTTGTTACAAGTCGATTAAGCCTTGCTTTATGTAGTACCAAGTGCGTAGTGAGTCGTTATTACGTTAATTTAATCGACTTGTTATCGTCTCCACGCCTTGGGTGATTTGAAAGAACCAGATGCAACTCGAACCGCAGAAAGGAACCTGGGGAAGAAACTGATCCATCATGGAAAAACTCCTTAGACCCGCTCGTCTTGACCTGGACATGAATGCACCTGCGGCAGCGAAGGTATGGAAGCATTGGTTTCGTACCTTTAGCAACTTTCTGGAAGAATGTTGGGCGGCTGCCTCTAATAAGTTATGAAGGCTAATTAACTATGTAATCCCTCATGTGTATGATTATGTTGAGGACTGTATAGACTACGAAACTTCTATCGAAATTTTACAGCAGCTATTTGTCAAGTCCCCGAATTAAATCTTTGCTCGACACCTACTGGCCACAACTCAGCAGCTGCCTGAGGAATCACTCCATGAATTCCTCCAGAAATTTCGCAGGCTCAGCAAAGATTGTAACCTTAAAGTGGTTACAGCTGACCTAATCCGTGATTCCTTTATCAATGGGATTGCGTCCCCTTTTATACGTCAGCGCCTGCTGTTAAATAAAACCCTCAATTTACGGGCTGCTTATGACCAGGCATGTTCCCTGGACTTGGCCAAGATGAATGCAGACACTTATCTCCCACCACGTGCACGGGCAGCGGCTATCACCCTTAATACGTCTTCTGATAGGTCTCGGGTGGATGCCCCCGCTGATGATGACTCTACTCCAGTGGACGACGACCCTACCCTAGAGGCTTTGCTGATGATGAACCCGCCTTCGCAGCATCCTGGCAATCAGGAGAAAGCTTTTTTTTTGTGGAGGTACGTTCCATTACAGAAAAGTTTTCCCAACTCGTAATGCGTCCTGCAATCATTGCAGCAAAAAGGACACTTTTCCAAGGTATGCCAGTCAAGGCCCTCTGCTAACAAGAAAGACCGCTCCTCTAAAGTATACTGATCGAGAGCTCCTGTTAGCTTCACAGCTGTTAGCTATGGAGCTGCTCCTCCCCCAAGAACCACTGCTAAGGCTACAGCTGCTGAAGGAAAAATTACCCCTCCTCCCATCACAGTTGCTTTTCCCCAAAGATTGTCCCATGCAGCTACGAAGGTTTCAGTAAATGGGCACACTCTATGTGCGCTAATCGACTCCTGCAGCTCTGACAGCGTCATTAGTAAGCGGGCTTTCAGGAGGTTAAAACTGCGCATTAATCCCGCGGACAGGGAGTTTGCAATGGCTCTGATGACTCTGACCACCAATTCTTCTGGCTTCCGTCTTGTCAATCTCATCTTCAATGGTCACACGTGTCCATCCACCTGGCTCGGAGTACTCAAAAACTGATGTCACGATGTGCTTCTGGGACAGGACTTCCAGAAGCAGCACAAAAGAGTCACTTTAGAGTTTGGAGGGTCAAAGCTGGAGCTTACCATTTCTAAGGTACCGTTTTTTGCACTCTCGGTGGGCTTACTCAGTGAGCCCTCCCTGTTTGCCAATCTCTCCCCCCACTGTAAACTCATAGCCATGAAATCGCGGCGCTTTAGCCAAGACAACCGAGCATTTATCGATGCAGAAACCTCTCGCCTTTTAGCTGATGGTATTATCGAGCCATGTTCATCCTTCGGCGGGCTCAAGTCGTCATTGTGAAAAATCCTTTAAAACAACATAAGAAACGTCTTTGTATTGATTATTCACAGATTATTAATCAATATACCGATCTGGATGCCTACCCGTTACCATGCATATATGATATGGTCAACAACCTTGCCAAATACAACGTATTTTCAACCTTCGATTTAAAGATCGCATACCATCAGGTACCGCTGAAAGACTCTGACAAAAAGAATACGGCCTTTGAGGCCAATGGTCAGCTTTATCAGTTTAGTCACCTTCCATTCGGGGTCACCAATGGGGTGGCCATCTTCCAACGGGCAATGGATGGCCAAGTCCGGCAAGAGAACTTGACAGATACCTTTCCGTATTTAGACAATATCACTATTGCCGGCCAAGATCAAAAGGAGCATGACGCCAATCTTCGGAGATTTGTTGACGTTCTCCGTCGTCATCACTTAACGTTAAACGAATCGAAATCGGTGAAATCGTTGCCATCAGTGAACATTCTCGACTACTGGGTGGGCAACGGTGTTATTAAACCGGACCCAGAGTGACTTCATCCACTTCAGGAGCTTCCTCCCCCTACGAATCTCGGCACTCTTCGTCGGGCACTTGGCATGTTTGCTTATTATGCAAAGTGGATAGCTCACTTCTCTGATAAAATACAGCCCCTGCTTCATGCACAGTCTTTTCCATTAGAAGCAACGGCTATTTCTGCCTTCAACCTCCTCAAACGACAGCTGGAGAAAGCCACGCCTCACTCCATTGACGAAAACCTTCCTTTTGTGGTCGAATGCGATGCATCGGAGGTGGCGATCTTGGCTACCTTGAATCAAGGTGGTCGGCCCATGGCATTCCTATCCAGAACCTTAAGGGTAGCGAGCTCCATTACCCTGCCCCCCCCCGTCGAGACAGAGCCTACAGCCATCATCGAGGCTGTATGCCAATGGAGCCATTTTCTTGCTCGGCGTCATTTCACGCTCGTAACTGACCAGCGCTCCGTGGCCTTCATGTTGGATAATGGGAAGTACATAAAATCAAAAATAATAAAATTCAACTCTGGAGGATGGAGCTGGCTGCCTTTCGATATACTATCCGTTACCGACCCAGCAAACAGAATGTTGCCCCAGATAACTTCACACGGGCTTTTTGCTCTTCAGTATCAACGTCGACTCTGGCGGATCTGCATATGGACTTATGCTATCTTGGCATTACCCGTATGTTGCAATTTGTGTGCTCCAAAAATCTACCATTGTCAACAGAAGACGTAAAGAATACATGCTCCTCCTGTAGGATTTGTGCAGAATTGAAACCACAATTCTTCTGCCCATCAGATGATTTGCTCATACATGCAATGCAGCCTATGCAAAGGCTCAGCGTAGATTTTAAAGGGCCATTGCCTTCGTCGACGCGGAATACCTACCTACTTACGATGGTAGACGAGCATTCACACTTTCCCTTTGCCTTCCCTGTCCTAATTTGCTTACCTCTACAGTAATTAAACACCTCGATCAGGTCTTTTCCCTTTGTGGGAGGGCCAATTTTATCCAAACCGATCGTGGTCCATCCGTTATGTCGAGTGAACTTAAAAGTTATCTCTTCCAACGGGGAATCACCTCGAGTAAGACGACACCATATCACCCAGTCGACAATGGACAGGTTGAACGATACAATGCCTTCATCTGGAACGCTGTCCATCTGGCGCTGTGCTCATGCAACCTACCAGACCAGCAGTGGGAAACTGTGCTCCCCCACGTGTTACACTCTATCAGGTCTCTTCTCTCCACATCCACGAATGTCACCCCTCATGAGCGATTCTTCAACTTCCGGCGTCACTCTACGCATGGGACATCTCTACCATCATGGTTGGTGGCTCCAGGACCTATGCTACTCCGGAAGTTTGTCCGGTCGGCCAAGAACGACCCTCTCGTTGACGAGGTGGAGTTAACGGAGGTAAACCCCACGTATGCGCACGTGCAATACCCCGATGGCCGGGAGTCCATTGTCTCGCTCAGAGATCTGGCCCCCTGCCCAACCGGTCACACAGGCCTGTATGATGTAAGGTCCCATGACGATGATGTCAACACTCCACACCCCTATGAAGATGACACGCTACCTGGGACCTCGAGGGATCTGCCGGCAGTACTACCGGATCAACTCAGGGAGCCGAACGCTCACCATCGGATGGCCACCCGAAATCAGGGCGCCAGACAATCTCCAGCTACGACTCAGGATGAGGCCAGCTCCGCACCTGTGAGGACCCGCACCCAGAGTCATGATATTCCCAGGCCTCCACAGGACGATCAAGACAACGTGGACTCTACCGACTTACCAGTACGGGACAAGCGACCGAGGGACCAGGACACTGTCTGCGGAGATGTGCCCTCCGGTCACAAGCAGAAAGCTAAATGACTACGGCTATTTTTGGTCTGCCCAGTCCATTAAAGGAAGACTGGACTTCCAAAACTTTTAGGGAGGAAGAATTTCATAAATTGAAACTTCCACAAGGAAGTACTACTGAACGGCTAGCTGAGTGCACCGCCTGAGGAGTATAAATACGAGGGCATGGGCCCAGCTTGGCCAGAGACAGTCTAGAAACAGGAAGCTAGTGGCTACTAACTAGACCTCTATGTTTTGTTACAAGTCGATTAAAGCCTTGCTTTATGTACAACCAAGTGCGTAGTGAGTCTTTATTAATCACAGGGTACTGAAATTGGATTATCAGCCATGATTGCTTTGAATGGCAGAGTAGGCTCGAGGGCCCGAATGGCCTACTCCTGCTCCTTTCTTCTATGCTTCTATGTTTCTATGTTTATCGTTTTGCCTTCTGATCGTTATTTTTTATGCAATAGGCCATTGCAATTGCACCTCACTTTGCATTGTAGCAGTCATTTGCAATGCAATTGCACATTGCAATTGAATATCACTGCAACATAATCGCCATTTGCAATGCAATATAACATTGCAGTGGAATACCACTTTATATTAGTAATTTGCAATGCAATAGCACATTTCAATGGAATATCACTCTGCAATATAATTCATTTGCAAGGCAATAGTACATTGCAATGGAATATCAATTTGCAATATAATTGACATGTGCAATGCAATAGAACATTGCAATGGAGTATCACTTTGCAATACATTCTGCATTTGCAATGCAATAGAAATTAGCAATGGAATATCGCTTTGTAATATGATCGTCATTTGCAATGCAATAGAACATTGTAATGGATTGTCACTGCAATATAACTGGCATTTGCAATGCAATAAACATTGCAATGGAATATCACTTTGCAATATAAAAGTCATTTGCAATGCAATGAAACATTGCAATGGAATATAACTTTGCATTATAATAGCAATTTGCAATCTAATAAAAAATTACAATGGAATATCGCTGTAGAGAGGGCTTTAAACTAACTAGTGGGGAGGGGAGGTTCCTAGAGAGCAAATAATAAAAATGACAACAGAGAAGGTCATAGACTTAGGTAGCAGGGGGGAAATTAAAAACCAGAGCGTGTCAGGAAGGGGCATAAGGTATGGAGTAAAAGATAAAGTAATAAATAGGGGAAAAGCAGGAACTAAGTGTCACAAAACATATTTGAAAGTTCTCTATCTGAATGCACGTATCATTCGTAACAAAATAGATGACTTAATGGCACAAATAACTGCATATGTGTATGATCTTGTGGCCATTACAGAAACATGGCTGCAGGGTGACAATGCCTGGGAATTAAACATACCAGGTTATTTAATGATCAGGAAGGACACGCAGGAAAGAAGGGGAGGTGGGGTGGCTATGTTAATAAAGGAAGTAATCACTGTAATACAGAGAAATGATATTGGGTCAAAAGATCAGGGTAATGAAACAGCTTGGGGGGAGATAAGGAATAATAAGAGGAAAAAAAACACTAGTGGGCGTAGTCTATATGCCTCCGAACAGTTCCAACTCAGTTGGACAGAGTATCAATCAGGAAATAGTTGAGGCTTGTAATAAGGGAACATCTATAATTATGGGGGACTTTAACTGCCATATTAATTGGAAAAATCAAATTGGGCAGGGCTGCCTTGAGGATGAGTTCATTGAGTGTATTAGGGATTGGTTTCTTGAGCAGTATGTAACTGAACCGACCAGGGTGCAAGCAACCTTAGATCTGGTCCTATGTAACGAGGCAGGATTAATTAAAAATGTCCTAGTAAAGGATCCCCTTGGAATGACTGACCATAACATGGTTGAATTCCATATTCAATAAAAGGGTGAGAAGGTTGGATCTCAAACAAGCGTGCTAAGCTTGAATAAAGGAGACTATTAAGGTATGAGAGCGGAATTGAGTAGAGTGGATTGGGAAAATAGGATAAAGGGTAAGATGATACATGATCAGTGGTATACATTTAAGGATTCATTTAACAACTTCCAAAAAATATATATTCCACTGAGAAGATAAGGGTGTAAAAGAAAAGACAGCCATCCGTGGCTAAGTAAAGAAATTAAGGATAGTATTCGACTAAAAACAAGGGCATATAAGGTAGCCAAATCTAGTGGGAGGATAGAGGATTGGGAAAACTTTAAAAGACAGCAAAAAGATTGATTAAGAAAGAGAAGATAGATTATGAAAGTAAATTAGCAAAAAACAGATATTAACAGTATTTATATATAAAAAGAAAAAGGGTGGCTAAAGTAAATGTTGGTCCCTTAGAGGATTAGACCAGGAAATTAATGGTGGGAAATATGGAGATGGCAAAAATACTGAATGAATATTTTGTATCAGTCTTTACAGTAGAGGACACTAAGAATATCCCAACACTGGACAAACAGGGGGCTATAGAGGGGGAGGAGCTAAACACGATCAAAATGACTAAGGAAGTGATACTCAGTAAAATAATGGGACTCAAGGCGGATAAATCACCTGGACCTGATGGCTTACATCCTAGGGTCTTGAGGGAAGTGGCGGTACGGATTGTTGATGCATTGATAATAATTTTCCAAAACTTCCTGGACTCAGCAAAGGTCCCGGCAGACTGGAAAACTGTTAATGTAACACCCTTATTTAAAAAGGGCTGTAGACAGAAGGCTGGAAACTATAGACCGGTTAGCCTAACATCTGTGGTAGGTTACATTTTGGAGTCCATTATTAAGGAGACAGTAACAGGACATTTGGATAATCACAATTTAATAGGACAAAGTCAGCATGTTTTTATGAAGGGGAAGTCATGTTTGACAAATATGCTGCAGTTCTTTGAGGAAGTAACATATAGGATGGATAAAGGGGAACCAGTGGATGTAGTGTATTTAGACTTCCAAAAGGCATTTGACAAGGTGCCACACAAAAGATTATTGCTTAAGATAAAAAATCACAGGATTGGGAGTAATATCCTGGCATGGATAGAGGATTGGCTATCTAACAGAAGGCAGAGAGTTGGGATAAATGGTTCATTCTCAGACTGGCAATCAGTAACTAGTGGTATTCTGCAGGGGTCAGTGCTGGGTCCCCAACTCTTTACAATCTATATTAACGATTTGGAGGAGGGGACCGAGTGTAACATATCAAAGTTTGCAGATGATACTAAGATGGGAGGAAAAGTAGTGAGTGAGGAGGACATAAAAAACCTGCAAGGGGACATAGACAGGAAAAGTAAGTGGGCAGAGATTTGGCAGATGGAATAAAATACTGGAAAGTGTGAGCTTATGCACTTTGGCAGGAAAAATCATAGAGCAAGTTATTACCTTAATGGCAAGAAACTGGAAAGTACTGAAATACAAAGAGATCTGGGGGTCCTGGTGCACGAAACTCAAAAGGTTAGTATTCAGGTGCAGCAAATGATTAAGAAGGTCAATGGAATGTTGGCTTTCATTGCTAGGGTGATAGAATATAAAAATAGGGAGGTATTGCTTCAGTTGTACAAGGTATTGGTGAGACCGCACCTGGAATACTGCATACAGTTTTGGTGTCCATAGTTAAGAAAAGATATACCTGCTATCGAGTCAGTACAAAGAAGTTTCACTCGGTTAATCCCGGGGATGAGGGGATGGACATATGAGGAGAGGTTGAGTAGATTGAGACTCTACTAATTGGAGTTCAGAAGAATGAGAGGCGATCTTATTGAAACATATATGATTTTGAAGTGGTTGGATCGGATGGATGCGGGGAGGATGTTCCTGATGATGGGTGAAAATAGAACTAGGGGGCATAGTCTTAGAATAAGGGGCTGCTCTTTCAAAACTGAGATGAGGAGGAACTATTTCACTCAGAGGGTGGTAGGTCCATGGAATATGCTGCCCCAAAAAGCTGTAGAAGCTACATCATTACATAAATTTAAAACAGAAATAGACAGTTTCCTAGAAGCAAAGGGAATTAAAGGTTAAGGGTAGCGAGCAGCAATTTGGACATGAGTCTAGGTTCGGATCGGTCATGGCCCTGTGGGTAGCGGAGTGGGCCCAGGGGCCATGTAGCCTGATCCTGCTCCTATTTCGTGTGTCTAATTCTGTTAAGATTCAGGAGATGGTTCTGTGATAGTATTGGCAGTTAGAATCAGATCAGCCATGATCTTATTGAATGGCAGAGTAGGCTCGAGGGGCCGATTGGCCTACTCCTGCTGCTATTTCTTATGTTCTTATGTTCTTAGGCTTTGCCTTCTGATCGTCATTGCAATGTTATGGGACTTTGCAATTGAACCTCATTTTGCATTGTAGCAGTCATTTGCAATGCAATTGCACATTACAATGGAATATCACTTTGCAATATAATAGTAATTTGCAATGCAATAGCTCATTGCAATGGAATATCACTTTGCAAAATGATCGTCATTTGCAATGCAATAACACATTGCAACGGAATATCACTTTGCAATATAACTGACATTTGCAATGCAATATAATATTTCAATGGTGTATCACTTTGCAATATAACCGTAATTTGCAATGCAATATAAATTTGTAATGAAATATCACTTTGCTATAAAATAGTCATGGCAATGCAATGGAACATTGCAACGGAATATTACTTTGTAATATAATAGCAATTGCAATGCAATGGAAAATTGCACTGGAATATCAGTTTGCATTCTAATCATCATTTGAAATGCATTAGAATATTGAAATGGAATATCGTTTTTAATAATATCATGATTTGCAATGCAATAGAATATTGCAATAGAATATCACTTTGGGATATGATCGTCATTTGCAATGCAGTATAACATTGCAAAGGATTATCACTTTGCAATATAATCGTCATTTGCAATGGAATAGCACTTTGCAATGTAATAACAGTTTGCAATATTATAGGGATTTGCAATGAAACATGACATTGTAATGAACTATTAACTTGCAATGTAACAGACATTTGCTAAACAATATCACATTGCAATATAATATCACTTTGCAATATGATCATCATTTGCAATGCCGTAGAATATTGCAATGGAATAGCGTGTTGCAAAATAATAGTAATTTGCAATGCAATAGCACATTGCAATTGAGTATCACTTTACAATATAATTGTCATTTGAAATGCAATAGAACATTGCAATGTAAGTTTAGCTTGCAATATTATATTAATTTGCAATGCAATAGGACATTGCAATGGAATATCACTTTGCAACATAGTGGACATTTGCAACGCAACAGAACATTGTAATTGATTATCACTGCAATATAATTGTCCTTTGCACTGCATTTGACATTGCAATGGAATATCACTTTGCAATATAATGATCATTTGCAATGGAATCAAATATAGCAATGTAATATAACTTTGAAATGGAATAGTCATTGCAATGCAATGGTCATTGCAATGGAATATCAGTTTGCAATATAATAGTAACTTGCAATGTAATGGAAAATTACAATTCAAGATCGATTTGACTTCTGATCGTCGTTTGCAAAGCAGTAGAATATTGCAATGGAATATCACTTTGCAATATAATCGTCATTTGCACTGCAATAGCAAATTGCAATGGAATATCACTTTGCAATATAATCGTCATTTGCACTGCAATAGCAAATTGAAATGGAATATCACTTTGCAATATAATAGTCATTTGCAAAGCAATATGACATTGCAATGGACTAGTAACTTGCAATATAATAGTCTTTTGCAAAGCAATATCACATGGCAATATAATATCACTTTGCAATATGATTGTCATTTTCAATGCAGTAGAACATTGCAACTGATTAGCGTGTTGTAAAATAATAGTAATTTCCAATGCAATAGCACATTGCAATGGAGTATCACTTTACAATATAATTGTCATTTGAAATGCAACAGAACATTGCAATGGAAATATAACTTGCAATATTATATTAATTTGCAATGCAATAGGAAGTTGCAGTGGAATATCCTTTTGCAACATTGTATTCATTTGCAATGCAACCAAATATTGTAATTGATTATCACTGCAATATACTTGTCATTTGCACTGCAATAGAACATTGCAATGGAATATCACTTTGCAATATAATCATCATTTGAAATTCAATCAAACATTGCAATGAAATTTAACTTTGCAATATCATAGTCATTGCAATGAAATGGTACATTGCAATGGAATATCAGTTTGCAATATAATAGTCATTTGCAATGTAACAGAAAATTAAAATGTAATGGGCTAGATTTTCAGTTGCTTGCGCCAGCAGTTAGCGCCTTAAGAGAAGTGATTTCCGGGCGCTATGCGTGTAGCGCCCGGGCGCAGCGCAGTTTGCGCCCCGCCCCAAATTAAGTTGCCCGTTAGCGCCGGCGCAAAGTTTAGCGCCCGCCCGGATGCGCGCGCAGAAAATGACGTCAAATCCTCGTGCAACGCCCTTTGGCCGCCCCGATTGCAAAGTTCAGTCGGACCGCCCCATTGTGCGGCGGGCGGCCGGAGCGTTTGGAAAAAGGAACGCAACACAACCAGCGCGGGCCCCGGGGGGCGCTAATTAAAGGGAACGTCCTCTCCAGTATAAAGGCCATCCTTTTTTCAGAAAACAGTCTTGTGCAACGCATTTCTGGAGACACAACAAGGAGGACAGCTAACTGGTTTCAAGCAGCAAGAGCCAGGTATTTTTGGACTCAGGCAATAGTGCTGCAAGTGGCCATTTGGAAATTAGACTGTTTGCCAGGATTTGATGGGGGCTGCATGGGGTGCCAACGCGCAGCTTCAGCGCCATGTCCGTAGGGCTCGCAGACGCATTGTGAGAGGGGCAGCCCTGGCTAGAGGCAGAGGGGGCTACAGGCGTCGGCCACGTAGGCCTTACCCAGTCAGGCTATACCGCCAGCAGCGCTCCTACCTAAACATGAGTGCCGCGCGATGTGTTAGAAGGCTCCGATTCCGAAAGGAGGTGATTGCAGAGATGTGCCACCTGCTTCGCCGAGATCTGCAGCCAAAGCTCAGGTGCAGGACGTCTCTGTTGGTGGAAGTGAAGGTGACGGTGGCATTGAACTTCTATGCCACCGGCTCCTTCCAATACGCTGCTGGGGACATAGCAAACATCTCCCAGTATGGCGCGCATCGCTGCATCCGCCACGTGACCGAAGCACTGTTCAGAAGGAGAAGCCAATTCATCTCCTTCCCCATGGCCCTCGAGAGCCAGCATCAGCGTGCATTGGGATTTGCCAGACTCGGGGAATTCCCCTTGGTGCAGGGCGCCATTGACTGTACGCATGTGGCTTTGCGGGCCCCTCTGGAGCATGGCGAGCAGTATCGCAACAGGAAGGGCTACCATTCTCTGAATGTGCAGCTGGTATGTGACCACAAGCAGCGCATCATGGCAGTCAATGCCAGCTTCCCAGGCAGCAGCCACGATGCCTTTATCCTGCGGCAGAGTACTGTGCATGACATGTTCCAGGCACAGCCTCCCCCAAGAGGATGGCTCATCGGGGACAAAGGCTATCCTTTGTGCACCTGGCTCATGACCCCGCTCCGCGCGCCCAGGACCGCTGCTGAAGAGGCCTACAACGAGAGCCATCAAACCACCCGCAACATCATCGAGCTAACTATTGGGGTCCTCAAGCAGCGGTTCCGCTGCCTTGATCGCTCCGGAGGAGCTCTCCAGTATTCGCCGGACCGGGTCTCCCAATTTGTGGTGGTTTGCTGCATGCTACACAACCTGGCTATCCGCAGGACTCAGGCACTGCCACCTGACGTTGGACCAGCACCTCAGGAGGAGGAGCAGGAGGAGCATGAGGAGGAGGAGGAGGAGGAGGAGCAGGAGTACGTTCCCAGGAGGGAGCGACCAGGGCCAAGGGCCGCACGACGCCACCTTATTACACGGTACTTCTAAGCCCCCTGTCAGGGAATGGCCAGGGGCCATGAGGGAAGATGAATGCAGCCGCTCCGCAAGCCCTCAGCCGGCGAAGCCAACAAACACCAAGAAGAACAACCATGGAGACTGCATGAATAAAGATAATTTTTTATTGCACAAAAATGAAAAGCCCTTCCCACATGAATCCCCAAAAACAATAAACGGGCCCCACAAAAAGCCCAACAAACGACTCACTCCAACAAACTGGGGAGGAGCCACTCCACCTTTATTCAAACCGGGCCTCAACGTCGGCCTAACGCAAAAAATAAGCCCTCCAAAAGCACAACCATGGGCAAAATAAAGATGGCCACCGCCATATTAAAGGAAAGCTGCCCACACCCTCTACTGAGTGGCCCGTGAGGGCGAGACCTTGGCCAGCATTTTGCCTCCCCTGCCCGGCCTGCTGCTCCTTCGCAAGCTCTGCCCAGTGGCTGCTGCGAGGCTGGGGGAAGGCGCCTGAGGCTCAGATGCCCTTCCGCCAGATGCCGCTGGGGGGCGGCCTACACGGCGTTTGGGCCTCGAGGGGCCGTCTGCTGAGTGGCGCACCTGAGCCTGGCCACCATCAGCTGCAGCCGCTTGCCGTTGACGCCCCAGAGGGGGAATGGTGGCGACGGATGGTGCAATGTGGGCCAGCTGGCGTCTGGGATGCGCTGGCTGGTGCTGTGGTGCGGTGGCACTCGGCCGCGCCCGCACTGCAGGATCCGCAGCAATCAGCCGACGGGCGGCTTGCTGGGATGGTCCAGCGCGGCGCCTGCCCTGGCGATGCCTGCCTGAGACAGCGCATGTGGCAGCAGTGAGTGGCCCTGTGGTCCTGGTGTGCGCGTGCATCACATCCGCCAGGGTCTTGACGGCATCAGTCAGCATGCGGCCACTCGCGGCAGTTGCTGCCCCGAACTCGCGCACACTGGTCGCCAGCGACTCGATGGCCTCAGGCATGCGCCCCACCATGCTCATGTGCTCCGTGTGGCGCCGGTCCGAGTCGTCGGCCATCTTATCCAGCTTCCGCACCTCCTCCGAAGTGAAGGTGTCCGGACTGGAGTCGCGACTCTCCCGCTGGGGAGGAGGGGGCCGAACTAGGGGACCCTTGCCGCGTTGGTGACGGCGAGTGTGCCGAGCAGCAGCACTCCCCTCTGATCCTTCCCCCCTTTGGGGGGAAGGCCGCGGGCCACGCGCACAGCTGCTGGGTGGCTGGACGCCACTGGTCCCAGAAGCTGCATTGCCCTGCGACAGTTCCTCCAGGCTCTCGTCCAGTGAGGAGGTGTCAAGCATTTCCTCCTCTCCTGCGGGACGTGACTGTTCCCCCGAAGGTCCGGCTTGCTCCTCCTCCTCCTCCTGGTCGGAGGTGCTGTCACTGGCAGCTTCAGGGTCATGGTCGTCACCAGCTGAAAGCAGAAATGCACAAGAGTAGCTTCAGAGTGAGGAGACGGCATCAGCGAGGGAGTTAGGACTGGTGGGATTCAGCGCATTGGTGGGACGGTGGCAAAGGAGGTAGCTCGGATGGGCCAGTGCGACGCGAGAGGGCCAAAAGGCGAGGTCCTTACCATTGCCGGGCAGTGGAGGGTCGGATACACCGCACGCTGTGGGGACAATCACACGGGCTCCCATGAGCACACACATGCGCTCCTCCAGCCGAGTGAGCTTCTGCAGCTTGGCGCGGCCACCCCTGGCACGGGCCTGGCGATTAAACGCTACTTTAGCCTGCAAGAGAAAGGACGGCCTGTAAGTGCGCAGTGAAGCCCTGGTGTAGTGTGCACTGCCTCCCATGGTGGAATAGCTTGGACAGAGTGAAGCCCTCATGTAGTGTGCACTGCCTCCCATGGTGGAATAGCTTGGACAGAGTGAAGCCCTGATGTAGTGTGCACTGCTTCCCATGGTGGAATAGCTTGGACAGAGTGAAGCCCTGATGTACTGTGCACTGCCTCCCATGGTGGAATAGCTTGGCCAAAGTGTAGAGTGCCGAATGGCCATTTGATGCTCATGACTGTCCCAATGCTGCTGGCTGAGGGCTGGCCAATAGGACTTTCAGGTCCCTTTGCCCATCATGTCAGGTGTACATGCAAGAATGAGGAGGAGACTGGAAAGGCTACTCACCTTCACAATCCTGGTCAGATTGTTGTATTTCTTATGGCATTGTTTGTGGGGCCTGGGGGCCTCGCCGGTGATCGTCACCCTCTGGGCGATCTGCTTCCAGGCTTTGGTGTAGTCATGGTGGGTTGGATTCCTCCCACTCTCTGGAAACAAGATCTTGCGCCTCCCCTCCAGAGCTGTGACCATTATGTCCAGATCACCCTCTGAGAAGCGCAGGGCACGCTGACGGGCCTTCTCTGGCGTTGCCATGACTCCCTGGGGCTGAGCAGCAGTGTTGAGGCCTCTTTGCAAGGCTGCAGTGTGCAGTGCGTGGCAGCAGACCAATTCGTCCCTTCGCCCTTTAAGAGCTGGTCGGCACCACGGGGTCTGCTGTCAGTGCAAAAATGACCGCACCCGTGCTGCGCCCCGCCTGGGCGCTATCCCTCTGGACCGCCGGCTTAGCGCCTAAAGGTAGGAGTGGAACGCCTCTTTTAGCGCTCCACCACTCTCTTAGGGAGAAGCCACTGAATTTCCGGCAACGGGGCGCTACATTGGGGCGGGCGCTAACTTCGGGCGGGCGCTAAGGTTAGCGCCCCAAAATTGCCTATACTGAAAATCTAGCCCAATATCTCTTTGACTTCTGATTGTCATTTGCAATGCAATAGGATTTTGCATTTGAACCTCACATGGCATTGTAGCAGTCATTTGCAATGCAATTGCACATTGCAATTGAATATCACTGCAACATAATCGCCATTTGCAATGCAATATAACATTGCAGTGGAATACCACTTTGCAGTATAATAGTAATTTGAAATGCAATAGCACATTTCAATGGAATATCACTCTGCAAGATAATTCATTTGCAAGGCAATAGTACATTGCAACGGAATATCAGTTTTCTGCCATCGTAGCGCGTTCCTATGCAGAACTAGACAGATAGCTAACAACTTGATATCTTCCCATAAAAATCACAAGGCTTGACTTTTCTTGTAAACTTTACTGAAAGATTCTTAACGTGAAACTGAAATACAATACAGAAATGGAAGCACACATTAGTATACATGCACATAACTGATATGCATACACAAATTTAGGTAAGCGTGAGCAACACAGTACATTTGGCATGTAACTTAGCAAAACACGTGGAAACACAGCTTACTGTGAATAGGCATTTAGCAAACTGAAAGGCATTCTCTTACATTCACTTTAATTTAGCCCTGTACGTAGTGCATCAAAATACAGCTACAGTTTAACCAGCTAGACGCAGAGAGCGAGCACTTCACGAATGGCTGTGCAGGTTTGCTTACAGAGAAAGGTAACAAATTAAACATTTTCTGCAAAATATAGTGTACACTTATCATCTATAACATTCTCAAGTCCTTACAGACAAATAGTGTCCAAGGCTGGACCGTAACAAGACAATAACTGCCAGACCATGTGTCGAGTTGCAGGTCCTGTGCTATACAGTAGTTCACTTTACCGCACTTTACAGCAGTTTACTGCGCTTTACTGCACTTGCTAGGTACCAAATATCCACTAGGTGGCGGCACACAATGGAAATCTACCCAAATTACTCAATCCCCTGAATTAGCTTGAAAACTAACATAAATTCCTAATGGAAGGCAGCACACTCCCCGCTTGGTACTATTCCATTGTACCACTACAGATAGAAAATAAATTTATAAATAAAACGTCCTTTGTCTGCAAACATACTCAGAATCCTTTCTCTAGGTTTCTTCAGAAAGGAGAAATATGATCTCTGAGACTGGCCTCAGAAACACTTTTACAGTACCCTCCTTGACAATCTTCACCTCCACCTTGTGGACCCTCTTATCCCTGCTCAGCAGAGTTTTGACAACCAGTCCCACTGGCCATTCATTTCTTTGTGCTTGGCTATCTTTCAGCAGGACAACATCTCCCACTTTGAAATTTGGCTTGTCTTGTGTCCATCTCCTATGGCTCTGTAGGGTGGACAAGTACTCTCATCTCCATCTCTTCCAAAAAGTGTCTGCAAGACACTGGTCTTGCTTCCACTGCTTCCCGTGCAGCTCAGCCATGTCGAAGTTTCCAGAGGGGGCTGAAATAGCACTCACCTTTTGAGTCAGGAGCATCGCTGGGGTGAGGACTGCAGGCATGTCTGGGTCGGTGGGCAACGGCACCAGGATTCTTGCATTCTTGATTGCCATGACTTCAGCCATGAGAGTGCTCAAGACGTCATGTGTGAGACGATTGGATCATGTCCGAAGCAGCATTGCATCCAGAATACGCCTGGCAACACTGATGAGCCTCTCCCATGAATCATCCATTTGGGATGAATGCGGGGGGGTAAACACTGACGTGCATCCTTTCTTTTGCAGGTCTTCGAGAGCCTTCAAGGACTCCTTCCATAGGTTCCATTTTGCTTCTTTTTCTGGGAGGAGTGGAGCATTCCACTCACACTGATCAGATGAGAGCCCCCATACTAATGCTTTTCCTTGCATTGTTGTGGGAGCTACGAACCCCTGCGAGTCGTACAATCTGTTGACTGTGGACAGGACACCTCTGCGTGTGAATGGCCTTTCTTCACGGGACACCAGGAATGTGAAGCTGTCTGTTTCCAGGTTCCAGGAGAGCCCCAGACTCCGTTGCTCCAGTGTTCTCCTGATTGAGCAGAGGCGCTTCATAGCTAAAACCCTGTTGCTCGGAAGACGGCATCTAGGAGAGCAAAATGGTAAGGGTGCCACCCAGCTGTTTCCATCGCCCTGGTAAACCCCCTCATCCATGATGGTTAGGAAAGCTTTGTCATCCATTGGTAGTGCTGGTTTGTCATCATCGTTGAACCTTTCAAAGACTGAGCATCCCAGGCTGTCTATGCTCACAGTGAGGCCTGCCTCTTCCTCACAAGCAGAGGAGGTTGACATATGATGCTGCATCATGCCATCGTAGTCTTCCTTTACCTGGACCCTGCTTGGGCATGGGCTGAGAAAGGATGTGCGACCGTTGTGCAACACGTTTGCTTTATAGACGTTGACATCTGTTGGTTTGTGGACTATTCCCAGGCAAACTCCACCCACGAGGACCCATCCCAGGTCAAGCCACTGTGCATATGGAGCATTGTGGGGCCCGTTGATTTAATCACGGACCTTGTGCACCTTTAAGATGTCTCTTCCCAGGAGCAGTATTGGAGCGTCCGGGTCCACAGCTGGAATCGTGTTGGCAACTGGCTGTAGGTGGGGCTGATGGCGTGCAACCTCTGGGGACGGAATTTCCATCCTATCATCTGGCATCATGTCACATTCAATTAAGGTGGGGAGGGGAAGCTGTAGTTTCCCGTCCATGGACTCGATCATGAGGTTGCCAACTCTCCTACCCCTAGTATCTGTTGTCACTTAACAGGTTTTTAGCGTGTACGGAGCTGCGCTGGCCTTGACTTCAAACATATTGAAGAATTCTGTCTTTGCTAGAGACTTGTTACTTTGCTCATCAAGCACTGCGTACATCTTGATTGCCTTCTCCTTTCTCCCTACAGGATATGCTTTAAGCAAGCAGATTTTGGAGCATGAGCGTGGGCTGCTTGCATTTCCACAAATCTCTGTACATTTGGAGCTGACTGAAGAAGATGCGCTTTCGCTTTGCTCCCCGCTATCCTCTTTGTCAACTGCAGCACTCTCGCTGGTCGAAGGATGAGGACCTGGATGCAGGGCTGTGATGTGTTTTTCACTGTTGCACTCGAAGCAATTGATTGTCGCCTTGCAGTCTTTTGCCATGTGCATAGTCAACCCACAACACCTGAAGCAGATGCAATTCTCTTTCAGGTATGATTTGCGGTGATCAATAGGCTTGCCTCTAAAGCTTCGACACTTTTTGAGTGGGTATGGCTTCTTGTTTATTGGACACTGACGATCTGGGTCATCCACTTTATTACCAGCAGAAATGGATTGGTTGACTGAGGGTTCGGCTGGAGCATCTGTTTTGTGCACGCTCACAGAGGCTTTGTTGCTGTACTTTGTGGTTTCTCTGCTCTCGAATGAGCATAACTGCTGGAGGTGGAGAAAGTGAAACTTGGATCATTCCTCACGTTTGCCTGTTGTTGGACGAACCTGGAGAAGAGAGAGAAGGGGGGAAATGCCACTCCGTAGTCCTCCTTGTAGTTGGATCCCTTAGATATCCATTTTTCTTGAAGGTTGTAGGGGAGCTTTTCCATAATTGGGTTTACCCCACGAGCTGTGTCCAAATACGAGAGGCCTGTCAGGTAAATTTCTCCATTAGCACACTCCAGTTCGAAGAGAATGTCACCCAGTTCTCAAAGCTCGTCATTATCTTTGTTGGTTAGCTTCGGAATGTCCTCAATCTTTGAGATGTTGCCAATCCAGGTTGAGGCCTGCTGTGGGATTGCGGACGTGCGCTGAGCGAATTCTCCTTGCCTGTTCTGACGACTCAGCTCCGAGCCACTTTCTCAACAAATCTAGTTCTTATCTGGCTGACAGATTCAAGTCATTGGTGGTACTCAGGAAGGATGCTTTCCATGACCAATAATTTTCAGTACTGTCATCAAATTCTAGAAGACCTGAACTTAACAATTCTCGGCGGATGAGGCACCTAGCGAGGTCTTGTGCACCTTGTGGCTCGGGTGAGGACAGCCCTGGCTGGATTGGCCGAGTGGTGTGGAGGTCTCTGCAGGTAAGTCTTACTTGTTTCTTCTCTTTTAAGCTCAGTGTCTCCGAAAACAGGCTGTTTGTTACTGTGGTGAGATGTTTCCTTGAAGAAGAATTTGGAGTGTTGTTGGACATACTCACTTGTAAGTTGCACTGGACTGAGGGGCTGTTCTGGAACATATGGTTCATGGCTGTGCTCCCCACCTTCATTCTCCTCACCTTCTTCATAAGCTGCAGCTTCAGCTTCAGCGGCAGCGGCAGCTCTCTGGCTTTGGAGAATGTGGAGACTGGCATCGAAGTCAGCTCTCTGCTTCATCACACTAGCATCGAGGTCCGCTCTCCGCTTCATCACATTAGCATCGAGGTCGGTTCTCTGCTTCATCACACTAGCTTCATTTTCAGCAAAGGACAATTGAGCCTGGGCAGCTTTTGCCTTGGCATGTGCTTTGGCGGCTGCAGAAGCTGTCAATGACGATGGTCTGCTGGACCACCAAGATGATCTAGAGGATGCTTTAGAGGACTGTGACTTGGCATCTGTGGTAAACCACTTTTATCGTTCACTATCGTTACACTATAGTTATCACTGTTCACACTGTTGTATCACTATACGAGGTCGCCTCTTGTCACGCTGTTATACCTGGGCTGACCACTGCTGACTCCGCCCATGGCTCCACCTACCTGCCCAGGTATAAAGGTGGTCGACTGGCTGGTATTCCTCCTTGTTGGATCCGATCACCCACGAGGGTGGGCTCTGTTATTTAGCCAATGAAAACCTATAGTTACTTTCTTAACTCGTCGCTTTTCATTGGATGAATTGATCGGTATATCAGCATCATTTGCTCGAAGAGGCTCATGCTTCTCGGTTGGCTGGTCGACGTCCTCTATGGTATATTGTCTTCCTGTGCATAGACTCATGGTAGTGGAGTGGTATCTTCTTGTGCTTGAGCCCGCTGTGTTGTTGTCCTTTCACTTTTCTGCCCTTGCAACACGTTCCTATGCAGAGCTAGACAGGTAGCTAACAACTTGATATCTTCCCATAAAAATCACAAGGCTTGACTTTTCTTGTAAACTTCACTGAAATATTCTTATTGTGAAACTGAAATACAATACAGAAATGGAAGCACACATTAGTATACAAGCACAAAACTGATATGCTTACACAAATTTAGGTAAGCGTGAGCAACACAGTACATTTGGCATGCAACTTACCAAAACACGTGGAAACACAACTTACTGCGAATATACATTTAGCAAACTGAAAGGCATTTTCTTACATTCATTTTAAATTAGCCCTGTACATAGTGCATCAAAATACGGCTACAAGTTAACCAGCTAGAAAAAGAGAGCGAGCACTTCACGGCTGGCTGTGCAGGTTTGCTTACAAAGGTAACAAACTAAACATTTTCTGCAAAATATTGTGTACACTAATCATCCATAACATTCTCAAGTACTTACAGACAAATAGTGTCCAAGGACGGAGAGTAACAAGAAAATAGCTGCCAGACCATGTGTCGAGCTGCAGGTCTTGTGCTATACAGTAGTTCACTTTACTGCACTTTACTGTGCTTTACCGCACTTGCTAGATACCAAATATCCACTAGGTAGCGGTACACAATGGAAATTGACCCAAATTACTCAAACCCCTGAATTAGCTTGAAAACTAACATAAATTCTTAAAGGAAGGCAGCACATCACTTTGCAATATAATTGACATTTGCAATGCAATAGAACATTTCAATGGTGTATCACTTTGCAATGTAACCGTAATTTTCAATGCAATATCACTTTGCAATATAATAGTCATGGCAATGCAATGGAACAGTGCAACGGAATATTACTTTGTAATATAATAGTAATTGCAATGCAATGGAACATTGCACTCGAATGTCAGTTTGCATTACCATCATCATTTGCAATGCAATTGAATATTGCAATGGAATATTGCTTTGTAATAAGATCATGATTTGCAATGCAATAGAACATTGCAATGGAATATCACTTTGGGCTATGATCGTCATTTGCAATGCAGTAGAACATTGCAAAGGATTATCACTTTGCAATATAATCATCATTTGCAATGCAATAGCATTTTGCAATGTAATATCACTTTGCAATATAATAGTCATTTGCAATGAAATATGACATTGCAATGGGCTATTAACTTGCAATGTAACAGTCATTTGCTAAAAAATATCACATTGCAATATAATATCGCGTTTATAATATGATCGTCATTTGCAATGCAGTAGATTATTGCAATTGATTAGTGCATTGCAAAATAATAGTAATTTGAAATGCAATAGCACCTTGCAATGGAGTATCACTTTAAAATATAATTGTCATTTGAAATGCAACAGAATATTGCAATGGAAATATAACTTTGTAATATATTTGTCCTTTTACACTGCAATAGAACATTGCAATGGAATATCACATTGCAACATAATCGTCATTTGCAATGCAATCAGTCATAGCAGTGGAACATAACTTTGCAATATAATAGCCATTGCAATGTAATAGAATAGCAGTTTGCAATATAATAGTCATTTGCAATGTAATAGAAAATTACAATTTAATAGCGCTTTGACTTGTGTTCCTGGTTTGCAAGGCAATAGGACTTTGCAATTGAACCTCACTTTGCACTGTAGCAATGGAATATCACTGCAATATAATCGTAATTTGCAATGCAGTAGAACATTGCACTTGAGTATCACTTTTCAATATACTCTTCATTTGCAATGCAATAGAAGTTTGGAATGAAGTATCACTTTGCAATATAATACTCATTGCAATGCAATTGAACATTGCAATGGAATATTACTTTGCAATATAATAGTCATTGCAATGCATTGGAACATTGTATTAGAATATCAGTTTGAAATATAATAGTCATTTGCAATACAGTATAACATTGCAACGGAATATAACTTCGCCATATATATCACTTTTCAACTTAGTGTTCATTGGCAATGTAATAGAACATTGCAATGGAATAGCAGTGCAATATAATCGTCATTTGCAATGCAATAGAGCCTTGGAATGGAATATCACTTTGCAATATAATAGTTATTTGCAATCCAATATGACTTTGCAATGGACAATTAACTTGCAATGTATTAATCATTTGCAGAACAAAATCACATTGGAATATAATATCGCTTTGCAACATGATCGCCATTTGCCATGCAGAACATTGCAAAGGATTAGTACGTTACAAAATATCAGTAATCTGCAATTCCATAGCACATTGCAATGGAGTATCACTTTACAATATAATTGTCATTTGAAATGCAATAGAAGATTGCAACGGAATTTTAACTTGAATTTTGGGCGTTGCAATGGAATATCACTTTGCAACAAAGTAGTCATTTGCAATGCAACATAACATTGAAATGGATTATCACTGCAATATAATCGTCATTTGCAATGCAATAGAGCAATGCAATGGAAAAGCACTTCGCAAAACAATAGTCATTTGCAATGCAAACAAACATTACAATGAAATATAAATTTGCAATATAATAGTCATTGCAATGCAATGGAACATTTCAATGGAATATCACTTTGCTATATAATAGTCATTTGCAATGTAATCGAAAATTACAATGGAATATCGCTTTGATTATGATCGTCATTTGCAATGCAATAGGACTTTGCTATTGAACCTCACCTTGCATTGAAGCAGTCATTTGCAATGCAATTGCACATTGCAATGGAATATCACTGCTATATAATCATCATTTGCAATGCAATAGAATATTGCGTAGAAATATCACTTTGCAATATAATAGTAATTTGCAATGCAATCGCACATTGCAATGGAATAACAATTTGCAATATAATTAAAATGCAATGCAATAGCACATTGCAATGGAATATCCCATTGCAATATAATTGACATTTGCAATGCAATAGGTCTTTGGAATGAAATACCACTTTGCAATAAAATAGTCATTGCAATGCAATGGAACATTGCAATGGAATATTACTTTGCAACATACTAGTAATTGCAATGCAATGGAACATTGCACTGGAATATCAGGTTGCAATATAATAGTCATTTACAGTGCAACAGGACATTGCAATGGAACAAGACATTGCAATGGAATATCACTTTGCAACATCGTATTCCTTGGCATTGCAGAACATTGCAATGGAATAGCACTGCAATATAATCGTCATTTGCAATGGAACAGAGCATTGGAATTGAATATCACTTTGCAATATAATTGTCATTGCAATGTATAGGAACATTGCAATGGAATATCGCTTTGCAATATGATTGTCATTTGCAATGCAATAGAACATTGCAATGGAATATCTTTTTGCAATATAATATTCATTGCAATGCAATGAAACATTGCATTTGAATATCAGTTTGCAAAATAATCTTCATTTGCAATGCAATAGGACATTGTAATGGAGCATCACTTTGCAATATAATAGTCATTACCCTGCAATGGAACACTATAATGGAATAAAAGCAGTCATTGCAATGTAACAGAACAAGCAAATAAATATCAGTTTGCAATAAATCGTCATTTGCAATGCAATAGAAGATTGCAGTGGAATATCACGTTGCAATATCATTGTCATTGCATTGCAATGGAACATTGCAATGGAATATCACTTTGCAATATCATTGTCATTTGCAATGCAATAGCATATCTTAATGGAATATCACTTTGCAATGAAATAATCATTTGCAATGCAATAGAACATTGCAATGGATTATTTACTTGTAGTACGATATACATTTGCAATGCAATAGCAATGCAATATGACTTTGTAATGTACGATTAACTCCCAATTCAAAATTAATTTGCAGTACAGTAGCACGTTGCAAAGGCACGTCGCTTTGCAATATGATCATCATTCGCAATGCAATAGAACATTGCAATGAACATTGCAGTGCAATATCACTTCGCAATATAATAGTCATTGCAATGGAATATCAGTTTGCAATATAATAATCATTTGCAATGCAAAAGAACATTGCAATTGAATATCGCTTTGCAATATGAAAGTATTTTGAATGCAATAAGCCATTGCAATGGAATATCACTCTGCAACATACTAATCATTTGTAATGCAACAGTACATTGCAATGGAAGATCACTCCAATATAACCATCAATTGCAATGCAATAGCACAATTGCAATGGAATATCACTTCGCAATATAATCGTCATTTGCAATGCAATAGAACATTGCAATGGGATATCAGTTTGCAAAATAATAATGATTTGCAATGCAACAAAACATTGCAATGAAATATCGCATTGCAATATGATCATCATTTGCAAAGCAGTAGGACTTTGCAAGTAACATCACTTTGCAATAAAGTAGTCATTTGCAGTGTAATTGCACATTGCATTGGAATATCACTGCAATATAATCGTCATTTGCAATGCAATGGAACTTTGCAATAGAATATCATCTTGCAATATAATAGTCAGTTGCAATGCAAAAGCACATTGCAAGCGAATATTGCCTTGCAATTTGATCGTCATTTGCAATGCAATGGAACATTGCAATAGAAAATCATCTTGCAATATAATAGTCAGTTGCAATGCAAAAGCACATTGCAAGCGAATATTGCCATGCAATTTGATCATCATTTGCAATGCAATGGAACATTGCAATTGAATATCGCTTTGCATTTTAACAGCAATTTGCAATTTAATTGCACATTGAAATGGAATATCAGTGCAGTATAATGGTCATTTGCAATGAAATAGAACATTGCAATGGACTATCACTTTGCAATATAACAGTCATTTGAAATGCCACAGAACTTTGCAATGAAATATCACATTGCAATATAATAACCATTTGCAATGCAATAGAGCATTGCAATGGATTATCACTGCCATATATTCGACATTTGTAGTGAAATAGCACATTGCAATGGATATGATCATCATTTGCAATGCAAAAGACATTGCAATGGAATATTACTTTGGAAAATAGTCGTCAATTTAAATGCAACAGAACATTGCAAAGGAATATCACTTTGCAATATAATAGTCAATTGCAATGCAATAGAACATGGCAATGCAATAGATCATTGCAATGGAATATCACTTTGTAGTACAATCGTCATTTGCAGTGCAGTAGCATATTGCAATGGAATATCACTTCGCAATATAATAGTCATTTGAATTGCAATAGTGAATTGCAATGGAATATCGCTTTGCAAAATGATTGTCATTTGCTTTGCAATAAGATATTGCAATGGAATAACACTTTGCAATAGAGTACTCATTCGCAATGCAATATAAAATTGCAATGGAATATCACTCCAATATAATCGTCATATGCAATGCAATACGATATTGCAATTGAATATTATTTTGCAATATAATAATCATTGCAATTCAATTGTGCATTGCAATGGATTATCACTTTGCAATATGATATTCATTTTCAATATAATAGCATATTGCAATGGACTATTAGCTTTCAATATAATATTTACTTGAAATGCAATAGATCATTGCAATTGAATATAGCTTTGCAATATAGTACTCCTTGCAATGAAGTAGAGCATTGCAATGGAATATTACTGCAATACAATCGTGGTTTGCAATGCAATAGAACATTGCAATGGAATATCGCTTTGTAATATGATCGTCATTTGCAAGGCAATAGAACATTCAAGTGGAATATCACTTTGCAATATAATAGTCATTTGCAATGCAATACCACATTGCAATAGAATATCGCTGCAATGTAAACGTAATTTGCAATGCAATAGAACATTGCAATGGAACATCACTTTGCTATATTGTAGTCTGTTGCAATGCAATTGCACATTGCAATGTAGTATTGACTTGAAATGTGATCGTCATTTGCAATGCAATAGAACATTGCAATGCAATACCACTTTGTAATATGATCGTCATTTGCAATGCAATAGAATATTGCAATGGAAAAGCAATTTGATATATATTATTCATTTGGAATACAATAGAACATTGCAATGGAATTTTAAGTTGCAATATTATAATCATTTGCAATGCAATAGCACATTGTATTGGAATAGCAATTTGCAACATGGTAGTTATTTGCACTGGAACAGAACATTGCAATTGAATATCAATGCAGAAAAATCGGCATCTGAAATGCAATAGAACATTAGAACAGAGTATTTCTTTACAACAGAATAGTTATTGCAGTGCAATGTAACATTGCAATGTAATATCAGTTTGCAACCAGAATATAATTTGCAATGCAATTGCACATTGCAATGGAATAATACTTTGCAATATAATAGTAATTTAGAGTGCAATAGCAAACTGAAATGGAATATCGCATTGCAATGTGATCACCATTTACAATGAAAAAAACATTGCAGTGGAATATCACTTTGCAACATAATACGAATTTGCAATGCAATAGAACATTGCAATAGAATTTCACTGCAATATAATAGTCATTTGCAATGCAATGGAACGTTGCACTGGAATATCACTTTGCAAAATAATAGTCATTTGCAATGCAATTGCATAATGCAATGGAATATCAGTTTGCAATATGATCGCCATTTGCAATGCAGTAGAACATTGCAATGGAATATCGCTTTGCAATATAATAGTAATTTGCAATGCAATGGAACAATGCAATTGAATATCACTTTGTAACATGATCGTCATTTGCGATGCAATAGAACATGGCAATGGAATGTCACTTTCCAATATAATATTCATTTGCAATGCAATAGATTTCGCAATGGAATTTTAACTAAAATACTAGATTCATTTGCAATGCAATAGCACATTGCAATGGTATTGCAGTTTGCAACATAGTAGTCATTTGCATTGCAACAGAACATTGCAATGGAATATCACTGCAATACAATCATCATTTGCAATGCAATAGAACATTGCAATAGAATGTTTCTTTACAACAGAATAGTCATTGCAGTGAAATGGAACATTTAAATGGAATATCAGTTTGCAATATGAATGTCATTTGCAATTCAATAGAACATTGCAATGAGATATCACTTTGCAATATAATAGTCGTTTGCAATACAATAGCACATAACAATTGAATATCGCTTTGCAATATTATCGGCATTTGCAATGCAAAAGCATATTACAATGCAATATCGCCTTGCAATATGATCGTCATTTGCAATGAAGAAAACATTGCAATGGAATTTCACTTTGCAATATAATAGGAATTTGCAATGAAACAGAGCTTTGCAATGGAATTGCACTGCAATATTATCGTCAGTTGAAGTGCAATATCAAATTGCAAAGGTGTTAGATTCGAATATGGAGAAACTGTCGACGGAGATGGATTTGAGGACAAGTACAGAACTTATTAAAACAACTAAGAGGAACTTGTGCACAAGGGAGAGCCACGCAGCTTCATTAAACTAGGGATGCACTCTCGGGGGACAAGCAGTTGTTCATTCAAGTTATACAATTCTATAAGCAACGCCCACCTACTACAGAATGGGGGGCACACGTACAGTGTCACAACAGTTATTCTTTATTGGTTTAAGTGGTTAGTCATTCAACTGTCGGGCCCAGCCATTGAACTCGGGTACCCTCTGATCATGCCAGTCACAGGTGCTAGTTGTTTCATCCTACTCCCCACATTCCTGCTGTTATCTCTTCCCCGTTGTTGGCATAGTTTATAGTTTGAGAAAACATGCGTTATCCTTAACTGTCGAACAAGCAGGATGGCTACAAGGCCGCAGTAATTCATGTACCTTGTGACTGTAACAATGTTGGTTGTTAATTGTACTCTCATCTACTGGGAGGGCAGGCCGTGTTTAGACAATGGCTCTACTGAGTCTGTGAACACAAACATTCCGAAGTTTGATAAGTAATGTGGCGTCTTCCAGTCCACAAATGTGCTTCAGTCAGCTAAACCTGCACTATGGGTAAATAGGGGTTAACATAGTCAAGTAACCCAGTATTCATTGGGAACAAGCTGAATCTGTCAACACTGTCAGTTCCATTTTCTATCGTCAATATTTCAACAAAATCACCTCTTAAGATTCTAAATTATTTTCTATACCTGTCCATGGCCATTTAATGATATCTGTACAGGAGCCCTTCACTCTATTTGGAACTCAACTGTTTCCAGCTTAACATTATATTTAGTGTATTCTAAACCCGCCAATTTAGATCTATAAAGCATGACGGCACACTTGCTAATATTAAAATCAATTTGCCAAAGATTTGTTCATACAATTAATCTATGAATATGGGGTCAATTTACTTGCTTCCATCTAAACTGCGTATAAATTCAAATTCAAATGCTTTATTGGCATGAAAGTTTACAGAGAACCATATTGCCAAAGCTTACATAGCAAAAAGGTACATTTTCAAACATTCTGTAGGTGTCAATCGATTTGACATTTGTTGGGTACATACAATATTACTTTTAAACAATATTAATTTTAAACAGTCTTTGTACTTCATTTGGTACGTTCAATATTAATTTTAAACAGTCTTAATTTTAAACAGTCCTCTCTCTCTCTCCCCCCCTCTCTCTCTCTCCCCCCCCCCCTCTCTCTCTCTCCCCCCCTCTCTCTCTCTCTCCCCCCCCTCTCACAAATTCAAATTCAAATTCAAATGCTTTATTGGCATGAAAGTTTACAGAGAACCATATTGCCAAAGCTTACATAGCAAAAACGTACATTTTCAATGTACAATAATGCCGCCTATCTTTTTTGCCATCGTCAAACTTGGATGGGTTGCTCTCAATCTCATCAAGTAAGTCGTTAATAAAATCGGTAAATAGTTGAGGCCCCAAAAGTGATCTCTCAGAGACAACACTCGTCATATGCTGCCAATTAATGTACCTGATCATTATTCATCAACTTTGTCTCCTGCGGCGCAAACAATTTCCTAACAACATCAACTTTAACTAAAAGTTCCTTATGCGGTACTTTATCAAATGTCTCCTTCTGGTAAATCTACACTTCACTTTTTAAGCCTAATACTACATTCCTAGCTGTGATGCCAAGAATTGAACACAGTACCGCAGCTGTGGTCTAACCAGTGCTTTGTATAGCTGTGGCATAATTTCACCCTCTTATATTGTAATCCTACAGATATAAGTATCACTTTTCAATTAGCTTTTTCAATCTTTTCTGTACCTGTCCATGACCATTTAATGATATATGTACAGGGACTCAAGTCTATTTGGATCTCAGCTGTTTCCAGCTTAACATTATAAGGAGTGTATTCTAAATACTCCTAAAAAGATCGGAATTGGATCACGTCACACTTGCTAATATTTAAATCAATTTGCCAGAAAATTGCACGTTCACTTAATCTATGAATATCTGGTCAAATTTCTTGCTTCCATCTCAACTGATTATAATGCCGCCTATCTTTTTTGTCATCGTCAAACTTGGATGTGTGGCTCTCAATCCCATCAAGTGAGTCGTTAATGAAATCGGTGATTAGTTGAGGCCCCAAAAGTGATCAATCAGAGACACCACTCGTCATAATCTGCCAATTAATGTACCTGATCATCATCTGTAAATTTTGTCTCCTGTCGTGCCACCAATTTCCTAACCAGGTCAATAATTTGCCTTCAATTACATGCGTTTCAAATTTAGCCCAATGTCCCATATGCGGGACTTTATCAAATGTCTTTTGCTCCATGTCTATAAGCTAATAATAAATTGTGAACTGGGACTCATAAACCTCTTTGGTCCTCAACAGTTACTAGCTTCCCATTATTTAGAAAATACTCAGAACTATCTTGCGTTGTTCCAAACTGGGTGGTGTAACACTTGCGTACAGTGAACTCGATTTGACTTTGTTTTGCCGGCTTACTGTGTCTATCTCTGACGATTGGTTACATCCATTTCCCAACTGCACGACGAGCGGACCGTCTAACTTAGTGCGATCTTCAAAATACGATCTACAGTGCTCCATCGCTCCATCCAAGTCAATCATAAATACGGTGAAAAGTTGATGATCTAATACAGATATCTGGGGGACGGCACTTGTCACATCTGACGCCGCTGCTAAAGAGCATGTCTTTTTTGGGTGGGTTAATATTTCTGAAGTGATGGCGGTCTGAGGCAGTCACTCTGGATTTGTGGGAGAAATGTGCTGTACAGGCTGGATTATGGACAAGTAAATTGAATTTGCAGGAGATACAATGATGCACTGCAGCCAATGAAAGTACTTTTGTGAGCTGGGGCTTGCAAAAGCCTGGCTAGCTCAGTCGGGAGAGCATCAGACTTTTTATCTGAGGTTCCAGGGTTCAAGTCCCTGTTCGGGCGCTGCGTTCAATTTGCGATACTCAACTCTACATTCGCGCTTTGATCCTTTAACAAAGAAAATAACAACAGGAGCAGGCTGTTTAACGCCTGCAGCCTTTCTGCCATTTAATTAAATCATCGATCGATATCCCTTTGCTCCAGATCCCTGAATACCTTTGGTTAACAAACATCTCTCAATCTCAAGTTTAAAATTGACAATTGACCCAGGTTTAATTGCTGTTTGTGGAAGTGTGTTACAAATTTCTGTCACACAAACTTCTCTCCTGAAAGGCTTGGATCTAATGTTGAGGATATGGCCCCTACTCCCAGGTGGGTCAACCATCAGAAATAACGTCTCGCTATCGACACTAGCAGTTCCACTTAATATCGTGAATACTTCAATCAAATCACCACTTAAGCTTCTAAATTCCAGGGCAAAAAACCCGATTTTGTGCAATATCCCTTTGTAATTTGTCCCTTGGACTCTATGGGCTGGATTTTGCTACGGGGGGCGGGTTTGGATCGTGTTCCCCACATTTCGGGCTGGATTTTGCTAGGGCCGTGGAGGCGGGATTGGAGACGTGTGGGGGAAAAAATCGCAAAACTGGCGTGCGGGCGCAAACCCGCCTCCATGCAATTTTCCTAAATTCGTGTCTGCTGGTCCCGACTCCGTCCCGCCTCCAGGAGGCGGGATAGGCCCTTAAGGCCCTTAACAAGCCCTCAATTGGCTCTATAATCCCATTTTCCTATCCAGTTGCAAGTTTAATCGTTTTCCCACGTGAAACACGCCTGGTGGGAAACACACAACTGAAACCTGGCGGGAGCACAACTGGCTTGTGGAGTAGCAGCTGCAGCTCAACCATTAAATGGCAGATTTGAACAGGCTTTAATTGCAGGTGGCATAACTTTGCTCTCGCAGGTCTGGGGGATCTTTCAGAAGGCTTCCCAAAGCTCTGGAAGTTTGCAGCCTGACAACCATCTCCAGTGTGACCTCCTGGGAAACCCCTCTCGCCACCTTCACTGAGCGCTTCCTCAACTGAGGCATCTACCAGAAGCATGGGAGCTGTTTTTGGCCTGCCCTTCTGGATATTACATGAGGCCGCCCAACAGCAGCAGCAACAACAGTTGCGCCAAGCTGCTGCTGCCCCACCTGAGGATGCACAGGCCAGAAGGGGCCAGCGCATGGAAGTCTGTCGGCGCAGGAGATACCCCCCAAACAGGGTCTAAAGACGCAGGGTCAGCTACCTCGACATGTCTGAGCGGGAGTGCCAAAGGCGGCTCCGACTTTCGCGAGAGATAGTGGCTGACATCTGCGCAATGCTGCAGCAAGACCTGGAGCCCAGAGGAGCAGCTGGACACCCCTTATCAGTGGCCGTCAAAGTCACCATCGCACTCAACTTTTTTGCCTCAGGCTCATTCCAGGGATCAGCAGCAGACATCAGCGGCATCTCACAAGCGGCCGCACACACCAGCACCACGCGGGGAACCGATGCCCTCTTTGCCATCGCGCACAATCACATCCATTTCACCAAGGATCTTGCAAGTGTCATGGCGAGAGCGGTTGGATTTGCGAATCTTGCAGGCTTTCCAAGGGTGCAGGGCATCGTTGATTGCACACATGTGGCCCTTAAGGCTCCCCATCGCAATCCTGGTATATTTGTCAACCGCAAGGGGTTCCACTCCCTCAACGTTCAGCTGGTGTGTAACCACAAGGAGGAAATTTTACATATTTGTGCCAAGTACCCTGGCAGTTGCCATGACTCCCTCATACTGTGCCAGTCTACTGTGCCTCCGCTATTCAGTCCGCCAGACGAACTGAACGGATGGCTGCTTGGAGACAAGGGCTATCCCTTGAGGACGTGGCTATTGACGCCGCTGAGGAGCCCATCCAACGCAGCTGAGGAGAACTACAACTCCAGCCACCTTTCCACCAGAGCCATGATCGAGCAGACCATTGGTCTGCTGAAGATGCGCTTCAGATGCCTGGAGAGATCAGGTGGAGCCCTGCAATACTCAGCAGCCAGGGTCTCCAGAATCGTTGTGGTTTGCTGTGTGCTTTCCAACATGGCACAGCGTCGTGGCTTGCAGATGGCCGAGGACCAAGTGGCTCCTGACATATCCTCCTCAGATTAGGAGGAGGAGGGGGAGGAGGAGAGCGAAGATGAACATCTTGCAGAGGCTCATCAACCAGCGGCAGCAGTGCACGAGAACATTGGTGGCCGGCATGCAAGGGATGCGCTCATAGTGGCCAGATTTGCTGAGCCTCGCCCATGAGGGACTAGTGCCTCGCATCCTTTTACCTGAGCACTGACAATAGCCAGGGAGCAGCTGAGTTCTAGCGATGTGACCACCATACTGACCTCAAAGTGAAAGTCCCATTCGCGAAATGACACACGCCACAACTACAGCAGTAGCCAACAGATGTTTTAATCACATTATTCTGATGGCTTTCAGCCATAACACATTAAATTCCACCCAAGTGACTACCCTTGTGACTATTTGTGCAGTTTATTTCTCTTACGCGTGCTCCTACGTAGTGGTACCCCAGTGGCATCAGCAGATGTGGAGGCCCCTTGCTCACTTCCTTGCTGCTCCTGTCTGGACAACTTTGGCGGGTGTCCTCTGGGGTTGCGAGCCTGTAAGGGCTGCGCAGCAGTCTGCTGCTCCTGCGGCTGTGCAGGGGTTGAGAAGCCGATCTCACTTGGGTGCTGACTCAGGTGGGGCTCTGACCGAGGACTTGTCAGTGGCATGGAAGTTTGAGCGCTTGGAGAGGAGCCCCCACCTTCTTGTTCTCTGCCACCATCATCCCTCTCATGGGTCAGGTCCCCCTCAGCGCTTGCAAGTGGCGAGAGAGCACCTTGCTGCACATCAGGGGAGCCATGGGGACCCGTGTCGGGACTGGCAGTCCTTCTCAGAGGGACTGCCATGAAGGTCTGGTTTCTCAGTTCACTAGATGCGCATCGCTCCTCCAGAGATGTCAGTCTAGTCTGAACACTCACCATGTTTTCAACACTCGCGCGACGTATCTCCTCCATGGCCGTAGCCAGCCTTTCCACGGAGGTTGCCATCCTTTCCGTGGTAATGCGTTGATGCGCCAATGACTCCACAAAAGCTCTGCTCATGTTAGCGGCGGACTCCTCCATTCGCTCCACACTCGCAGCAGCCCTGGAGACAAAACCTGCCAGAGACTCCTGCATATTTTCCTGGAGTGCCATCACCGCTGATACTGTGGATGGACCCAGAGGCAGAGGGTCGACATGCAGCTGAGCCGAGCTGGGAGAGTGCTGCGCCCTCCGACTAGGACTCTCCACTGCTGTCCCTGTCTCCACCATCTGCTGAGGCTCACTTGTGAGCTGTGATACACCAGGTGACGACACTACTCTATGTCCCGAAGGTCCCACCGAGGTGTCAGTGTCTGCGCTGGTGCTGGGTGCGTTGCGTTCTGCTGACGCTGCGCCCTCAGAGGTTGCAGCTTCCTCTCAGGAGTCTGGTAGCTGAGGCTGAACCTCCTCCTGCGTCCTGGAGACGGGAGCTTGCGATGGACCTGTGGGGGAGTAAAGGAAAGTGTCAGAGTTGAGAGGCCTGTGTTACCTGCACAGTGCTTATTGCAGATGATCAAAGGTCCATCTGTTAGAGCTTCCAAATCATTATCAGCGAGTCATGCAATGCAATTGAGAGAGTTGGAAAACTCAGCTGTCACCAGCTTGCTCTGCTGCACCGGTCTCTCCGTCCCCCACTTGTGTGTCCTCCTGGATGCCGACGATCTCCAGGACCGCCTCCTCCCATGGGGTCAGCTGGGCTAAGGAGGCTGCCCCTCCCCCTGTCTTGGCTCGCTCTGCTCGGTTGTGAGCTCTCTTTTCCTGCAATGGGGGAGACAAGTGGAGTTTGAGCGAGAATGAATGAGTGAGTGTAGATAATCGATGGCATAGATGCTTAGAAGGAGAGAAAGATGGAGTGAGATGGCAAGGCCAACGGCCCTCCCTATGTGATGTATGTTGCTTTCATAGCATGACAGTGATAGGGAGTGTGAGGGCTGCATAGTCCATTAGTTAGGTGAATGTGATCATAGAGAGAGAGGGAGTGGGAAAGGGTGCATGGATGTCAGTGTCAAGTGGGATGTGGAGGAAGAGATTGGTAAAGCTGAGAGCTGGTGAGGAAAGGCAATGGGGATCAGATTAAGAGTGATGGGAACAACATACTCGCTTTTCCAGTGCGCAGAAGGTCATGGAAGCGTTTGCGACATTGGATCCATGTCCTGATGGTATTGCTGGTGGCGTTCACCTGCTCTGCCACCCTCAGCCACACAGCCTTGGTTTGCTGGGGTGGCTTCTTCCTCCCCGAGGAGGGGAAGAGCACCTCCCTGCTCTCTTTCGCTCCCTCCACCAATGCCTGGAGGGCTGCCTCGTCAAATCTGGGGGATGCCTTCCTCCGATGTGTCGGTATGACTGATGATGTTCGCAGCAGCTGCCAGGGCCAGAAGTTGGCAATCTGCTGAAGTGAGCAAGGCTTGTGGAAGCCATTAAATGAAGCAGCAGTGATGATGTCATCGGAGGCGAGGTTCCCACCTGAAAAGCTCTCAGGCTAGGGTTTCCCACATGTGGGGAATCAATTGGGCTATTAAAACAAAATTGCATCAGTTTCCCACATCGTTCAGAATTCGTGTGGGAAACACGAAGGGCTGGATTTTGCTACGGGGGCGGGTTGGAGTCGTGTTCCCCACATTTCCTGTTTCCCACACGAATTCTGCACGATGTGGGAAATTGATGCAATTTTGATTTAACAGCCCAATTGATTCCCCACGTTTGGGAACCACTAGCCAGAGAGCTATTCAGGTGGGAAGCTCGCCTCTGATGGCAGCACGGCGGCGTAGTGGTTGGCACTGTTGCGTCACAGCGCCAGAGACCCGGGTTCGAATCTGACGTCGGGTGACTCTGTGTGTGGAGTTTGCACATTCTGCCCGTGTTTGCGTGGGTTTCCGCCCGGTGCTCCGATTTTCTCTCACAGTCCAAAGGTGTGCAGGTTAGGTTGATTGGCTATGATAAATTGGCCCTGGCAGCTGCTGCTGCCATCACCAATCATGGCGACACATCGGAGTAAAGCATCCCCCAGTTTTGACGAGGCAGCCCTCCAGGCATTGGTGGAGGGAGCGACAGAGAGCAGGGAGGTGCTCTTCCCCTCCTCGGGGAGGAAGAAGCCACCCCAGCAAACCGTGGCTGAGGGTGGCAGAGCAGGTGAACGCCAGCTCGAATAACAGCAGAACATGGATCCAGTGTGGTCACACTGGAGATGGTGGTTAGGCTGCAAACTTTAATATCGACAACTGCTTAAGCAAAAGTTAGAGCGACAAATGATAAACCAAGGAGGCAACTCAGTAACTGAATTTTGAACATCGACAACTGGTTAACCAAAAGCCAGAACGACAAATGATTAACCAAGGAGGCAACTCAGTAACTGAAATTTCAAAGCGACAACTTGTTAACCAAAGAGGCAACTCATTAACTGAAATTTAAAGGAGGCAACATCATTAACTGAATACTGGGCATTAATATTGGGGACGGTAGTCCGATGGGAATGTATTCGGCCGCCTTACCGGGGCCTCGGGTGCTGCTTTTCCGCTTGGGGAAACGAGTTGGGGTCGGCAAACTGCCTTGTTCATTGTTTGAAACATTGGTTAATGAGCTGTCAAGGTAGCAAATGATAAACCAAAGAGACATCTCAGTAACTGAAATTTGAACATCGACAACTGGTTAACCAAAAGTCAGAACGACAAATGATTAACCAAGGAGGCAACTCATGAACTGAATATTGAACATCGACAACTGGTTAACCAAAAGTCAGAACGACAAATGATAAACCAAGGTGGCAACTCAGTAACTGAATTTTGAAAACATACAACTGGATAGCCAAAAGCCAGAGCGACAAATGATTAACCAAGGAGGCAACTCATTAACTGAAAGCTGGGCATTCAAATTGGGGACGGTATTCCGATGGGAATGGATTCGCTCGCCTTAGCGGGGCGTCGGGTGCTGCTTTCCCGCTTGGAGATCCGAGTTTGGGTGGGCAAATGATCATGTGCATTGTCTGCAACACGGGTTCGTGAGTTGTATTTGCAAGGCGAGTGTCCGTTCTCGGAAGCGAAGTTGATCGGCCGATCTCCAGTGTGAGCGGTTTTAATCTGTCTTCTTTGCAGTGTATCAATGGCTTTGGCTGGCCAAGGCGTTTTTTTCCGGCGTTGCTTCTGGGACTTGCTGCTGGGCTGGGCTGTTTCGAAAGGCCGGTGGCGGGCGGGCGGGCGCTCCTCCGAAGTTAGCCCGGGGGGTCCTCACGGCGGGGGATGTTTGCCCGGGTTGGCCGGGCGGCATTTGAACACCTTTCACTCCCGACTCCCGTGTCCGATTTCGTTCGCGGACGGCTCGTTGGAAAGCCCCGGCGCTGGCACATACTATATTGCCAGGCTGGTCCCGGGCGCGTTCGGGAAAGTGTCGCCATCCCGTACCGGCTTAAGGCCGTCGGTCAGCGGCAGCTTATCGGGGATAACTTCGGGAAGGAAAGTCTGATCCGGTCGGGGTCAACGGCAGCTGAACGGGGCGGCGAGGCCGCACAGAGCAGGACCAAGCGTGTGTAGATGCCTCTTTTTTCGGCCGAGGTACAGCCGTTGGCTGGAGACCGCTTTCCGACGTCTGAGAGACCGGGGCGAGGGGCAGCCTGCACGCGCCGGCTGCCAGAGCAAGCCAGGGGCAAGGGGCATCCAACGGTACCAGAGCGGAGTCGCTCCGACACCGGGAAGGCGGGTGCCCGTCGCTCCGAATCGAGCCCGGGGTTTTCGAGTGTGTAACTCGGAGGGCATTTGGACCCGGTTGCCCGGCACCAGTCGAACGCCTCTCGCTCCCGACTCCCGTGTCCGATTTCGTTCAGGGACGGCTCGTTGGAAAGCCCCGGCGCTGCCGCACACTATATTACCAGGCTGGCACCAGGCGAGTTCGGGAAAGTGTTGCCGTCCCGTAACGGCTGCCGGGCCATCGGTCAGCGGCAGCTTACCGGGGATAACTTCGGGAAGCAAAGTCCGATCCGGTCGAGGACAACGGCAGCTGAACGGGGTGGCCGGGCCGCACAGAGCAGTACCGGGCATGTGTAGCTGCCCCTCTCCGCGGCCGAGGTACAGCTGTTCGCTGGAGACCGCTTTCCGACCACTGAGAGGGCGGGGCGAGGGGCAGCCTGCACTCGCCGGCTGCCAGAGCAAGCCAGGTGCAAGCGACATCCAACGGTTCTGGAACGGAGTCAGTCCCACACAGGGAAGCCGGGTGCCCGTTGCTCGGAATCGAGCCCGGGGTTTTCCTGTGTAACAAGGCGGGCCTTTGCAACCGGTTCGGCCGGGCGGCAGTGGAACACACAGACACTCACATACACTGAGAGAGACAGAGAGAAGAGAGAGATACACAGAGTGATAAAGACAAAGTCAACTGAGTAACTGAAATTTGAATACTGACAACTGGGTAACCAAACGCCAGAGGGACAAATGAGTAACCAAGGAGGCAACTCAATAACTGAATACTTGGCATTCACATTGGGGACGGAAGTCCGATGGGAATGGATTCAGCCGCCTTACCGGGGCTTCGGGTGCTGCTTTCCCGCTTGGGGAACCGAGTTGGGGTCGGCAAATGGCCTTGTGCATTGTCTGAAACACGAGTTAATGAGTTGTCAAGGTAGGAAATCATAGACCAAAAGGGCAACTCAGTAACAGAAATTTGAACATCGACAACTGGATAACCAAAAGTCAGAGCGACAAATGATTAACCAAAGAGGCAACTCAGTAACTGAAATTTGAAAACTGACAACTGGCTAACCAAAAGGCACAGGGACAAATGAGTAACCAAAGAGGCAACTCATTAACTGAAATTTTAAAGTGGTAACTCAATAACTGAAATTTGAACATTACCAACTGGGTAACCAAAAGGCACAGGGACAAATGAGTAACCAAAGAGGCAACTCATTAACTGAAATTTTAAAGTGGTAACTCAATAACTGAAATTTGAACATTACCAACTGGGTAACCAAAAGCCAGAGCGACAACTGGTTAACCAAAGTGGCAACTCAGTAACTGAATTATGGGCACTCACCGTTTGTCCGATGGGAATGGATTCGGCCGCCTTACCGGGGCGTCGGGTGCAGATTTCCCGCTTGGGGAACCGAGTTGGTCTCGGCAAATGGTCATGTGTGCATTTTCTGAAACAAGGGTGGCGTTCGACAGGGCAAGCCAAGACAAGTCGAATGGTGGCAAAACCGCCTCGCTCCGCTGCGTGAGTGCCGAGATATGGGCTTTTAAAGTGGGGCCGGTGGTCGGATCTCAGCTAGCCGGGAAATAAATAATCGAAAGCGGCCGAAATTAAAAAAAACATTTTGGACGTCGGCCGAGTTGTCCTTCGAAGGGGCAAGCGAAGCCGAGTCTAACACTGTGAAAACCGCTTCGATCCGCTGCGTGAGTGCCGAGATATGACCTTTCAAAGTGGTGCCGGTAGTCAGAAGGAAAGGGATTCGGCCGCCTTACACACCGAAGTCGAACGCGTTACTTTCCCGAGTCCCGTGTCCGATTTCGGTTGGGCATGGCTCGTTGGAAAGCCCCGGGGCTGCTGCAGACTATACTGCTGAACTGGTCCCGGGCGAGTTCGGCAAAGTGTCGCAGTCCCGTACCGGCTGCCGGGCCGTCGTTCACCAGACCGCTTATCGGTAATAACTTCGGGAGGGAAGGTCCGATCTGGACCAGGTGAAAGGCACCTGAACGGGGTGGCGAGCCCGCACAGACCAGTACCAGGCTTGTGCAGCTGCCGCTTTGCCGGGCCGAGGTACAGCAGTTGGCTGGAGACCGCTTTCCGACAGCTGAGACGGCGGTGCGGGTCCGGGCCTGCACGCGCGACCTACCAGAGCAAGCCAGAGGCAAGCGGCAACCAGAGGTACAGGAGCGGAGTCGGTCCGAAACCGGGAAGCCGGTTGCCCGTCGCTCCGAAACGAGCCCGGTGTTATCGTGTGTGTAACGGAGCGGGCATTAGGACCCGGTTGCCCGGCGTCAGTCGAACGCCTTTCGATCCCGACTGCCGTGTCTGATTTCGGTCGGGGACGGCTCGTTGGAAAGCCCTGGCTCGGGCGCACACGATGTTGCCGAACTGGCCCCGGGAAAGTGTCGCCGTCCCGTACCGGCTGCCGGACCGTCGGTCAGCGGCAGCTTATCGGGGATAACTTGGGGAGGCAAGGTGGGAGCTGGACCTGAACGAGGTGGAGGGGCCGCACAGACCAGTAGCTGCATCTTTCCCGGGCCGAGGTACAGCCGTTGGCTGGAGACCGCTTTCCGTCAGTTGGGTCGGCGGCGCGGGGCGGGTCCTGCACGCGCGAGCTGCCTGGGCAAGCCAGAGGCAAGGGGCAGCCGCGGGTACCTGAACGGAGTCGGGCCGGCACTGGGAAGCCGGGTGCCCGTCGCTCGGAAGCGAGCCCGGGGTTTTCGTGTGTAACCTGGCGGGCCTTTGGACCCGGTTCGGCCGGGCGGCAGTGGAGCAGACAGACACTCACATACACTGAGACAGAGAGAAGAGAGAGATACACAGAGTGAGAAAGACAAAGTCAACTGAGTAACTTAAGTTTGAACATCGACAACTGGCTAACCAAAAGTCAGAGCGACAAATGATTAACCAAGGAGGCAACTCAGTTACTGAAATTTCAATGTGGCAACTGGATAACCAAAGGGACAACTCGATAACTGAAGTTTCAAGGAGGCAACTCATTAACTGAAATTTGAACATCGACAACCGGTTAACCAAAGACACAACTCATTAACTGAAATTTCAAAGAGGCAACTCATTAACTGAAATTTGAACATCGACAACTGGTTAACCAAAAGTCAGAGCGACAAATGATTAACCAAGGAGGCAATTCATTAACGGAATACTTGGCATTCACATTGGGGATGGAAGTCCGATGGGAATGTATTCGGCCGCCTTACCGGGGCTTCGGGTGCTGCTTTCCCGCTTGGGGAACCGAGTTGGGGTCGGCAAATGGCCTTGTGCATTGTCTGAAACACTGGTTACTGAGTTGTCAAGGTAGGAAATCATAGACCAAAAGGGCAACTCATTAACTGAAATTTTGAACATCGACAACTGGATAACCAAAAGTCAAAGCGACAAATGATTAACCAAGGAGGCAACTCAGCAACTGAAATTTGAACATCGACAACTGGATAACCTAAAGTCTGAGCGACAAATGATAAACCAAGGAGGCAACTCAGTAACTGAAATTTCAATGTGGCAACTGGATAACCAAAGGGACAACTCGATAACTGAAGTTTCAAGGAGGCAACTCAATAACTGAATATTGGGCATTAACATTAGGGATGGAAGTCCGATGGGAATGGATTCGGCCGCTTTACCGGGGCTTCGGGTGCTGCTTTCCCGCTTGGGGAACCGAGTTGGGGTCGGCAAATGGCCTTGTGCATTGTCTGAAACACTGGTTAATGAGTTGTCAAGGTAGCAAATCATAAACCAAAAGGGCAACTCATTAACTGAAACTTGAACATCGACAACTGGGTAACCAAAAGTCAGAGCGACAAATAAGTAACCAAGGTGGCAACTCATTAACTGAAATTTGAACATCGACAACTGGTTAACCAAAAGTCAGAACGACAAATTATTAACCAAGGTGGCAACTGATGAACTGAAATTTGGACTTCGACAAATGGGTAACCAAAGGTCAGAACGACAAATGATTAACCAAGATGGCAACTCATAAACTGAAATTTTAAAATTGACAACTGGATAACCAAAAGTGGGAACTCATGTTTCGGACGGGCTTACAAACGGCAGGCTGACGCCTGGCAGAGTCCCGGGCTTCGGCTCCCTTGCGTAAGGGACCATTTCCGAAACGATTAAAGCCGAAAAATCCGAGTTCAGAGCGGACTTTTTTTTTCCCGTAATCGGCCGAACATTAAAAAAATTCTCCTTTGCCGCCGAGCAGGGCGGCATTCGAACGGGCATGGGAAGCCGCGTCTAACGGTGTAAAAACGGCTTGGCTCCGACGCGGGAGTGCGGAGATATGGCCGTTCAAAGTTGTACCGGAAATACGGAAGGAGAATGATTTGACCACCTTTTGCGGGCCTCCGGTGATGCTTTCCGGCTTGGGAAAGTGAGTTGCTCCTGGCAAATTGACATGTGCATTTAACGATTTCGAGACATGATTAACCAAAACACGGAAGTCCGATGGGAAAAGATTCGGGCCATTTAAGCGGGCCTCCGGTGATGCTTTCCGGCTTGGGAAAGTGAGTTGCTCCCGCCAAATTGACATGTGTCATTTCTGGCAAGTGTCTCGGAACATAGTTTATGAGTTGGAGTTCGGGAAATCATTAACCAAGATGGAAGTCCCGATGAAGCAAAAAAAAAGGGCCATTTGCGGCGATTTGGGTGCTCCTGGTCGGATAGAGCTGGCCGTTTGACCCGCTGATTTGACACTTGTCATTTCTGGCAGGGGGGGTTGGCGGGGTACCTGGAGAATGGTAGGAGGTGGTTTTCTGAGACTTGGTCTGATTTCCAGATTACTGTCTAGGGCCTCCAGGTCTGCAGAGACCGACCCGGGCTGCCGTCCAACCGACTTTTAACCCTTTTTGGGTGGAAATTTATTTCCATTTTTAACCAATTTTCGGGTTTTTGGTCGGGCTTAAAAAATGGCAGCCTGACGCCTGGCAGAGGCCGGGGCTTCGGCTCCCCTTGCGTAAGGGACCGTATTCGACCGGATTAAGCCCCGAAAATGGATCCAAATGTCGGCCGACCAAGTAAGCTTGCTGGGGAGAGAGATTAATGCCGGGCTGGGCACCTCATTAACCAGTGAAAAGTTTTGGCTGCTGGAGAGACTAAGTCCGAGCCTGGGCACATCATTAACCATAAATGAAAAAGGCGAGGCCGAGTCTGGAGCATGGCTAACTGATTAATCAAATTGGCAAGGCCCGGGCTGATACTGAGCGAGCCACCCGTGGCCAGGGGGCTGGATGGCGGGAGAGAATCTAACCCCCAAAATATGGAAGTCCGATGAGAAAATATTCGGCCGCCTTTTGCGGGCCTCGGCTGTTGCTTCCCGGCCTGGGAAAGTGAGTTGCTCCCGGCAAATTGACATGTGCATTTTTTGATTTCGAGACATCATTAACCAAAACACGGAAGTCCGATGGGAAAATATTAGGGCCCTTCAAGTGGGCCTCCGGTGATGCTTTCCGGCTTGGGAAAGTGAGTTGCTCCCGGCAAATTGACATGTGCATTTTTTGATTTCGAGACATGATTAACCAAAACGCGGAAGTCCGATGAGAAAAGTTTCGGCCGCTTCACGCGGGCCTCGGGTGATGCTTTCCGGCTTGGGAAAGTGAGTTGCTACCGCCAAATTGACATGTGTCATTACTGGCAAGTTTCTCAGAACA
>NW_028225183.1:5519551-5714551 GCF_052327205.1 Somniosus microcephalus | reverse complement strand
AACGCATTCGGCCGCCTTACCGGGGCCTCGGGTGCTGCTTTCCCGCTTGGGGAACCGAGTTGGGGTCGGCAAATGGCCTTGTGCATTGTCTGAAACACTGGTTAATGAGTTGTCAAGGTAGGAAATCATAGACCAAAAGGGCAACTCAGTAACTGAAATTTGAACATCGACAACTGGTTAACCAAAAGTCAGAGCGACAAATGATCAACCAAGGAGGCAACTCAGTAACTGAATACCTGGCATTCACATTGGGGACGGAAGTCCGATGGGAATGGATTCGGCCGCCTTACCGGGGCTTCGGGTGCTGCTTTCCCGCTTGGGGAACCGAGTTGGGGTCGGCAAACGGCCTTGTGCATTGGAGTCGGGACCAGCAGACAAGAATTTAGGAAAATTGCGTGGAGGCGGAATGGAGGCGGGTTTGGGCCCGCACGCCAGTTTTGCGATTTTTATCCCCCACACGCCTCCAATCCCGCCTCCCCGGCCCTTGCAAAATCCAGCCCTATGTCTCCTTCTGGTAAATCTAAACGTCACTTTTTAAGCCTAATACTACATTCCTATGCTGTGATGCCAAGAATTGAACACAGTACTGCAGCTGTGGTCTAACCATTGCTTTGTATAGCTGTGGCATAATTTCACCCTCTTATATTGTAATCCTACAGATATAAGTATCACTTTTCAATTAGCTTTTTGAATCTTTTCTGTACCTGCCCATGACCATTTAATGATATATGTACAGGGACACAAGTCTATTTGGACCTCAACTGTTTCCAGCTTAACATTATAAGGAGTGTATTCTAAATACTCCTATAAAGATCGGTAGTGGATCACGTCACACTTGCTAATATTTAAATCAATTTGCCAGAAAATTGCACATTCACTTAATCTATGAATATCTGGTCACATTTCTTGCTTCCATCTCAACTGCTTATAATGCCGCCTATCTTATTTGTCATCGACAAACTTGGATGTGTGGCTCTCAATCCCATCAAGTAAGTCGTTAATAAAATCGGTGATTAGTTGAAGCCCCAAAAGTGAGCAATCAGAGCCACCACTCGTCATATTCTGCCAATTAATGTACCTGATCATCATCTGTAAACGTTGTCTCCTGTCGTGCCACCAATTTCCTAACCAGATCAATAATTTGACTTCAATTACATGCGTTTCAAATTGAGCCCAATGTCCCATATGCGGGACTTTACCAAATGTCTTTTGCTCCATGTCTACAAGCTAATAATAAGTTGTGAACTGGGACTCATAAACCTATTTGCTCCTCAACAGTTAATAGCTTCCCATTATTTAGAAAAAACTCCGAACTATCTTATTTTGTTCCAAAGTGTGTGGTGTCACACTCGCGTACAGTGAACACGATTTGTCTTTGTTTTGCCGGCTTACTGTGTCTGTCTCTGTCCATTTGGTTACCTCGATTTCCCAACTGCACTACTAGCGGACCATCTAACTTAATGCGATCTTCATAATACGATCTACACTGCTCCATTGCTCCATCCAAGTCAAGCATAAATACAGTGAAAAATTGATGATCTAATAAAGATATCTGGGGGACAGCACTTGTCACATCTGACGCAGCTGCTAAAGAGCATGTCTTTTGTGGGTGGGTTAATATTTCTGAAGTGATGGCGGTCTGAGGCAGTCAGTCTGGATTTGCGGGAGAAATGTGCTGTGCAGGCTGGATTATGGACAAATAAATTGAATTTGTCGCAGATGCAATAATGCATTGCAGCCAATGAAAGTACTCTTGTGAGCCTTAAGTTGCTAGAGCGCGGATAGCTCAGTCGGTAGCGCGTCAGGCTTTTAATCTGTCGTGGTCCAGCGTTCAAGTCCCTGTTCGGGCGCTGCTTTAAATTCGCGATAATTAACTCTACATTTGCGCTTTGATCCTTTTAACAACGAAAATAACAACAGGAGCTGGCCATTTAACGCCTGGAGCCTTTCTGCTATTTAATTAAATAATCTATCGACATCCATTTCCATTTCTTGGCTCCAGGTCCCTTAATACCTTTGGTTAACACACATCTCTCAATCTCAAGTTGACAATTACCCCAGCTTTAATTGCTGTTTGCGGAAGTGTGTTACAAATTTCTGTCACACAAACTTCTCTCCTGAAAGACTTGGATCTAATGTGGAGGCTGTGGCCCCTACTCCCAGATGGATCAATCATCAGAAATAGCTTCTTGCTATCTACACTAGCAGTTCCACTTAATATCGTGAATACTTCAATAAAATCACCACTTAAGCTTCTAAATTCAAGGGAAAAAACCCGAGTTTGTGCAATATCCCGTTGTACTTTGTCGCTTGGACTCGATGTCTCCTTCTGGTATATCTATACTTCACTTTTTAAGCCTAATAGTACATTCCTAAGCTGTGATGCCAAGAGTTGAACACAGTACCGCAGCTGTGGTCTAACCAGTGCTTTGTATAGCTGTGGCATAATTTCAGCCTCTTACATTGTAATCCTACAGATATAAGTATCACTTTTCAAATGCTTTTTGAATCTGTTCTGTACCTGTCCATGACCATTTAATTCTATATGTACAGGGAGACAAGTCTATTTGGATCTCAACTGTTTCCAGCTTAACATTATAAGGAGTGTATTCTAAATACTCCTATAAAGATCGGTAGTGGATCACGTCACACATGCTAATATTTAAATCAAATTGCCAAAAAATTGGCCATTCACTTAATCTATGAATATCTGGTCAAATTTCTTGCTTCCATCTCAACTGCTTATAATGCTGCCTATCTTTTTTGTCATCGTCAAACTTGGATGTGTGGCTCTCAATCCCATCAAGTAAGTCGTTAATAAAATCGGTGATTAGTTGAGGCCCCAAAAGTGATTAATCAGAGACACCACTCGTCATATTCTGCCAATTAATGTACCTGATCATCACCCGTAAACGTTGTCTCCTGTCGTGCCACCAATTTCCAAACCAGGTCAATAGTTTGCCTTAAATTACTTGCGTTTCAAATTTAGCCCAATGTCCCATATGCAGGACTTTATCCAATGTCCTTTGCTCCATGTCTACAAGCTAATAATAATTTGTGAACTGGGACTCATAAACCTCTTTGCTCCTCAACTGTTAATAGCTTCCCATTATTTAGAAAATACTCAGAACAATCTTACGTTGTTCCAAAGTGGATAGTGTCACACTTGCGCAGAGTGAACTCGATTTGCCTTTGTTTTGCCATCTTACTTCATCTGTCTCTGTCCCTTTGGTTACCTCCATTACCCGAATGCACTATGAGCGGACCGTCTGACTTATTGCGATCTTCAAAATACGATCTACAGTGCTACATTCCTCCATCCAAGTCAATCATAAATACGGTGAAAAGTTGAAGATCTAATACAGATATCTGGGGGACTGCACTTGTCACATCTGAGGCTGGTGCTAAAGAGCATGTCGTTTGTGCGTGGGATAATATTTCTGAAGTGATGGCGGTCTGAGGCAGTTAGTCTGGATTTGTGGGAGAAATCCGTTGTACAGGCTAGATTATGGACAAGAATATTTGTAGGAGGTGCAATGATGCACTGCAGCCAAGTAAAGTACTTTGGTAAGCTTTGGGCCGGAAGAGCCCGGATAGCTCAGTCGGTAAAGCGTCAGAATTTTAATCTGAGTGTTCACGATTCAAGTCCTTGTTCGGTCGCTGCTGTTAAATCACGATACTCATCTCTACGTTCGCGCTTTGATCCTTTAACAAAGAAAACAACAATATGAGTAGGCCTTTTAACGCCTCGAGCCTCGAGCCTTTGTGTCATTCAATGAAATATGTGATCGATATCCTTTTACATCTCTACATTTGTGCACTGATTCTTCAACAATGAGATTCCTCAACATTTAGCACCTCGAGTCCTTCTGTCATTCAATGAGATCTGTGACCTCACTCCGTTTGCATCCCTTTGCTCCAGATCCCTTAATGCTGTTAAATATGAATAAAATGCAACATGTGTTTGCAGCTGACTCTTTCTAGTTACAGTCACAGGAAATTAGAAACAGGAGGAGGCCCTTCAGCGCCTCGAACCTGCTCCGCCATTCAATTAGATTCTGGCAGGTCTGAGTCTGAACACTGCCTAACAAAAATCTATCAATCTCAATTTTGAATTTGTCAATTGGCACCTGGCCTCCATAGCGTTTTGGGGGAGACATACCAGATTTCCACTGCCCTCTGTGTGAAGAATAGATTATTACACCATCCCGGAACGGGAAAGCTCTAATTTTATGGTTATGCCCCATTGTGCTGGACCCTCTCACCAGAGGAAATAGTTTCTCAATAACTTACACATATCTGCCTCCAAAGACTGTGTTGGGAGAGACAGAGTGAGCAGGGACAGGGAGAGAGAGACTGTGGAGAGACAGAGAGAGAAACACAGACTATGGAGAGAGAGGGCGAGGTACTGACTGTTGAGAGCGAGGGAGAGAGACAGACTGTGGATAGACCGGGAGAGAGACAGACTGTGGAGAGACAGGGAGAGAAACACAGACTATGGAGAGAGAGGGAGAGATACAGACTGTTGGGAGCGAGGGAGAGAGACAGACCGTGAAGAGACAGGGAGAGAGACAGACCGTGAAGAGATCGGAAGAGAGACAGATTGTTGAGAGCTAGGGAGAGAGACAGACCGTGGAGGGAAGGTGAGAGAGACAGACTGCGGAGAGAGAGTTGGAGAGACAGGCTGTGGAGAGAGAGAGGGAGGAAGAGTCTGGGGAGAGAGGGAGAGAGACCGACTGTGGAGAGATGGAGGGACAGAGTCAGAATGTGCAGAGAGCGGGAGTGAGACAGATTATGGAGAGAGAGGAAGAGAGATAGAATGTGGAGAGAGAGGGAGAGGGACAGACTGTGGAAACAATGGGAGGGACGCAGACTGGAAACAGAGGGAGAGGGAAAAGTTGTGGAGAGAGAGGGAGAGAGACAGAATGTGGAGAGCGAGAGGGAGAGACAGACTGTGGAGAGAGGGAGAGATAAATACTTTGGAGAGGGGGAGAGAGACAGATTGTGGGGAGAGAGGGAGATGGACAGATTGTGGAGAGAGAGGGAGAGAGAGATTCAGTGGAGAGATAGGGAGAGAGACAAACTGTGGAGAGAGAGGGAGAGTGATAGACTTTGGAGAGAAAGGGAGAGAGAGAGAATGTGCAGCGAGAGGGAGATGGAAAGACTGTGGAGACAGTGGCAGAAAAACAGACTTTGGAGAGGGAGGGAGAGAGACAGAATGTGCATAATGAGGGAGAGAGGAAGACTGTGGAGAGAGTAGGCGAGAGACAGACTGGTGAGAGTGAGGGAGAGAGACAGACTGTGGAGAGAGAGGGAGAGAGACAGACTTTGGAGAGAGAGGGAGAGAGACAGACTGTGGAGAGAGAGAGAGAGAGACAGACTGTGGAGAGAGAGGGAGAGAGACAGACTGTGGTGAGTGAGGGAGAGAGACAGACTGTGGAGAGAGAGGGAGAGAGACAGACTGTGGGGAGAGAGGGAGAGAGACAGACTGTGGAGAGAAAGGGAGAGAGACAGACTGTGGAGAGAGAGGGAGAGAGACAGACTGTGGAGACAGAGAGAGAGAGACAGACTGTGGAGAGGGAGAGAGACAGACTGTGGAGAGAGAGGGAGAGAGACAGACTGTGGAGAGAGAGGGAGAGTGACAGACAGTGGAGAGAGAGGGAGAGAGACAGACAGTGGAGAGAGAGGGAGAGAGACAGACTGTGGAGAGAGAGCGAGAGAGACAGACTGTGGAGAGAGAGGGAGAGAGACAGACTGTGGAGAGAGAGGGAGAGAGACAGATTGTGGTGGGAGAGGGAGAGAGACCGACTTTGGAGAGAGAGGGAGAGAGACAGACTGTGGAGAGAGAGGGAGAGAGACAGACTGTGGAGAGAGAGGGAGAGAGACAGACTGTGGAGAGAGAGGGAGAGAGACAGACAGTGGAGAGAGAGGGAGAGAGACAGACAGTGGAGAGAGAGGGAGAGAGACAGACTGTGGAGAGAGAGCGAGAGAGACAGACTGTGGAGAGAGAGGGAGAGAGACAGACTGTGGAGAGAGAGGGAGAGAGACAGATTGTGGTGAGAGAGCGAGAGAGACCGACTTTGGAGAGAGAGGGAGAGAGACAGACTGTGGAGAGAGAGGGAGAGAGACAGACTGTGGAGAGAGAGGGATAGAGACAGACTGTGGAGAGAGAGGGAGAGAGACAGACTGTGGAGAGAGAGCAGAGAGACAGACTGTGGAGAGAGAGAGAGAGAGACAGACTGTGGAGAGAGAGGGAGAGAGACAGACTGTGGAGAGAGAGGGAGAGAGACAGTCTGTGGAAAGAGAGGGAGAGAGACAGACTGTGGAGAGAGAGCGAGAGAGACAGACTGTGGAGAGAGAGGGAGAGACAGACTGTGGAGAGAGACGGAGAGAGACAGACTGTGGAGAGAGAGGGAGAGAGACAGACAGTGGAGAGAGAGGGAGAGAGACAGACTGTGGAGAGAGAGGGAGAGAGACAGACTGTGAAGAGAGAGTGAGAGAGACAGACTGTGGAGAGAGAGCGAGAGAGATAGACTGTTGAGAGAGAGGGAGAGAGACAGACTGTGGAGAGAGAGGGACAGAGACAGACTGTGGAGAGAGAGGGAGATAGACAGACTGTGGAGAGAGAGGGAGAGAGAAAGACTGTGGAGAGAGAGGAAGAGAGACAGACTTTGGAGAGAGAGGGAGTGAGACAGAATGTGGAGAGAGAGAGGAGAGAGGCAGACTGTGGAGAGAGAGGGAGAGAGACAGCCTGTGGAGAGAGAGGGAGAGGGACAGACTGTGGAGAGAGAGAGGGAGACAGACTGTGGAGAGAGAAGGAGCGAGACCGACTGTGGAGAGAGAGGGAGAGAGACAGACTGTGGAGAGAGAGAGGAGAGAGGCAGACTGTGGAGAGAGAGGGAGAGAGACAGACTGTGGAGAGAGAGGGAGAGAGACAGACTGTGGAGATAGAGCGAGAGAGACAGACTGTGGAGAGAGAGTGGGAGAGACAGACTGCGGGGAGAGAGAGAGAGAGACCGACTGTGGAGAGAGAGAGAGAGAGACAGACTGTGGAGAGAGAGGGAGAGAGACAGACTGTGGAGATAGAGCGAGAGAGACAGACTCTGGAGAGAGAGGGAGAGAGACAGACTGTGGAGAGAGAGAGAGAGAGACAGACTGTGGAGAGAGAGAGAGAGAGAGACAGACTGTGGAGAGAGAGGGAGAGAGACAGACTGTGGAGAGAGAGGGAGAGAGACAGACTGTGGAGAGAGAGAGAGAGAGACAGATTGTGGAGAGAGAGGGAGAGAGACAGACTGTGGAGAGAGAGGGAGAGAGACAGTCTGTGGAGAGAGAGGGAGAGAGACAGACTGTGGAGAGAGAGGGAGAGAGACAGACTGTGGAGGGAGAGGGAGAGAGACAGACTGTGGAGAGAGAGGGAGAGAGACAGACTGTGGCGAGAGAGGGAGAGAGACAGACTGTGGAGAGAGAGAGAGAGAGGCAGACTGTGGAGAGAGAGGGAGAGAGACAGACTGTGGAGAGAGAGGGAGAGAGACAGACTGTGGAGAGAGAGGGAGAGAGACAGACTGTGGAGAGAGAGGGAGAGAGACAGAACGTGGAGAGAGAGGGACAGAGACAGACTGGAGAGAGAGGGAGAGAAGCAGACTGTGGAGAGAGAGGGAGAGAGACAGACTGTGGGGAGAGAGAGAGAGAGACCGACTGTGGAGAGAGAGGGAGAGAGACATACTGTGGAGAGAGAGTGAGAGAGACAGACTGTGGAGAGAGAGGGAGAGAGACAGACTGTGGAGAGAGAGGGAGAGAGACAGACTGTGGAGAGAGAGGGAGAGAGGGAGACTGAGGAGAGAGAGGGAGAGAGACAGACTGTGGAGAAAGAGGGAGAGAGACAGACTGTGGAGAGAGAGGGAGAGAGACAGACTGTGGAGAGAGAGGGAGAGAGACAGACTGTGGAGAGAGAGGGAGAGAGACAGAATGTGGAGAGAGAGGGAGAGAGACAGAACGTGGAGAGAGAGGGACAGAGACAGACTGGAGAGAGAGGGAGAGAAGCAGACTGTGGAGAGAGAGGGAGAGAGACAGACTGTGGGGAGAGAGAGAGAGAGACCGACTGTGGAGAGAGAGGGAGAGAGACAGACTGTGGAGAGAGAGTGAGAGAGACAGACTGTGGAGAGAGGGAGAGAGGCAGACTGTGGAGAGAGAGGGAGAGAGACAGAATGTGGGGAGAGAGAGGGAGATTCCGACTGTGGAGAGAGAGGGAGAGAGACAGACGGTGGAGAGAGAGTGAGAGAGACAGACTGTGGAGAGAGAGGGAGAGAGACAGACTGTGGAGAGAGAGGGAGAGAGACATATTGTGGAGAGAGGGAGAGAGACAGACTGTGGAGAGAGAGGGAGAGAGACAGACTGTGGAGAGAGAGGGAGATAGACAGACTGTGGAGAGAGAGGGAGAGAGAAAGACTGTGGAGGGAGAGGGAGAGAGACAGACTTTGGAGAGAGAGGGAGTGAGACAGAATGTGGAGAGAGAGGGAGAGAGACAGACTGTGGAGAGAGAGGGAGAGAGACAGGCTGTGGAGAGAGAGGGAGAGAGACAGACTGTGGAGACATTGGGAGAGAGACAGACTGTGGAGAGAGAGGGAGAGGGACAGACTGTGGAGAGAGAGAGGGAGACAGAATGTGGAGAGAGAAGGAGCGAGACCGACTGTGGAGAGAGAGGGAGAGAGACAGAATGTGGAGAGAGAGGGAGAGAGGCAGACTGTGGAGAGAGAGGGAGAGAGACAGACTGTGGAGAGAGAGGGAGAGAGACAGACTGTGGAGATAGAGCGAGAGAGACAGATGTGGAGAGAGAGTGGGAGAGACAGACTGTGGGGAGAGAGAGAGTGAGAGACCGACTGTGGAGAGAGAGAGAGAGAGACAGACTGTGGAGAGAGAGGGAGAGAGACAGACTGTGGAGATAGAGCGAGAGAGACAGACTGTGGAGAGAGAGGGAGAGAGACAGACTGTGGAGAGAGAGAGAGAGAGACAGACTGTGGAGAGAGAGAGAGACAGACAGACTGTGGAGAGAGAGGGAGAGAGACCGACTGTGGAGAGAGAGTGTGAGAGACAGACTGTGGAGAGAGAGGGAGAGAGACAGACTGTGGAGAGAGAGAGAGAGAGACAGATTGTGGAGCGAGAGGGAGAGAGACAGACTGTGGAGAGAGAGGGAGAGAGACAGACTGTGGAGAGAGAGGGAGAGAGACAGGCTGTGGAGGGAGAGGGAGAGAGACAGACTGTGGCGAGAGAGGGAGAGAGACAGACTGTGGCGAGAGAGGGAGAGAGACAGACTGTGGAGAGAGAGAGAGAGAGGCAGACTGTGGAGAGAGAGGGAGAGAGACAGACTGTGGAGAGAGAGGGAGAGAGACAGACTGTGGAGAGAGAGGGAGAGAGACAGACTGTGGAGAGAGAGGGAGAGAGACAGAACGTGGAGAGAGAGGGACAGAGACAGACTGGAGAGAGAGGGAGAGAAGCAGACTGTGGAGAGAGAGGGAGAGAGACAGACTGTGGGGAGAGAGAGAGAGAGACCGACTGTGGAGAGAGAGGGAGAGAGACAGACTGTGGAGAGAGAGGGAGAGAGACAGACTGTGGAGAGAGAGGGAGAGAGACAGACTGTGGAGAGAGAGGGAGAGAGACAGACTGTGGAGAGAGAGGGGGAGAGACAGACTGTGGAGAGAGAGGGAGAGAGACAGACTGAGGAGAGAGAGGGAGAGAGACAGACTGTGGAGAGAGAGGGAGAGAGACAGACTGTGGAGAGAGAGGGAGAGAGACAGATTGTGGAGAGAGAGGGAGAGAGACAGACTGTGGAGAGAGAGAGAGAGAGACAGAATGTGGAGAGAGAGGGACAGAGACAGACTGCAGAGAGAGGGAGAGAGACAGACTGTGGAGAGAGAGGGAGAGAGACAGACTGTGGCGAGAGAGGGAGAGAGACAGACTGTGGAGAGAGAGAGAGAGAGGCAGACTGTGGAGAGAGAGGGAGAGAGACAGACTGTGGAGAGAGAGGGAGAGAGACAGACTGTGGAGAGAGAGGGAGAGAGACAGACTGTGGAGAGAGAGGGAGAGAGACAGAACGTGGAGAGAGAGGGACAGAGACAGACTGGAGAGAGAGGGAGAGAAGCAGACTGTGGAGAGAGAGGGAGAGAGACAGACTGTGGGGAGCGAGAGAGAGAGACCGACTGTGGAGAGAGAGGGAGAGAGACAGACTGTGGAGAGAGAGTGAGAGAGACAGACTGTGGAGAGAGAGGGAGACAGACTGTGGAGAGAGAGGGAGAGAGACAGACTGTGGAGAGAGAGGGGGAGAGACAGACTGTGGAGAGAGAGGGAGAGAGACAGACTGAGGAGAGAGAGGGAGAGAGACAGACTGTGGAGAGAGAGGGAGAGAGACAGACTGTGGAGAGAGAGGGAGAGAGACAGATTGTGGAGAGAGAGGGAGAGAGACAGACTGTGGAGAGAGAGAGAGAGAGACAGAATGTGGAGAGAGAGGGACAGAGACAGACTGCAGAGAGAGGGAGAGAGGCAGACTGTGGAGAGAGAGGGAGAGAGACAGAATGTGGGGAGAGAGAGAGAGAGTCCAACTGTGGAGAGAGAGGGAGAGAGACAGACGGTGGAGAGAGAATGAGAGAGACAGACTGTGGAGAGAGAGGGAGAGAGACAGACTGTGGAGAGAGAGGGAGTGAGACAGATTGTGGAGAGAGAGGGAGAGAGACAGACTGTGGAGAGAGAGGGAGAGAGACAGACTGTGGAGAGAGAGGGAGACAGACAGACTGTGGAGAGAGAGGGAGAGAGACAGACTGTGGAGAGAGAGGGAGAGAGACAGACTGTGGAGAGAGAGGGAGTGAGACAGACTGTGGAGAGAGAGGGAGAGAGACAGACTGTGGAGAGAGATGGAGAGAGACAGACTGTGGAGAGAGAGGGAGAGAGACAGACTGTGGAGAGAGAGGGAGAGAGACCGACTGTGGAGAGAGAGGGAGGGAGACAGACTGTGGAGAGAAAGGGAGAGAGACAGACTGTGGAGAGAGAGGGAGATAGACAGACTGTGGAGAGAGAGTGAGAGAGACAGACTGTGGAGAGAGAGGGAGAGAGACAGACTGTGGAGAGAGAGGGAGATAGGCAGACTGTGGAGAGAGAGGGAGAGAGACCGACTGTGGAGAGAGAGTGAGAGAGACAGACTGTGGAGAGAGAGGGAGAGAGACAGATTGTGGAGAGAGAGGGAGAGAGACAGACTGTGGAGAGAGAGAGAGAGAGACAGACTGTGGAGAGAGAGGGAGAGAGACAGCCTGCGGAGAGAGAGGGAGAGAGACAGAATGTGGAGAGAGAGGGAGAGAGACAGACTGTGGAGAGAGAGGGATAGAGATAGACTGTGGAGAGAGGGGGAGAGAGACCGACTGTGGAGAGAGAGTGAGAGAGACAGACTGTGGAGAGAGAGGGAGAGAGACAGACTGTGGAGAGAGAGGGAGAGAGACAGACTGTGGAGAGAGAGGGAGATAGACAGACTGTGGAGAGAGAGGGCGAGAGACCGACTGTGGAGAGAGAGTGAGAGAGACAGACTGTGGAGAGAGAGGGAGAGAGACAGATTGTGGAGAGAGATGGAGAGAGACAGACTGTGGAGAGATAGTGAGATAGACAGACTGTGGAGAGAAAGGGAGAGAGACCGACTGTGGAGAGGAAGGCACGGCTTGGGCGGTGAGCAGGATGGCAGAAAAGGCCAGCAGGGAATTCCCCGAGGCGCGGATCGTGATCTCCACACTACTGCCCAGAAAGGACACCCCCGCCTATATAATCCACAACACCAACAGGGAGATCGACACGAGATGTTCTGTCCTCCCCAACGTCTCCCTGGCCCATCATCCAAACATCAACACAAGGGACCTCTATGACGAAATACATCTACTCAAACAGCGGATGTGGGTCTTCGCAAGAAACCTCATAAACACTGCCAAAAGACGCAGCCCTCCCACCCCCCCTACCATTGGGAGCCCAAACAGGACCACCAATGTCCCCCACCCCCCTTTACAAAACCGACAACAGAACCGTGCTTTTATACCTGACCCAAGACCCCCCTCTAGACCACAGACTGTAGACCAAGAACTGAGAAAGATCATGACGATGCTGAACAGCCTGATAGAAAGCCGGAGAAATTATTAATATTGTTATTTATCATTATCATTATTGTTATCTTATCAGTATTATTACCATTATTAGTTCGATATATGTGCATGCCTCATGAAATTTATACTAAATCATCACTTAGCATTATAGAAAATAGTGTTTCCACACTCATCCCACAAAATAGGTCCATTTTATTTCGTTTTATTGAACTATATAAATGCGTTCTTTCCACAAAAGCTGCTGGAATATCCAGGGCTTCCGCTCCTCAACTTTTGGGATGAAGAGTACAGACCCTGAATTCCTAAAAGCTATAAAAGACATTGATATAATTGTGTTAACAGAAACATGGTGCCAAAAGGACATGCCGACCCACTGTCCTCCAATGTACCATGAAATCATTGTGCCCTCAGTAAAGAACACTAAAACACGCAAGGGCAGAACCTCCGGGGGAATATTGGTGTGGTATAAGGGAGAACTGGACAAATACATCTCACCGGTAAAACAGGGGAAATCACACGTATGGCTAAAACTAGATAAAAATATAGGAATAGCAAAAAAAGATGTTTACTTATGTGCGATCTACATACCTCCAATAGATTCGCCATATTTCGAAGAGGAGTTATTTGATACTCTCCACATGGAAATCAGCCATTTCCAGGCCCAAGGAAAGGTGATAATATGTGGGGACCTAAATGCAAGGACCGGTTGTGAACCTGACTTCATAGACCCACAGGGAAACAACCATGTGTTTGGCCAGACCCCTTTAGATGTCACACCAGCCATCGCAAATCGGAACAACCTTGATCGTGAAATAAATAAAAGCGGTAGGGAGGTAGTGCAACTCTGCCGAGCCTTAGGCCTGTACATAGTTAATGGTAGGTTCAGAGGGGACTCCCTAGGGAGACTCACATACTCCTCAACTCTTGGGTCTAGTGTGGTGGACTATACAATCACTGACCTGGACCCCTGCGATATCAACGCATTCACTGTCAGGCAGCAATCCCCCCTCTCAGACCATAACCAAATAAATGTGTACCTTAAACTTTCTGCCCAAACTACAGACACAAAAAAGGAACACAGTAAGCTACATAAAATAAACCAAACATACAGATGGGCCCCAGACAGTGGAGATAAATTCATCACAGCACTAAATTCACCTGATCTCACAAGTAAAATTTCAAAATTTAAAGAAAATCTATATGAGATCACCAGAGATGGTGTAAACACGGCCATAGAGGATATAAATATGATCTTCCATGAGGCAGCTGTAAAAGCCGACCTCGTGAAACAGAAGAGGAAGCATCACAAAAGACAAAATAAAAATATGAAATGGTTTGACCACGAATGCAAAAATGCCAGAAAAGACCTGAGAAAAATATCAAACCAAAAGCATCGGCAACCAAACAATCCGGACCTACGTACTAGATACAATGAAACCCTCAAAAGATATAAACACACCATTAGGAACAAAACACAAAACTATACCCACAAAATACTCGAAGAAATTGAAAACTCCACCAATCCAAAACAATTCTGGGAAATGTGGAATAACCTGAGTACAACACAATTGCAAGCATTACCAATCCAAGATGGCGACATCTGGAGAACACATTTTGAAAACCTCTACAAAGACATCCCAAAAAACAAAACAAACCCAAGTCAACATCAGGTCACAGAAAAACTCCACACATTAGAAGCAACAATTAAAGACAACCAAAACCCTCTAGACTCCCCAATCACATGGAAAGAACTGGCCACAAAAACAAAATCTCTCCACCTAAAGAAAGCCTGTGGCCCAGACAACATCAAAAATGAAATGCTAAAGTTCAGCAATATGGAGATGCAGGGTGCGATACTCAAACTATTCAACATCATATTACGCTCAGGCTGTTTTCCCGATATCTGGTGCCAAGGACTAATCTCCCCCATATATAAAAGTGGAAACAAATCAGACCCAAATAACTACCGCGGCATCTGTGTCAACAATTGTCTAGGGAAGTTATTCTGCAGTATTCTAAATAGTAGATTACTTGATTTTCTTAACAAACATAATATCCTCAGAAAAAACCAAATAGGCTTTCTTCCAAAACACCGCACCGCCGACCATATCTATACCCTTCACACCCTCATTGAAAAACATAAACACCAAACAAAAAATGGGAAAATATTCGCCTGTTTCATCGACTTCAAGAAAGCCTTTGACTCTATATGGCACGAAGGGCTCTATTATAAACTTCTTCAGTGTGGAATAGGGGGCAAAGTCTATGACCTTATTAAATCAATGTATCTGAAAAACAAATGCGGGGTCAAAATTGGAGACAAACGCACCGATTTCTTCACCCAGAGAAGAGGCGTCCGGCAGGGCTGCAATTTGAGCCCGACCCTGTTCAACATATACATAAATGAATTAGCAGACATGCTGGAGCAAAGCGAGTCACCAGGTCTCCGTCTCCTGGATGGAGAAGTGAAGTCCCTGTTCTATGCGGACGACCTGGTTCTGCTGTCTCCCACAGAACAGGGATTACAGCAACAACTAGACCTACTCGACAAATACTGCCAAAATTGGGCTCTAACAGTAAATCTAAAGAAAACCAACATCATGATTTTTCAGAAAAGACCCAGATGTCAGGAAAACAAATACCAGTTTACCCTCAGTGATACCACTATAGGACACACTATGAGCTACACCTACCTTGGTCTAACTATGACAGCATCAGGGAGCTTCAGCATAGCAGTGAATGCACTAAAAGAAAAAGCCCGAAGAGCCTTATATGCAATAAAAAGAAAATTCTACAACATCCAAATCCCAATCAAAATCTGGCTCAAAATTTTTGACAGCATAATCCTGCCCATTGCACTGTACGGTAGTGAAGTATGGGGCCCGCTAAATCACCAAAGCTACACTAAATGGGAAAAACACACAATAGAAGCCCTACATGCAGAATTCTGCCGAAGCATCCTTCGCACCCAAAGAAAAACGCCAACAAATGCATGCAGAGCCGAACTAGGCAGATACCCACTGATAATAAACATCCAAAAACGAGCACTAAACTTCCTAAATCACCTCAAATCTAGCTCCCCAGACACCCTTCATTTCAAAGCCTTTCAGACCCAAGAGCTAAACCCAGAAAAGAGTCCCCTGAGTCAGCTGCTACTGAAACTAAGTACTCAGCCGGACCCTGACCAGCCCCAGACCAACACAGCCGTCCAAACACCAATCCGAGTGAAACAAATCATTAAAAAATGCAAAGAAACCTACCTGGAACATTGGAACAAAATAACCGAAAGCCAAAGCAGATTAGAATGTTACCGGGCCCTAAAAAGAGAATATAAACTGGCAGACTACCTCACGACCATCAGAGACACAAAACAGAGACAGACCCTCACCAGGTACAGACTAAGCGACCACCAACTGGAAATTGAAAAAGGCAGATACAAGAAATCCTGGCAGCCTAGAGAGAATAGAATATGCGATCAATGTCTGGCTGGCGAGGTTGAAACAGAAATGCATTTCCTCCTAAAATGCGAAAAATTCAACACATCAAGAAACATATTATTCAACAAGCTAAGCCAAACAACCCCAGATTTCAAGGAATTGGATGATCTGTCAAAATTGAGATTAGTCCTAGGAGAAGGAGACAGACCATACCTTGGGGCTAAATATGTAACAACATGTCACAACCTGAGGACTGTTTAAAAGTAAGACTGTTTAAAATTAATATTGAACGTACCAAATGAAGTAGAAAGACTGTTTAAAATTAATATTGTTTAAAAGTAATATTGTATATACCCAACAAATGTCAAATCGATTGACACCTACAGAATGTTGGAAAACTGTACCTTTTTGCTATGTAAGCTTTGGCAATATGGTTCTCTGTAAACTTTCATGCCAATAAAGCATTTGAACTGAACTGAACTGAACTGAGTGAGAGAGACAGACTGTGGAGAGAGAGGGAGAGAGACAGACTGTGGAGAGAGAGTGAGAGAGACAGACTGTGGAGAGAGAGTGCGAGAGACAGACTGTGGAGAGAGAGGGAGAGAGACAGACTGTGGAGAGAGAGGGAGATAGACAGACTGTGGAGAGAGAGGGAGAGAGAAAGACTGTGGAGAGAGAGGGAGAGAGACAGGCTTTGGAGAGAGAGGGAGTGAGAGAGAATGTGGAGAGAGAGGGAGAGAGACAGACTGTGGAGAGAGGGAGAGAGACAGACTGTGGAGAGAGAGGGAGAGAGACAGACTGTGGAGGCAGTGGGAGAGAGACAGACTGTGGAGAGAGAGGGAGAGAGACAGACTGTGGAGAGAGAGAGGGAGACAGACTGTGGAGAGAGGAGAGAGACCGACTGTGGAGAGGGAGGGGGAGAGACAGACTGTGGAGAGAGAGGGAGAGAGACAGACTGTGGAGAGAGAGGGAGAGAGACAGACTGTGGAGAGAGAGGGAGAGAGACAGACTGTGGAGATAGAGCGAGAGAGACAGACTGTGGAGAGAGAGTGGGAGAGACAGACTGTGGGGAGAGAGAGAGAGAGACCGACTGTGGAGAGAGAGAGATGTTCTGTCTTCCCCAACGTCTACCTGGCCCATCATCCAAACATCAACACAAGGGACCTCTATGACGAAATACATCTGCTCAAACAGCGGATGTGGGTCTTCGCAAGAAACCTCATAAACACTGCCAAAAGACGCAGCCCTCCCACCCCCTCTACCATTGGGAGCCATAACCCAAACAGGACCACCAATGTCCCCCACCCCCCTTTACAAAACCAACAACAGAACCGTGCTTTTATACCTGACCCAAGACCCCCCTCTAGACCACAGACTGTAGACCAAGAACTGAGAAAGATCATGACGATGCTGAACAGCCTGATAGAAAGCCGGAGAAATTATTAATATTGTTATTTATCATTATCATTATTGTTATCTTATCAGTATTATTACTATTATTGGATAGATATATGTGCATGCCTCATGAAATTTATACTAAATCATCATTTAGCATTATAGAAAATAGTGTTCCCACACGCATCCCACAAAATAGGTCCATTTTATTTCGTTTTATTGAACTATATAAATGCGTTCTTTCCACATAAGCTGCTGGAATATCCAGGGCCTCCGCTCCTCAACTTTTGGGATGAAGAGTACAGACCCTGAATTCCTAAAAGCTATAAAAGACATTGATATAATTGTGTTAACAGAAACATGGTGCCAAAAAGACATGCCGACCCACTGTCCTCCAATGTACCATGAAATCATTGTGCCCTCAGTAAAGAACACTAAGACACGCAAGGGCAGAACCTCCGGGGGAATCCTGGTGTGGTATAAAGGAGAACTGAACAAACACATCTCACCGATAAAACAGGGAAAATCACACGTATGGCTAAAATTAGATAAAAATATAGGAATAGCAAAAAACGATGTTTACTTATGTGCGATCTACATACCTCCAATAGAATCGCCATATTTTGAAGAGGAGATATTTGACACTCTCCACATGGAAATCAGCCATTTCCAGGCCCAAGGAAAGGTGCTACTATGTGGGGACCTAAATGCAAGGACAGGATGTGAACCTGACTTCATAGACCCACAGGGCAACAACCATGTGTTTGGCCAGACCCCTTTTTATGTCACACCAGCCATCGCAAACCGAAACAACGTCGATTGTGTAATAAATAAAAGCGGTAGGGAGGTTGTGCAACTCTGCCGAGCCTTAGGCCTGTACATAGTTAACGGTAGGTTCAGAGGGGACTCCTTAGGGAGACTCACATATTCCTCAACTCTTGGGTCTAGTGTGGTGGATTATACAATCACTGACCTAGACCCCTGCGATATCAACACATTCACTGTCAGGCAGCAATCCCCCCTCTCAGACCATAACCAAATAAATGTGTACCTTAAACTTTCTGCCCAAACTACAGACACAAAAAAGGAACCCATTAAGCTACATAAAATAAACCAGACATACAGATGGGCCCCAGACAGTGGAGATAAATTCATCACAGCACTAAATTCACCTGATCTCACAAGTAAAATTTCAAAATTTAAAGAAAATCTATATGAGATCACCAGAGATGGTGTAAACATGGCCATAGAGGATATAAATATGATCTTCCATGAGGCAGCTGTAAAAGCCGACCTCGTGAAACAGAAGAGGAAGAGTCACAAAAGACAAAATAAAAATAAGAAATGGTTTGACCACGAATGCAAAAATGCCAGAAAAGACCAGAGAAAAATGTCAAACCAAAAGCATCGGCAACCAAACAATCCGGACCTACGTACTTGATACAATGAAACCCTCAAAAGATATAAACACACCATTAGGAACAAAACACAAAACTATACCCACAAAATACACGAAGAAATTGAAAACTCCACCAATCCAAAACAATTCTGGGAAATGTGGAATAACCTGAGTACAACACAATTGCAAGCATTACCAATCCAAGATGGCGACATCTGGAGAACACATTTTGAAAACCTCTACAAAGACATCCCAATAAACGAAACAAACCCAAGTCAACATCAGATCACAGAAAAACTCCACACATTAGAAGCAACAATTAAAGACAACCAAAATCCTCTGGACTCCCCAATCACATGGAAAGAACTGGCCACAAAAACAAAATCTCTCCACCTAAAGAAAGCCTGTGGCCCAGACAACAACAAAAATGAAATGCTCAAGTTCAGCAATATGGAGATGCAGGGTGCGGTACTCAAATTATTCAACATCATATTACGTTCAGGCTGTTTTCCCGATATCTGGTGCCAAGGACTAATCTCCCCCATATATAAAAGCGGAAACAAATCAGACCCAAATAAATACCGCGGCATCTGTGTCAACAGTTGTCTAGGGAAGTTATTCTGCAGTATTCTAAACAGTAGATTACTTGATTTTCTTAACAAACATAATATCCTCTGAAAAAACCAAATAGGCTTTCTTCCAAAACACCGCACCGCCGACCATATCTATACCCTTCACACCCTCATTGAAAAACATATACACCAAACAAAAAATGGGAAAATATTCGCCTGTTTCATCGACTTCAAGAAAGCCTTTGACTCTATATGGCACGCAGGGCTCTATTATAAACTTCTTCAGTGTGGAATAGGGGGCAAAGTCTATGACCTTATTAAATCAATGTATCTGAAAAACAAATGCGGGGTCAAAATTGGAGACAAACGCACCGATTTCTTCACCCAGAGAAGAGGCGTCCGGCAGGGCTGCAATTTGAGCCCGACCCTGTTCAACATATACATAAATGAATTAGCAGACATGCTGGAGCAAAGCGAGTCACCAGGTCTCCGTCTCCTGGATGGAGAAGTGAAATCCCTGTTCTATGCGGACGACCTGGTTCTGCTGTCTCCCACAGAACAGGGATTACAGCAACAACTAGACCTACTCGACAAATACTGCCAAAATTGGGCTCTAACAGTAAATCTAAAGAAAACCAACATCATGATTTTTCAAAAAAGGCCCAGATGTCAGGAAAACAAATACCAGTTTACCCTCAGTGATACCACTATAGGACACACTATGAGCTACACCTACCTTGGTCTAACTATTACAGCATCAGGGAGCTTCAGCATAGCAGTGAATGCACTAAAAGAAAAAGCCCGAAGAGCCCTATATGCAATAAAAAGAAAATTCTACAACATCCAAATCCCAATCAAAATCTGGCTCAATATATTTGACAGCATAATCCTGCCCATTGCACTGTACGGTAGTGAAGTATGGGGCCCGCTAAATCACCAAAGCTACACTAAATGGGAAAAACACACAATAGAAGCCCTACATGCAGAATTCTGCCGAAGCATCCTTCGCACCCAAAGAAAAACGCCAACAAATGCATGCACAGCCGAACTAGGCAGATACCCACTGATAATAAACATCCAAAAACGAGCACTAAACTTCCTAAATCACCTCAAATCTAGCTCCCCAGACACCCTTCATTTCAAAGCCTTTCAGACCCAAGAGCTAAACCCAGAAAAGAGTCCCCTGAGTCAGCTGCTACTGAAACTAAGTAATCAGCCGGACCCTGACCAGCCACAGACCAACACAGCCGTCGAAACACCAATCCGAGTGAACAAAATCATTAAAAAATGCAAAGAAACCTAACTGGAACATTGGAGCAAAATAACCGAAAGCCAAAGCAGATTAGAATGTTACCGGGCCCTAAAAAGAGAATATAAACTGGCAGACTACCTCACGACCATCAGAGACACAAAACAGAGACAGACCCTCACCAGGTACAGACTAAGCGACCACCAATGGGAAATTGAAAAAGGCAGATACAAGAAATCCTGGCAGCCTAGAGAGAATAGAATATGCGATCAATGTCTGGCCGGCGAGGTTGAAACAGAAATGCATTTCCTCCTAAAATGCGAAAAATTCAACACATCAAGAAACATATTATTCAACAAGCTAAGCCAAACAACCCCAGATTTCAAGGAATTGGATGACCTGTCAAAATTGAGATTAGTCCTGGGAGAAGGAGACAGACCATACCTTGGGGCCAAATATGTAACAACATGTCACAACCTGAGGACTGTTTAAAATTAAGACTGTTTAAAATTAATATTGAACGTACCAAATGAAGTACAAAGACTGTTTAAAATTAATATTGTTTAAAAGTAATATTGTATGTACCCAACAAATGTCAAATCGATTGACACCTACAGAATGTTGGAAAACTGTACCTTTTTGCTATGTAAGCTTTGGCAATATGGTTCTCTGTAAACTTTCATGCCAATAAAGCATTTGAATTGAAATTGAATTGAATTGAATTGAGTGAGACAGACTGTGGAGAGAGAGCGAGAGAGACCGACTGTGGAGAGAGGGAGAGAGACAGACTGTGGAGAGAGAGGGAGAGAGACAGACTGTGGAGAGAGAGGGAGAGAGACAGACTGTGGAGAGAGAGGGAGAGAGACAGACAGTGGAGAGAGAGGGAGAGAGACCGACTGTGGAGAGAGAGTGAGAGAGACAGACTGTGGAGAGAGAGGGAGAGAGACAGACTGTGGAGCGAGAGGGAGAGAGACAGACTGTGGAGCGAGAGGGAGAGAGACAGACTGTGGAGACAGAGGGAGAGAGACAGACTGTGGAGAGAGAGAGAGAGAGACCGGCTGTGGAGAGAGAGTGAGAGAGACAGACTGTGGAGAGAGAGGGAGAGAGACAGACTGTGGAGAGAGAGGGAGAGAGACAGACTGTGGAGAGAGGGGGAGAGAGACAGACTGTGGAGAGAGAGGGAGAGAGACAGACTGTGGAGAGAGAGGGAGAGAGACAGATTGTGGAGAGAGAGGGAGAGAGACAGAATGTGGAGAGAGAGGGAGAGAGACAAACTGTGGAGAGAGCGGGAGAGAGACAGACTGTGGAGAGAGCAGGAGAGAGACAGACTGTGGAGAGAGAGAGAGAGAGAGGCCGACTGTGGAGAGAGAGGGAGAGAGACAGACTGTGGAGAGAGAGAGGGAGACAGGCTGTGGAGAGAGAAGGAGAGAGACCGACTGTGGAGAGAGAGGGAGAGAGACAGACTGTGTAGAGAGAGGGAGAGAGACAGACTGTGTAGAGAGAGGGAGAGAGACAGACTGTGGAGAGAGAGGGAGAGAGACAGACTGTGGAGAGATAGGGAGAGAGACAGACTGTGGAGAGAGAGGGAGAGAGACAGACTGTGGAGAGAGAGCGAGAGAGACAGACTGTGGAGAGAGAGGGAGAGAGACAGACTGTGGAGAGTGAGGGAGAGAGACAGACTGTGGAGAGAGGGGGAGAGAGACAGATTGTGGAGAGAGAGGGAGAGAGACAGACTGTGGAGAGAGAGGGAGAGAGACAGACTGTGGAGAGAGAGGGAGAGAGACAAACTGTGGAGAGAGAGGGAGAAAGACAGACTGTGGAGAGAGCGGGAGAGAGACAGACTGTGGAGTGAGAAGGAGAGAGACAGACAGAGGAGAGAGAGAGAGAGAGGCCGACTGTGGAGGGGGAGGGAGAGAGACAGACTGTGGAAACAGTGGGAGAGAGACAGACTGTGGAGCGAGTGGGAGAGAGACAGACTGTGGAGAGAGAGAGGGAGACAGACTGTGGAGAGAGAAGGAGAGAGACAGACTGTGGAGAGAGAGGGAGAGAGACAGACTTTGTAGAGAGAGGGAGAGAGACAGACTGTGTAGAGAGAGGGAGAGAGACAGACTGTGGAGAGAGAGGGAGAGAGACAGACTTTGGAGAGAGAGGGAGAGAGACAGACTGTGGAGAGAGAGGGAGAGAGACAGACTGTGGAGATAGAGCGAGAGAGACAGATTGTGGAGAGAGAGGGAGAGAGACAGACTGTGGAGAGAGAGAGAGAGAGACAGACTGTGGAGAGAGGGAGAGAGAGACAGACTGTGGAGAGAGAGGGAGAGAGACCGACTGTGGAGAGAGAGTGAGAGAGACAGACTGTGGAGAGAGAGGGAGAGAGATAGACTGTAGAGACAGAGAGAGAGAGACAGATTGTGGAGAGAGAGGGAGAGAGACAGACTGTGGAGAGAGAGGGAGAGAGACAGACTGTGGAGAGAGAGGGAGAGAGACAGACTGTGGAGAGAGAGGGGGAGAGACAGACTGTGGAGGGAGAGGGAGAGAGACAGACTGTGGAGAGAGAGGGAGAGAGACAGACTGTGGCGAGAGAGGGAGAGAGACAGACTGTGGAGAGAGAGAGAGAGAGGCAGGCTGTGGAGAGAGAGGGAGAGAGACAGACTGTGGAGAGAGAGGGAGAGAGACAGAACGTGGAGAGAGAGGGACAGAGACAGACTGGAGAGAGAGGGAGAGAGGCAGACTGTGGAGAGAGAGGGAGAGAGACAGACTGTGGGGAGAGAGAGAGAGAGACCGACTGTGGAGAGAGAGGGAGAGAGACAGACTGTGGAGAGAGAGTGAGAGAGACAGACTGTGCAGAGAGAGGGAGAGAGACAGACTGTGGAGAGAGAGGGAGAGAGACAGACTGTGGTGAGAGAGGGAGATAGACAGACTGTGGAGAGAGAGGGAGAGAGACAGACTGAGGAGAGAGAGGGAGAGAGACAGACTGTGGAGAGAGAGGGAGAGAGACAGACTGTGGAGAGAGAGGGAGAGAGACAGACTGTGGAGAGAGAGGGAGAGAGACAGACTGTGGAGAGAGAGGGAGAGAGACAGAATGTGGAGAGAGTGGGACAGAGACAGACTGGAGAGAGAGGGAGAGAGGCAGACTGTGGAGAGAGAGGGAGAGAGACATCCTGTGGGGAGAGAGAGAGAGAGAGTCCGACTGTGGAGAGAGAGGGAGAGAGACAGACGGTGGAGAGAGAGTGAGAGAGGCAGACTGTGGAGAGAGAGGGAGAGAGACAGACTGTGGAGAGAGAGGGAGTGAGACAGACTGTGGAGAGAGAGGGAGAGAGACAGACTGTGGAGAGAGAGGGAGAGAGACTGTGGAGAGAGAGTGAGAGAGACAGACTGTGGAGAGAGAGGGAGATAGACAGACTGTGGAGAGAGAGGGAGAGACACAGACTGTGGAGAGAGAGGGAGAGAGACAGACTGTGGAGAGAGAGGGAGTGAGACAGACTGTGGAGAGAGAGGGAGAGAGAAAGACTGTGGAGAGAGAGGGAGAGAGACAGACTGTGGAGAGAGAGGGAGATAGACAGACTGTGGAGAGAGAGGAAGAGAGACCGACTGTGGAGAGAGAGTGAGAGAGACAGACTGTGGAGAGAGAGGGAGAGAGACAGACAGTGGATAGAGAGGGAGAGAGACAGACTGTGGAGAGAGAGGGAGAGAGACCGACTGTGGAGAGAGAGTGAGAGAGACAGACTGTGGAGAGAGAGGGAGAGAGACAGACTGTGGAGCGAGAGGGAGAGAGACAGACTGTGGAGACAGAGGGAGAGAGACAGACTGTGGAGAGAGAGAGAGAGAGAATGCACTAAAAGAAAAAGCCCGAAGAGCCCTATATGCAATAAAAAGAAAATTCTACAACATCCAAATCCCAATCAAAATCTGGCTCAAAATTTTTGACAGCATAATCCTGCCCATTGCACTGTACGGTAGTGAAGTATGGGGCCCGCTAAATCACCAAAGCTACACTAAATGGGAAAAACACACAATAGAAGCCCTACATGCAGAATTCTGCCGAAGCATCCTTCGCACCCAAAGAAAAACGCCAACAAATGCATGCAGAGCCGAACTAGGCAGATACCCACTGATAATAAACATCCAAAAACGAGCACTAAACTTCCTAAATCACCTCAAATCTAGCTCCCCAGACACCCTTCATTTCAAAGCCTTTCAGACCCAAGAGCTAAACCCAGAAAAGAGTCCCCTGAGTCAGCTGCTACTGAAACTAAGTACTCAGCCGGACCCTGACCAGCCCCAGACCAACACAGCCGTCCAAACACCAATCCGAGTGAACCAAATCATTAAACAATGCAAAGAAACCTACCTGGAACATTGGAACAAAATAACCGAAAACCAAAGCAGATTAGAATGTTACCGGGCCCTAAAAAGAGAATATAAACTGGCAGACTACCTCACGACCATCAGAGACACAAAACAGAGACAGACCCTCACCAGGTACAGACTAAGCGACCACCAACTGGAAATTGAAAAAGGCAGATACAAGAAATCCTGGCAGCCTAGAGAGAATAGAATATGCGATCAATGTCTGGCTGGCGAGGTTGAAACAGAAATGCATTTCCTCCTAAAATGCGAAAAATTCAACACATCAAGAAACATATTATTCAACAAGCTAAGCCAAACAACCCCAGATTTCAAGGAATTGGATGATCTGTCAAAATTGAGATTAGTCCTAGGAGAAGGAGACAGACCATACCTTGGGGCTAAATATGTAACAACATGTCACAACCTGAGGACTGTTTAAAAGTAAGACTGTTTAAAATTAATATTGAACGTACCAAATGAAGTAGAAAGACTGTTTAAAATTAATATTGTTTAAAAGTAATATTGTATATACCCAACAAATGTCAAATCGATTGACACCTACAGAATGTTGGAAAACTGTACCTTTTTGCTATGTAAGCTTTGGCAATATGGTTCTCTGTAAACTTTCATGCCAATAAAGCATTTGAACTGAACTGAACTGAACTGAGAGAGACCGGCTGTGGAGAGAGAGTGAGAGAGACAGACTGTGGAGAGAGAGGGAGAGAGACAAATTGTGGAGAGAGAGGGAGAGAGACAGACTGTGGAGAGAGAGAGAGAGAGACAGACTGTGGAGAGAGAGGGAGAGAGACAGACTGTGGAGAGAGAGGGAGAGAGACAGACTGTGGAGAGAGAGGGAGAGAGACAGACTGTGGAGAGAGGGGGAGAGAGACAGACTGTGGAGAGAGAGGGAGAGAGACAGACTGTGGAGAGAGAGGGAGAGAGACAGATTGTGGAGAGAGAGGGAGAGAGACAGAATGTGGAGAGAGAGGGAGAGAGACAGACTGTGGAGAGAGAGGGAGAGAGACAGACTGTGGAGAGAGAGCGAGAGAGACAGACTGTGGAGAGAGAGGGAGAGAGACAGACTGTGGAGAGAGAGGGAGAGAGACAGACTGTGGAGAGAGGGGGAGAGAGACAGACTGTGGAGAGAGAGGGAGAGAGACAGACTGTGGAGAGAGAGGGAGAGAGACAGATTGTGGAGAGAGAGGGAGAGAGACAGAATGTGGAGAGAGAGGGAGAGAGACAAACTGTGGAGAGAGTGGGAGAGAGACAGACTGTGGAGAGAGCAGGAGAGAGACAGACTGTGGAGAGAGAGAGAGAGAGGCCGACTGTGGAGAGAGAGGGAGAGAGACAGACTGTGGAGAGAGAGAGGGAGACAGGCTGTGGAGAGAGAAGGAGATAGACCGACTGTGGAGAGAGAGGGAGAGAGACAGACTGTGTAGAGAGAGGGAGAGAGACAGACTGTGTAGAGAGAGGGAGAGAGACAGACTGTGGAGAGAGAGGGAGAGAGACAGACTGTGGAGAGATAGGGAGAGAGACAGACTGTGGAGAGAGAGGGAGAGAGACAGACTGTGGAGAGAGAGCGAGAGAGACAGACTGTGGAGAGAGAGGGAGAGAGACAGACTGTGGAGAGTGAGGGAGAGAGACAGACTGTGGAGAGAGGGTGAGAGAGACAGATTGTGGAGAGAGAGGGAGAGAGACAGACTGTGGAGAGAGAGGGAGAGAGACAGACTGTGGAGAGAGAGGGAGAGAGACAAACTGTGGAGAGAGAGGGAGAAAGACAGACTGTGGAGAGAGCGGGAGAGAGACAGACTGTGGAGTGAGAAGGAGAGAGACAGACTGAGGAGAGAGAGAGAGAGAGGCCGACTGTGGAGGGGGAGGGAGAGAGACAGACTGTGGAAACAGTGGGAGAGAGACAGACTGTGGAGAGAGTGGGAGAGAGACAGACTGTGGAGAGAGAGAGGGAGACAGACTGTGGAGAGAGAAGGAGAGAGACAGACTGTGGAGAGAGAGGGAGAGAGACAGACTTTGTAGAGAGAGGGAGAGAGACAGACTGTGTAGAGAGAGGGAGAGAGACAGACTGTGGAGAGAGAGGGAGAGAGACAGACTGTGGAGAGAGGGAGAGAGACAGACTGTGGAGAGAGAGGGAGAGAGACAGACTGTGGAGATAGAGCGAGAGAGACAGATTGTGGAGAGAGAGGGAGAGAGACAGACTGTGGAGAGAGAGAGAGAGAGAGACAGACTGTGGAGAGAGGGAGAGAGAGACAGACTGTGGAGAGAGAGGGAGAGAGACCGACTGTGGAGAGAGAGTGAGAGAGACAGACTGTGGAGAGAGAGGGAGAGAGACAGACTGTGGAGACAGAGAGAGAGAGACAGATTGTGGAGAGAGAGGGAGAGAGACAGACTGTGGAGAGAGAGGGAGAGAGACAGACTGTGGAGAGAGAGGGAGAGACAGACTGTGGAGAGAGAGGGGGAGAGACAGACTGTGGAGGGAGAGGGAGAGAGACAGACTGTGGAGAGAGAGGGAGAGAGACAGACTGTGGCGAGAGAGGGAGAGAGACAGACTGTGGAGAGAGAGAGAGAGAGAGGCAGGCTGTGGAGAGAGAGGGAGAGAGAGAGACTGTGGAGAGAGAGGGAGAGAGACAGAACGTGGAGAGATAGGGACAGAGACAGACTGGAGAGAGAGGGAGAGAGGCAGACTGTGGAGAGAGAGGGAGAGAGACAGACTGTGTGGAGAGAGAGAGAGAGACCGACTGTGGAGAGAGAGGGAGAGAGACAGACTGTGGAGAGAGAGTGAGAGAGACAGACTGTGCAGAGAGAGGGAGAGAGACAGACTGTGGAGAGAGAGGGAGAGAGACAGACTGTGGAGAGAGAGGGAGATAGACAGACTGTGGAGAGAGAGGGAGAGAGACAGACTGAGGAGAGAGAGGTAGAGAGACAGACTGTGGAGAGAGAGGGAGAGAGACAGACTGTGGAGAGAGAGGGAGAGAGACAGACTGTGGAGAGAGAGGGAGAGAGACAGACTGTGGAGAGAGAGGGAGAGAGACAGAATGTGGAGAGAGTGGGACAGAGACAGACTGGAGAGAGAGGGAGAGAGGCAGACTGTGGAGAGAGAGGGAGAGAGACATCCTGTGGGGAGAGAGAGAGAGCAGATACCCACTGATAATAAACATCCAAAAACGAGCACTAAACTTCCTAAATCACCTCAAATCTAGCTCCCCAGACACCCTTCATTTCAAAGCCTTTCAGACCCAAGAGCTAAACCCAGAAAAGAGTCCCCTGAGTCAGCTGCTACTGAAACTAAGTACTCAGCCGGACCCTGACCAGCCCCAGACCAACACAGCCGTCCAAACACCAATCCGAGTGAACCAAATCATTAAACAATGCAAAGAAACCTACCTGGAACATTGGAACAAAATAACCGAAAACCAAAGCAGATTAGAATGTTACCGGGCCCTAAAAAGAGAATATAAACTGGCAGACTACCTCACGACCATCAGAGACACAAAACAGAGACAGACCCTCACCAGGTACAGACTAAGCGACCACCAACTGGAAATTGAAAAAGGCAGATACAAGAAATCCTGGCAGCCTAGAGAGAATAGAATATGCGATCAATGTCTGGCTGGCGAGGTTGAAACAGAAATGCATTTCCTCCTAAAATGCGAAAAATTCAACACATCAAGAAACATATTATTCAACAAGCTAAGCCAAACAACCCCAGATTTCAAGGAATTGGATGATCTGTCAAAATTGAGATTAGTCCTAGGAGAAGGAGACAGACCATACCTTGGGGCTAAATATGTAACAACATGTCACAACCTGAGGACTGTTTAAAAGTAAGACTGTTTAAAATTAATATTGAACGTACCAAATGAAGTAGAAAGACTGTTTAAAATTAATATTGTTTAAAAGTAATATTGTATATACCCAACAAATGTCAAATCGATTGACACCTACAGAATGTTGGAAAACTGTACCTTTTTGCTATGTAAGCTTTGGCAATATGGTTCTCTGTAAACTTTCATGCCAATAAAGCATTTGAACTGAACTGAACTGAACTGAGAGAGACCGGCTGTGGAGAGAGAGTGAGAGAGACAGACTGTGGAGAGAGAGGGAGAGAGACAGACTGTGGAGAGAGAGGGAGAGAGACAGACTGTGGAGAGAGAGGGAGATAGACAGACTGTGGAGAGAGAGGGAGAGAGACCGACAGTGGAGAGATAGTGAGAGAGACAGACTGTGGAGAGAGAGGGAGAGAGACAGACTGTGGAGAGAGAGTGAGAGAGACAGACTGTGGAGAGAGTGTGAGAGAGACAGACTGTGGCGAGAGAGGGAGAGAGACAGAATGTGGAGAGAGAGGGAGAGACAGACTGTGGAGAGAGAGGGAGATAGACAGACTGTGGAGAGAGAGGGAGAGAGAAAGACTGTGGAGAGACAGGGAGAGAGAAAGACTTTGGAGAGAGAGGGAGTGAGACAGAATGTGGAGAGAGAGGGCGAGAGACAGACTGTGGAGAGAGAGGGAGAGCGACAGACTGTGGAGAGAGAGGGGGAGAGACAGACTGTGGAGACAGTGGGAGAGAGACAGACTGTGGAAAGAGAGGGAGAGAGACAGACTGTGGAGAGAGAGAGGGAGACAGACTGTGGAGAGAGAAGGAGAGAGACCGACTGTGGAGAGAGAGGGAGAGAGACAGACTGTGGAGAGAGAGGGAGAGAGACAGACTGTGGAGAGAGAGGGAGAGAGACAGACTGTGGAGAGAGAGGGAGAGAGACAGACTGTGGTGATAGAGCGAGAGAGACAGACTGTGGAGAGAGAGTGGGAGAGACAGACTGTGGGGAGAGAGAGAGAGAGACCGACTGTGGAGAGAGAGAGAGAGAGACAGACTGTGGAGAGAGAGGGAGAGAGACAGACTGTGGGGAGAGAGAGAGAGAGACCGACTGTGGAGAGAGAGAGAGAGAGACAGACTGTGGAGAGAGAGTGGGAGAGACAGACTGTGGGGAGAGAGAGAGAGAGACTGACTGTGGAGAGAGAGAGAGAGAGACAGACTGTGGAGAGAGAGGGAGAGAGACAGACTGTGGAGATAGAGTGAGAGAGACAGACTGTGGAGAGAGAGGGAGAGAGACAGACTGTGGAGAGAGAGGGAGAGAGACCGACTGTGGAGAGAGAGTGAGAGAGACAGACTGTGGAGAGAGAGGGAGAGAGACAGATTTTGGAGAGAGAGGGAGAGAGACAGACTGTGGAGAGAGAGGGAGATAGACAGACTGTGGAGAGAGTGTGAGAGAGACAGACTGTGGAGAGATAGGGAGAGAGACAGACTGTGGAGAGAGAGGGAGAGAGACAGACTGTGGAGAGGGAGGGAGAGAGACAGACTGTGGAGAGATACGGAGAGAGACAGACTGTGGAGAGAGAGGGAGAGAGACAGACTGTGGAGAGAGAGTGAGAGAGACAGACTGTGGAGAGAGAGGGAGAGAGACAGACTGTGGAGAGAGAGGGAGAGAGACAAACTGTGGAGAGAGGGGGAGAGAGACAGATTGTGGAGAGAGAGGGAGAGAGACAGACTGTGGAGAGAGAGGGAGAGAGACAGACTGTGGAGAGAGAGGGAGAGAGACAAACTGTGGAGAGAGAGGGAGAAAGACAGACTGTGGAGAGAGCGGGAGAGAGACAGACTGTGGAGAGAGAAGGAGAGAGACAGACTGTGGAGAGAGAGAGAGAGAGGCCGACTGTGGAGGGGGAGGGAGAGAGACAGACTGTGGAAACAGTGGGAGAGAGACAGACTGTGGAGAGAGTGGGAGAGAGACAGACTGTGGAGAGAGAGAGGGAGACAGACTGTGGAGAGAGAAGGAGAGAGAACGACTGTGGAGAGAGAGGGAGAGAGACAGACTTTGTAGAGAGAGGGAGAGAGACAGACTGTGTAGAGAGAGGGAGAGAGACAGACTGTGGAGAGAGAGGGAGTGAGACAGACTGTGGAGAGAGAGGGAGAGAGACAGACTGTGGAGAGAGAGGGAGAGAGACAGACTGTGGAGATAGAGCGAGAGAGACAGATTGTGGAGATAGAGCGAGAGAGACAGATTGTGGAGAGAGAGGGAGAGAGACAGACTGTGGAGAGAGAGAGAGAGAGACAGACTGTGGAGAGAGGGAGAGAGAGACAGACTGTGGAGAGAGAGGGAGAGAGACCGACTGTGGAGAGAGAGTGAGAGAGACAGACTGTGGAGAGAGAGGGAGAGAGACAGACTGTGGAGACAGAGAGAGAGAGACAGATTGTGGAGAGAGAGGGAGATAGACAGACTGTGGAGAGAGAGGGAGAGAGACAGACTGTGTAGAGAGAGGGAGAGAGACAGACTGTGGAGAGAGAGGGGGAGAGACAGACTGTGGAGGGAGAGGGAGAGAGACAGACTGTGGAGAGAGAGGGAGAGAGACAGACTGTGGCGAGAGAGGGAGAGAGACAGACTGTGGAGAGAGAGAGAGAGAGGCAGGCTGTGGAGAGAGAGGGAGAGAGACAGACTGTGGAGAGAGAGGGAGAGAGACAGAACGTGGAGAGAGAGGGACAGAGACAGACTGGAGAGAGAGGGAGAGAGGCAGACTGTGGAGAGAGAGGGAGAGAGACAGACTGTGGGGAGAGAGAGAGAGAGACCGACTGTGGAGTGAGAGGGAGAGAGACAGACTGTGGAGAGAGAGTGAGAGAGACAGACTGTGCAGAGAGAGGGAGAGAGACAGACTGTGGAGAGAGAGGGAGAGAGACAGACTGTGGAGAGAGAGGGAGAGAGACAGACTGTGGAGAGAGAGGGAGAGAGACAGACTGAGGAGAGAGAGGGAGAGAGACAGACTGTGGAGAGAGAGGGAGTGAGACAGATTGTGGAGAGAGAGGGAGAGAGACAGACTGTGGAGAGAGAGGGAGAGAGACAGACTGTGGAGAGAGAGGGAGAGAGACAGAATGTGGAGAGAGAGGGACAGAGACAGACTGGAGAGAGAGGGAGAGAGGCAGACTGTGGAGAGAGAGGGAGAGAGACATCCTGTGGGGAGAGAGAGTCCGACTGTGGAGAGAGAGGGAGAGAGACAGACGGTGGAGAGAGAGTGAGAGACACAGACTGTGGAGAGAGAGGGAGAGAGACAGACTGTGGAGAGAGAGGGAGTGAGACAGACTGTGGAGAGAGAGGGAGAGAGACAGACTGTGGAGAGAGAGGGAGAGAGACAGACTGTGGAGAGAGAGTGAGAGAGACAGACTGTGGAGAGAGAGGGAGATAGACAGACTGTGGAGAGAGAGGGAGAGACACAGACTGTGGAGAGAGAGGGAGAGAGACAGACTGTGGAGAGAGAGGGAGTGAGACAGACTGTGGAGAGAGAGGGAGAGAGACAGACTGTGGAGAGAGAGGGAGAGAGACAGACTGTGGAGAGAGAGGGAGAGAGACAGACTGTGGAGAGAGAGGGAGATAGACAGACTGTGGAGAGAGAGGAAGAGAGACCGACTGTGGAGAGAGAGTGAGAGAGTCAGACTGTGGAGAGAGAGGGAGAGGGACAGATTGTGGAGAGAGAGGGAGAGAAACAGACTGTGGAGAGAGAGGGAGATAGACAGACTGTGGAGAGAGAGGGAGAGAGACCGACTGTGGAGAGATAGTGAGAGAGACAGACTGTGGAGAGAGAGGGAGAGAGACAGACTGTGGAGAGAGAGTGAGAGAGACAGACTGTGGAGAGAGTGTGAGAGAGACAGACTGTGGCGAGAGAGGGAGAGAGACAGACTGTGGAGAGAGAGGGAGAGAGACAGACTGTGGAGAGAGAGGGAGAGAGACAGACTGTGGAGAGAGAGGGAGATAGACAGACTGTGGAGAGAGAGGGAGAGAGAAAGACTGTGGAGAGAGAGGGAGAGAGAAAGACTTTGGAGAGAGAGGGAGTGAGACAGAATGTGGAGAGAGAGGGAGAGAGACAGACTGTGGAGAGAGAGGGAGAGCGACAGACTGTGGAGAGAGAGGGGGAGAGACAGACTGTGGAGACAGTGGGAGAGAGACAGACTGTGGAAAGAGAGGCAGAGAGACAGACTGTGGAGAGAGAGAGGGAGACAGACTGTGGAGAGAGAAGGAGAGAGACCGACTGTGGAGAGAGAGGGAGAGAGACAGACTGTGGAGAGAGAGGGAGAGAGACAGACTGTGGAGAGAGAGGGAGAGAGACAGACTGTGGAGAGAGAGGGAGAGAGACAGACTGTGGTGATAGAGCGAGAGAGACAGACTGTGGAGAGAGAGTGGGAGAGACAGACTGTGGGGAGAGAGAGAGAGAGACCGACTGTGGAGAGAGAGAGAGAGAGACAGACTGTGGAGAGAGAGGGAGTGAGACAGACTGTGGGGAGAGAGAGAGAGAGACCGACTGTGGAGAGAGAGAGAGAGAGACAGACTGTGGAGAGAGAGTGGGAGAGACAGACTGTGGGGAGAGAGATAGAGAGACCGACTGTGGAGAGAGAGAGAGAGAGACAGACTGTGGAGAGAGAGTGGTGGATTATACAATCACTGACCTGGACCCCTGCGATATCAACGCATTCACTGTCAGGCAGCAATCCCCCCTCTCAGACCATAACCAAATAAATGTGTACCTTAAACTTTCTGCCCAAACTACAGACACAAAAAAGGAACCCAGTAAGCTACATAAAATAAACCAGACATACAGATGGGCCCCAGACAGTGGAGATAAATTCATCACAGCACTAAATTCACCTGATCTCACAAGTAAAATTTCAAAATTTAAAGAAAATCTATATGAGATCACCAGAGATGGGGTAAACATGGCCATAGAGGATATAAATATGATCTTTCATGAGGCAGCTGTAAAAGCCGACCTCGTGAAACAGAAGAGGAAGAGTCACAAAAGACAAAATAAAAATAAGAAATGGTTTGACCACGAATGCAAAAATGCCAGAAAAGACCTGAGAAAAATATCAAAGCAAAAGCATCGCCAACCAAACAATCCGGACCTACGTACTAGATACAATGAAACCCTCAAAAGATATAAACACACCATTAAGAACAAAACACAAAACTATACCCACAAAATACTCGAAGAAATTGAAAACTCCACCAATCCAAAACAATTCTGGGAAATGTGGAATAACCTGAGTACAACACAATTGCAAGCATTACCTATCCAAGATGGCGACATCTGGAGAACACATTTTGAAAACCTCTACAAAGACATCCCAAAAAACAAAACAAACCCAAGTCAACATCAGGTCACAGAAAAACTCCACACATTAGAAGCAACAATTAAAGACAACCAAAACCCTCTAGACTCCCCAATCACATGGAAAGAACTGGCCACAAAAACAAAATCTCTCCACCTAAAGAAAGCCTGTGGCCCAGACAACATCAAAAATGAAATGCTAAAGTTCAGCAATATGGAGATGCAGGGTGCGATACTCAAACTATTCAACATCATATTACGCTCAGGCTGTTTTCCCGATATCTGGTGCCAAGGACTAATCTCCCCCATATATAAAAGTGGAAACAAATCAGACCCAAATAACTACCGCGGCATCTGTGTCAACAGTTGTCTAGGGAAGTTATTCTGCAGTATTCTAAATAGTAGATTACTTGATTTTCTTAACAAACATAATATCGTCAGAAAAAACCAAATAGGCTTTCTTCCAAAACACCGCACCGCCGACCATATCTATACCCTTCACACCCTCATTGAAAAACATAAACACCAAACAAAAAATGGGAAAATATTCGCCTGTTTCATCGACTTCAAGAAAGCCTTTGACTCTATATGGCACGAAGGGCTCTATTATAAACTTCTTCAGTGTGGAATAGGGGGCAAAGTCTATGACCTTATTAAATCAATGTATCTGAAAAACAAATGAGGGGTCAAAATTGGAGACAAACGCACCGATTTCTTCACCCAGAGAAGAGGCGTCCGGCAGGGCTGCAATTTGAGCCCGACCCTGTTCAACATATACATAAATGAATTAGCAGACATGCTGGAGCAAAGCGAGTCACCAGGTCTCCGTCTCCTGGATGGAGAAGTGAAGTCCCTGTTCTATGCGGACGACCTGGTTCTGCTGTCTCCCACAGAACAGGGATTACAGCAACAACTAGACCTACTCGACAAATACTGCCAAAATTGGGCTCTAACAGTAAATCTAAAGAAAACCAACATCATGATTTTTCAGAAAAGACCCAGATGTCAGGAAAACAAATACCAGTTTACCCTCAGTGATACCACTATAGGACACACTATGAGCTACACCTACCTTGGTCTAACTATTACAGCATCAGGGAGCTTCAGCATAGCAGTGAATGCACTAAAAGAAAAAGCCCGAAGAGCCCTATATGCAATAAAAAGAAAATTCTACAACATCCAAATCCCAATCAAAATCTGGCTCAAAATTTTTGACAGCATAATCCTGCCCATTGCACTGTACGGTAGTGAAGTATGGGGCCCGCTAAATCACCAAAGCTACACTAAATGGGAAAAACACACAATAGAAGCCCTACATGCAGAATTCTGCCGAAGCATCCTTCGCACCCAAAGAAAAACGCCAACAAATGCATGCAGAGCCGAACTAGGCAGATACCCACTGATAATAAACATCCAAAAACGAGCACTAAACTTCCTAAATCACCTCAAATCTAGCTCCCCAGACACCCTTCATTTCAAAGCCTTTCAGACCCAAGAGCTAAACCCAGAAAAGAGTCCCCTGAGTCAGCTGCTACGGAAACTAAGTACTCAGCCGGACCCTGACCAGCCCCAGACCAACACAGCCGTCCAAACACCAATCCGAGTGAACCAAATCATTAAAAAATGCAAAGAAACCTACCTGGAACATTGGAACAAAATAACCGAAAGCCAAAGCAGATTAGAATGTTACCGGGCCCTAAAAAGAGAATATAAACTGGCAGACTACCTCACGACCATCAGAGACACAAAACAGAGACAGACCCTCACCAGGTACAGACTAAGTGACCACCAACTGGAAATTGAAAAAGGCAGATACAAGAAATCGTGGCAGCCTAGAGAGAATAGAATATGCGATCAATGTCTGGCTGGCGAGGTTGAAACAGAAATGCATTTCCTCCTAAAATGCGAAAAATTCAACACATCAAGAAACATATTATTCAACAAGCTAAGCCAAACAACCCCAGATTTCAAGGAATTGGATGATTGTCAAAATTGAGATTAGTCCTAGGAGAAGGAGACAGACCATACCTTGGGGCCAAATATGTAACAACATGTCACAACCTGAGGACTGTTTAAAATTAAGACTGTTTAAAATTAATATTGAACGTACCAAATGAAGTACAAAGACTGTTTAAAATTAATATTGTTTAAAAGTAATATTGTATGTACCCAACAAATGTCAAATCGATTGACACCTACAGAATGTTGGAAAACTGTACCTTTTTGCTATGTAAGCTTTGGCAATATGGTTCTCTGTAAACTTTCATGCCAATAAAGCATTTTAATTGGAATTGGAATTGGAATTGGAGAGAGACAGACTGTGGAGATAGAGTGAGAGAGACAGACTGTGGAGAGAGAGGGAGAGAGACAGACTGTGGAGAGAGAGGGAGAGAGACCGACTGTGGAGAGAGAGTGAGAGAGACAGACTGTGGAGAGAGAGGGAGAGAGACAGATTGTGGAGAGAGAGGGAGAGAGACAGACTGTGGAGAGAGAGGGAGATAGACAGACTGTGGAGAGAGAGGGAGAGAGACCGACTGTGGAGAGATAGTGAGAGAGACAGACTGTGGAGAGAGAGGGAGAGAGACAGACTGTGGAGAGAGAGTGAGAGAGACAGACTGTGGAGAGAGTGTGAGAGAGACAGACTGTGGAGAGAGAGGGAGAGAGACAGACTGTGGAGAGAGAGGGAGAGAGACAGACTGTGGAGAGAGAGGGAGAGAGACAGACTGTGGAGAGAGAGCGAGAGAGACAGACTGTGGAGAGAGAGGGAGAGAGACAGACTGTGGAGAGAGAGGGAGAGAGACAGACTGTGGAGAGAGAGTGAGAGAGACAGACTGTGGAGAGAGAGGGAGAGAGACAGACTGTGGAGAGAGGGAGAGAGACAGACTGTGGAGAGAGAGGGAGAGAGACAGACTGTGGAGAGAGAGGGAGAGAAACAGACTGAGGAGAGAGAGGGAGAGAGACAGACTGTGGAGAGAGAGGGAGAGAGACAGACTGTGGAGAGAGAGGGAGAGAGACAGACTGTGGAGAGAGAGGGAGAGAGACAGAATGTGGAGAGAGAGGGACAGAGAAAGATTGGAGGGAGAGGGAGAGAGGCAGACTGTGGAGAGAGAGGGAGAGAGACAGATTGTGGGGAGAGAGAGAGAGAGTCCGACTGTGGAGAGAGAGGGAGAGAGACACACAGTGGAGAGAGAGTGAGAGAGACAGACTGTGGAGAGAGAGGGAGAGAGACAGACTGTGGAGAGAGAGAGAGAGTGAGACAGACTGTGGAGAGAGAGGGAGAGAGACAGACTGTGGAGAGAGAGGGAGAGAGACAGACTGTGGAGAGAGAGGGAGAGAGACAGACTATGGAGAGAGAGGGAGAGACACAGACTGTGGAGAGAGAGGGAGAGAGACAGACTGTGGAGGGAGAGGGAGAGAGACAGACTGTGGAGAGAGAGGGAGAGAGACCGACTGTGGTGAGAGAGTGAGAGAGACAGACTGTGGAGAGAGAGGGAGAGAGACTGATTGTGGAGAGAGAGGGAGAGAGACAGACTGTGGAGAGAGAGGGAGATAGACAGACTGTGGAGAGAGAGAGAGAGAGAGACCGACTGTGGAGAGAGAGTGAGAGAGACAGACTGTGGAGAGAGAGGGAGAGAGAAAGACTGTGGAGAGGGAGGGAGATAGACAGACTGTGACGAGAGAGGGAGAGAGACCGACTGTGGAGAGGGAGTGAGAGAGGCAGACTGCGGAGAGAGAGGGAGAGAGACAGACTGCAGAGAGAGAGAGAGAGAGACAGATTGTGGAGAGAGAGGGAGAGAGACAGACTGTGGAGAGAGACAGACTGTGGAGAGAGAGGGAGAGAGACAGACTGCGGAGAGAGAGGGAGAGAGACAGACTGTGGAGGGAGAGGGAGAGAGACAGACTGTGGAGAGAGAGGGAGAGAGTCAGACTGTGGCGAGAGAGGGAGAGAGACAGACTGTGGAGAGAGAGGGAGAGAGACAGACTGTAGAGAGAGAGAGAGAGACAGACTGTGGAGAGAGAGGGAGAGAGACCGACTGTGGAGAGAGAGTGAGAGAGACAGACTGTGGAGAGAGAGGGAGAGAGACAGACTGTGGAGAGAGAGTGAGAGAGACAGACTGTTAAGAGAGAGGGAGAGAGACCGACTGTGGAGAGAGGGGGAGGGAGACAGACTGTGGAGAGAGAGGGAGAGAGACAGACTGTGGAGAGAGAGGGAGAGAGACAGACTGTGGAGAGAGAGTGGGAGAGACAGACTGTGGAGAGAGAGGGAGAGAGACAGACTGTGGAGAGAGAGTGAGAGAGACAGACTGTGGAGAGAGAGGGAGAGAGACAGACTGTGGAGAGAGAGGGAGAGAGACAGACTGTGGAGAGAGAGGGAGAGAGACAGACTGTGGAGAGAGAGGGAGAGAGACAGACTGAGGAGAGAGAGGGACAGAGACAGACTGAGGAGAGAGAGGGAGAGAGACAGACTGTGGAGAGAGAGGGAGAGAGACAGACTGTGGAGAGAGAGGGAGAGAGCCGGACTGTGGAGAGAGAGGGAGAGAGACAGAATGTGGAGAGAGAGGGACAGAGAAAGATTGGAGAGAGAGGGAGAGAGGCAGTCTGTGGAGAGAGAGGGAGAGAGACAGACTGTGGGGAGAGAGAGAGAGAGAGTCCGACTGTGGAGAGAGAGGGAGAGAGACAGACAGTGGAGAGAGAGTGAGAGAGACAGACTGTGGAGAGAGAGGGAGAGAGACAGACTGTGGAGAGAGAGGGAGTGAGACAGACTGTGGAGAGAGAGGGAGAGAGACAGACTGTGGAGAGAGAGGGAGAGAGACAGACTGTGGAGAGAGAGGGAGAGAGACAGACTGTGGAGAGAGAGGGAGATAGACAGACTGTGGAGAGAGAGGGAGAGACACAAACTTTGGAGAGAGAGGGAGAGAGACAGACTGTGGAGAGAGAGGGAGTGAGACAGACTGTGGAGAGGGAGGGAGAGAGACAGACTGTGGAGAGAGAGGGAGAGAGACCGACTGTGGAGTGAGAAGGAGGGAGACAGACTGTGGAGAGAGAGGGAGAGAGACAGACTGTGGAGAGAGAGGGAGAGAGACAGATTGTGGAGAGAGAGGGGGAGAGACAGACTGTGGAGAGAGAGAGAGAGAGACAGACTCTGGAGAGAGAGGGAGAGAGACAGCCTGCGGAGAGAGAGGGAGAGAGACGGAATGTGGAGAGAGAGGGAGAGAGACAGACTGTTCAGAGAGAGGGAGAGAGACAGACTGTGGAGAGAGGGGGAGAGAGACCGACTGTGGAGAGAGGGGGAGAGAGACAGACTGTGGAGTGAGAGGGAGAGAGACAGACTGTGGAGAGAGAGGGAGAGAGACAGACTGTGGAGAGAGAGGGAGATAGACAGACTGTGGAGAGAAAGGGAGAGAGACCGACTGTGGAGAGAGAGTGAGAGAGACAGACTGTGGAGCGAGAGGGAGAGAGACAGATTGTGGAGAGAGAGGGAGAGAGACAGACTGTGGGGAGAGGGAGATAGACAGACTGTGGAGAGAGGGAGAGAGACCGACTGTGGAGAGAGATTGAGAGAGACAGACTGTGGAGAGAGAGGGAGAGAGACAGACTGTGGAAAAGGAGGGAGATAGACAGACTGTGGAGAGAGAGGGAGAGAGACCGCATGTGGAGAGAGAGTGAGAGAGGCAGACTGTGGAGAGAGAGGGAGAGAGACAGACTGTGGAGAGAGAGAGAGGGAGACAGATTGTGGAGAGAGAGGGAGAGAGACAGACTGTGGAGAGAGAGGGAGAGAGACAGACTGTGGAGAGAGAGCCACAGCCTCCACGATAGCCTGGGCCTCCTTCTCGACCGCGGAGTGTCTGGTCTCCGGGCCCTGGAGGGTTCGTGAGAAGAATGCCACAGGTCTCCCCGCCTGATTAAGGGTGGCGGCCAGAGCGAAGTCAGACGCATCGCTTTCCACCTGGAAGGGAATGGATTCGTCCACTGCGTGCATGGTGGCTTTGGCAATGTCTTCCTTGATACGGTGGAAGGCTAAGCGGGCCTCTGCCATCACGGGAAAAGAGGTGGACTTGATCAGCGGACGGGCTTTGTCTGCATAGTAGGGGACCCACTGAGCGTAGTAGGAAAAAAACCCTAGGCACCTCTTCAGAGCTTTTAGGCAGTGGGGCAGTGGGAGTTCCATAAGGGGACGCATCCGGTCCGGGTCGGGACCGATGATCCCGTGTTCTACAACACAGCCAAGGATGGCGAGGCGGTCTGTGCGGAATATGCACTTCTCCTTGTTATATGTCAGGTTCAGGAGTTGGGCGGTGCGGAGGAATTTCTCGAGGTTTGCGTCATGGTCCTGCAAGTCATGGCCGCAGATGGTCACGTTATCTAGGTAAGGGAAAGTGGCCTGCAGCTCGTTTTGATCGACCATCCGGTCCATCTCCCTTTGGAAGACGGAGACCCCGTTGGTAACGCCGAAGGGAACCCTAAGGAAGTGATAGAGGCGGCCGTTTGCCTCAAAAGCAGTATACTGGCGGTCTTCAGGGCTGATGGGGAGCTGGTGGTATGCTGATTTCAGGTCAATGGTCGAAAAGACGCGGTACTGCGCGATCTGGTTGACCATGTCAGCTATGCGGGGGTGTGGGTAGGCGTCCAGCAGGGTGTAGCGGTTTATTGTTTGGCTGTAGTCGATGACCAGGCGTTGTTTCTCGCCGGTCTTAACGACCACAACCTGGGCTCGCCAGGGGCTGGAGCTGCCCTCAATAATCCCCTCCTTCAGGAGCCGTTCCACTTCGGTTTTGATGAAAACCCTGTCCCCGGCACTGTATCGCCTGCTCTTTGTGGCGATGGGCTTACAGTCGGGGGTGAGGTTAGCAAACAGTGGGGGGGGTGGGACTCTGAGTGTGGAGAGGTTGCATCTGGTGCGCGGCGGGCAATTTGGAGGCTGCTGGCTGCGGACTGTGAGTGGGGGGAGGGGGCCACCGTATGCCATCGTAACGCTTTTGAGGTGGCACTGGAAATCCAACCCCAGTAGAACGGCAGCGCAGAGGTCGGGCAGGACCAGGAGTTTAAAATTATTGAACACAGTCCCGTCTACTACAAGTGTCACCACGCAGTAGCCGCCAATTTCTGCTGACTGGGACTCGGAGGCCATAGAAATCCGCTGGTGCACAGGCAGGACTGGGAGAGAGCAACGCCGCACCGTGTCGGGGTGGATGAAGCTCTCTGTGCTCCCGGAGTCAAAAAGGCAGTTTATTGCATGGCCGTTTACCTTAACGTCCATTTTGGACCGAGCTAGCTGGTGCGGTCTCGTTTGGTCCAGCGTCACAGAGGCCAGCGTAGGGGTCGGTGTGTCGCTGCGAGTATCAGATGGGGGGGGTTGGCGGTCTGCTGCGTCCCGGCTGGTGTCCAAGATGGCGGCGTCCATGATTCCCATGTGGCTGGAGTCGTCCAAGATGGCTGCTGCTGCGGTGGTTCGCACATGGCTGGGGAGGCCCAAGATGGCGGCTCGCACGGCCCACACGCAGCGCTGCTGGCGTTCGGGGTGGCTTTGGCCTTGCAGACGCTGGCGTAGTGTCCCTTTTTCCCGCAGCCCGAGCAGGTCGCATTCTTCGCCGGGCAGCGCGCTCTGGGGTGTTTGGCCTGGCCACAGAAGTAGCATTTCTGGCCTTGGGATACTGCTGTCTGGCTATGGGACACTGCTGCGGTAGTTGGGCCGTTGTTGGGCTGTGGCTGGGGTGGCACGGTGCTATGGGGCTGTCCTACCGTGTCCCAGGTTGTCGTTCCCCGCGGCATCCACGGTGCAGAGGAGTAGGTATCCATGCCCCGGAAGGCTGCGTCCAGCGTTAGTGCGATGTCGGAGGCTTTGTCGAGGGTGAGGTCACTCTGCTCCAGCAGTCGCTGTCGGGTGTAGTTGGACCTGTGGCCCGCTACGAAGGCATCCCGGATCAGTTCCTCCGTGTATTAGTGGGCGTTACCGCCTTACACCCACAGGCCCGGCCAAGCACGGACAGAGCTTGGAGGTATTCCTCAGTCGATTCCCCAGGTTGTTGCTTGCGACTCCCCAGAAGGTGCCTAGCATATACTTCGTTCACAGGGCGCGTGTACTGGGTCTTGAGGAGCTGGAGGGCGGCTGTGTACGAGGTCGCGTCCCGGATGACTGAGTACACTCGGTGGTTCACCTTGGAGAACAGGACAGACAGTTTGTCCGCATCCGTTTCGACCGCAGTGGAGGCAGTCAGGAATGTCTCGAAGCACGTGAGCCAGTGAGCAAACTTGGTGGAAGCGTCCGCTTCCCGACTGTCCAGGTCCAGGCATGCTGGTGTGAGGATCTTCTCCATTATAAAAAATTTAGTTAATAAAATTGATGCGCCATCAATTACTCAAAAGACTGAGGTTGAGCGAGTAACAATCAGGCTTTTATTAACTAAAGAATGAAGGTCTTGTCTCGAGTGGTCGACCCGTCCAGAATACTAAGGGACTGGGAGGTAGTCACTTATATACCTGGAATAGTGGGAGGAGTCAGCCGAGGCATGTCCAGACCTGTACCTAGTGGAATACACATACAGACACAGACAGGTATGACAGTGTGCACTAAATTCACCTGATCTCACAAGTAAAATTTCAAAATTTAAAGAAAATCTATATGAGATCACCAGAGATGGTGTAAACACGGCCATAGAGGATATAAATATGATCTTCCGTGAGGCAGCTGTAAAAGCCGACCTCGTGAAACAGAAGAGGAAGCATCACAAAAGACAAAATAAAAATATGAAATGGTTTGACCACGAATGCAAAAATGCCAGAAAAGACCTGAGAAAAATATCAAACCAAAAGCATCGGCAACCAAACAATCCGGACCTACGTACTAGATACAATGAAACCCTCAAAAGATATAAACACACCATTAAGAACAAAACACAAAACTATACCCACAAAATACTCGAAGAAATTGAAAACTCCACCAATCCAAAACAATTCTGGGAAATGTGGAATAACCTGAGTACAACACAATTGCAAGCATTACCTATCCAAGATGGCGACATCTGGAGAACACATTTTGAAAACCTCTACAAAGACATCCCAAAAAACAAAACAAACCCAAGTCAACATCAGGTCACAGAAAAACTCCACACATTAGAAGCAACAATTAAAGACAACCAAAACCCTCTAGACTCCCCAATCACATGGAAAGAACTGGCCACAAAAACAAAATCTCTCCACCTAAAGAAAGCCTGTGGCCCAGACAACATCAAAAATGAAATGCTAAAGTTCAGCAATATGGAGATGCAGGGTGCGATACTCAAACTATTCAACATCATATTACGCTCAGGCTGTTTTCCCGATATCTGGTGCCAAGGACTAATCTCCCCCATATATAAAAGTGGAAACAAATCAGACCCAAATAACTACCGCGGCATCTGTGTCAACAGTTGTCTAGGGAAGTTATTCTGCAGTATTCTAAATAGTAGATTACTTGATTTTCTTAACAAACATAATATCGTCAGAAAAAACCAAATAGGCTTTCTTCCAAAACACCGCACCGCCGACCATATCTATACCCTTCACACCCTCATTGAAAAACATAAACACCAAACAAAAAATGGGAAAATATTCGCCTGTTTCATCGACTTCAAGAAAGCCTTTGACTCTATATGGCACGAAGGGCTCTATTATAAACTTCTTCAGTGTGGAATAGGGGGCAAAGTCTATGACCTTATTAAATCAATGTATCTGAAAAACAAATGAGGGGTCAAAATTGGAGACAAACGCACCGATTTCTTCACCCAGAGAAGAGGCGTCCGGCAGGGCTGCAATTTGAGCCCGACCCTGTTCAACATATACATAAATGAATTAGCAGACATGCTGGAGCAAAGCGAGTCACCAGGTCTCCGTCTCCTGGATGGAGAAGTGAAGTCCCTGTTCTATGCGGACGACCTGGTTCTGCTGTCTCCCACAGAACAGGGATTACAGCAACAACTAGACCTACTCGACAAATACTGCCAAAATTGGGCTCTAACAGTAAATCTAAAGAAAACCAACATCATGATTTTTCAGAAAAGACCCAGATGTCAGGAAAACAAATACCAGTTTACCCTCAGTGATACCACTATAGGACACACTATGAGCTACACCTACCTTGGTCTAACTATTACAGCATCAGGGAGCTTCAGCATAGCAGTGAATGCACTAAAAGAAAAAGCCCGAAGAGCCCTATATGCAATAAAAAGAAAATTCTACAACATCCAAATCCCAATCAAAATCTGGCTCAAAATTTTTGACAGCATAATCCTGCCCATTGCACTGTACGGTAGTGAAGTATGGGGCCCGCTAAATCACCAAAGCTACACTAAATGGGAAAAACACACAATAGAAGCCCTACATGCAGAATTCTGCCGAAGCATCCTTCGCACCCAAAGAAAAACGCCAACAAATGCATGCAGAGCCGAACTAGGCAGATACCCACTGATAATAAACATCCAAAAACGAGCACTAAACTTCCTAAATCACCTCAAATCTAGCTCCCCAGACACCCTTCATTTCAAAGCCTTTCAGACCCAAGAGCTAAACCCAGAAAAGAGTCCCCTGAGTCAGCTGCTACTGAAACTAAGTACTCAGCCGGACCCTGACCAGCCCCAGACCAACACAGCCGTCCAAACACCAATCCGAGTGAACCAAATCATTAAACAATGCAAAGAAACCTACCTGGAACATTGGAACAAAATAACCGAAAAACAAAGCAGATTAGAATGTTACCGGGCCCTAAAAAGAGAATATAAACTGGCAGACTACCTCACGACCATCAGAGACACAAAACAGAGACAGACCCTCACCAGGTACAGACTAAGCGACCACCAACTGGAAATTGAAAAAGGCAGATACAAGAAATCCTGGCAGCCTAGAGAGAATAGAATATGCGATCAATGTCTGGCTGGCGAGGTTGAAACAGAAATGCATTTCCTCCTAAAATGCGAAAAATTCAACACATCAAGAAACATATTATTCAACAAGCTAAGCCAAACAACCCCAGATTTCAAGGAATTGGATGATCTGTCAAAATTGAGATTAGTCCTAGGAGAAGGAGACAGACCATACCTTGGGGCTAAATATGTAACAACATGTCACAACCTGAGGACTGTTTAAAAGTAAGACTGTTTAAAATTAATATTGAACGTACCAAATGAAGTAGAAAGACTGTTTAAAATTAATATTGTTTAAAAGGAATATTGTATATACCCAACAAATGTCAAATCGATTGACACCTACAGAATGTTGGAAAACTGTACCTTTTTGCTATGTAAGCTTTGGCAATATGGTTCTCTGTAAACTTTCATGCCAATAAAGCATTTGAACTGAACTGAACTGAACTGAGAGGGAGAGAGACAGACTGTGGAGAGAGAGGGAGAGAGACAGACTGTGGAGGGAGAGGGAGAGAGACAGACTGTGGAGAGAGAGGGAGAGAGTCAGAATGTGGCGAGAGAGGGAGAGAGACAGACTGTGGAGAGAGAGGGAGAGAGACAGACTGTAGAGAGAGAGAGAGAGAGACAGACTGTGGAGAGAGAGGGAGAGAGACCGACTGTGGAGAGAGAGGGAACAAAATAACCGAAAGCCAAAGCAGATTAGAATGTTACCGGGCCCTAAAAAGAGATTATAAACTGGCAGTCTACCTCACGACCATCAGAGACACAAAACAGAGACAGACCCTCACCAGGTACAGACTAAGCGACCACCAACTGGAAATTGAAAAAGGCAGATACAAGAAATCCTGGCAGCCTAGAGAGAATAGAATACGCGATCAATGTCTGGCCGGCGAGGTTGAAACAAAAATGAATTTCCTCCTAAAATGCGAAAAATTCAACACATCAAGAAACATATTATTCAACAAGCTAAGTGAAACAAACCCAGATTTCAAGGAATTGGATGGCCTGTCAAAATTGAGATTAGTCCTGGGAGAAGGAGACAGACCATACCTTGGGGCCAAATATGTAACAACATGTCACAACCTGAGGACTGTTTAAAAGTAAGACTGTTTAAAATTAATATTGTTAAAAGTAATATTGTATGTACCCAACAAATGTCAAATCGATTGACACCTACAGAATGTTGGAAAACTGTACCTTTTTGCTATGTAAGCCTTGGCAATATGGTTCTCTGTAAACTTTCATGCCAATAAAGCATTTGAATTGGAATTGGAATTGGAATTGGAGAGACACAGACAGTGGAGAGAGAGAGAGAGAGGGACAGACTGTTGAAAGAGAGGGAGAGAGACAGACTGTGGAGAGAGAGTGAGAGAGACAGACTGTGGAGAGAGAGGGAGAGAGACAGACTGTGGAGAGAGAGGGAGAGAGACAGACTGTGGAGATAGAGTGAGAGAGACAGACTGTGGAGAGAGAGGGAGAGAGACAGACTGTGGAGAGAGAGAGAGAGAGACAGACTGTGGAGAGGGAGAGAGAGAGAGAGACTGTGGAGAGAGAGGGAGAGAGACCGACTGTGGAGAGAGAGAGTGAGAGAGACAGACTGTGGAGAGAGAGGGAGAGAGACAGACTGTGGAGAGAGAGATGAGAGACAGATTGTGGAGAGAGAGGGAGAGAGACAGACTGTGGAGAGAGAGGGAGAGAGATAGACTGTGGAGAGAGAGGGAGAGAGACAGACTGTGGAGGGAGAGGGAGAGAGACAGACTGTGGAGAGAGAGGGAGAGAGACAGACTGTGGCGAGAGAGGGAGAGAGACAGACTGTGGAGAGAGAGAGAGAGGGGCAGACTGTGGAGAGAGAGGGAGAGAGACAGACTGTGGAGAGAGAGGGAGAGAGACAGACTGTGGAGAGAGAGGGAGAGAGACGGACTGTGGAGAGAGAGGGAGACAGACAGAACGTGGAGAGAGAGGGACAGAGACAGACTGGAGAGAGAGGGAGAGAGGCAGACTGTGGAGAGAGAGGGAGAGAGACAGACTGTGGGGAGAGAGAGAGAGAGACCGACTGTGGAGAGAGAGTGAGAGAGACAGACTGTGGAGAGAGAGGGAGAGAGACAGACTGTGGAGAGAGAGGGAGAGAGACAGACTGTGGAGAGAGAGGGAGAGAGACAGACTGTGGAGAGAGAGGGAGAGAGACAGACTGTGGAGAGAGAGGGAGAGAGACAGACTGAGGAGAGAGAGGGAGAGGGACAGACTGTGGAGAGAGAGGGAGAGAGACAGACTGTGGAGAGAGAGGGAGAGAGACAGACTGTGGAGAGAGAGGGAGAGAGACAGACTGTGGCGAGAGAGGGAGAGAGACAGAATGTGGAGAGAGAGGGACAGAGAAAGATTGGAGAGAGAGGGAGAGAGGCAGACTGTGGAGAGAGAGGGAGAGAGACAGACTGTGGGGAGAGAGAGAGAGAGTCCGACTGTGGAGAGAGAGGGAAAGAGACAGACAGTGGAAAGAGAGTGAGAGAGACAGACTGTGGAGAGAGAGGGAGAGAGACAGACTGTGGAGAGAGAGGGAGTGAGACAGACTGTGGAGAGAGAGGGAGAGAGACAGACTGTGGAGAGAGAGGGAGATAGACAGACTGTGGAGAGAGAGGGAGAGACACAGACTGTGGAGAGAGAGGGAGAGAGACAGACTGTGGAGAGAGAGGGAGAGTGACAGACTGTGGAGAGAGAGGGAGAGAGACAGACTGTGGAGAGGGAGGGAGAGAGACAGACTGTGGAGAGAGAAGGAGAGAGACCGACTGTGGAGTGAGAGGGAGGGAGACAGGCTGTGGAGAGAGAGGGAGAGAGACAGACTGTGGAGAGAGAGGGAGAGAGACAGATTGTGGAGAGAGAGGGAGAGAGACAGACTGTGGAGAGAGAGAGAGAGACAGACTCTAGAGAGAGAAGGAGAGAGACAGCCTGCGGAGAGAGAGGAAGAGAGACGGAATGTGGAGAGAGAGGGAGAGAGACAGACTGTGGAGAGAGAGGGAGAGAGACAGACTGTGGAGAGAGAGATGAGAGACAGATTGTGGAGAGAGAGGGAGAGAGACAGACTGTGGAGAGAGAGGGAGAGAGAGGGAGAGAGACAGACTGTGGAGGGAGAGGGAGAGAGACAGACTGTGGAGAGAGAGGGAGAGAGACAGACTGTGGCGAGAGAGGGAGAGAGACAGACTGTGGAGAGAGAGAGAGAGGGGCAGACTGTGGAGAGAGAGGGAGAGAGACAGACTGTGGAGAGAGAGGGAGAGAGACAGACTGTGGAGAGAGAGGGAGAGAGACGGACTGTGGAGAGAGAGGGAGACAGACAGAACGAGCAGAGAGAGGGACAGAGACAGACTGGAGAGAGAGGGAGAGAGGCAGACTGTGGAGAGAGAGGGAGAGAGACAGACTGTGGGGAGAGAGAGAGAGAGACCGACTGTGGAGAGAGAGGGAGAGGGACAGACTGTGGAGAGAGAGTGAGAGAGACAGACTGTGGAGAGAGAGGGAGAGAGACAGACTGTGGAGAGAGAGGGAGAGAGACAGACTGTGGAGAGAGAGGGAGAGAGAGGGAGAGAGACAGACTGTGGAGGGAGAGGGAGAGAGACAGACTGTGGAGAGAGAGGGAGAGAGACAGACTGTGGCGAGAGAGGGAGAGAGACAGACTGTGGAGAGAGAGAGAGAGGGGCAGACTGTGGAGAGAGAGGGAGAGAGACAGACTGTGGAGAGAGAGGGAGAGAGACAGACTGTGGAGAGAGAGGGAGAGAGACGGACTGTGGAGAGAGAGGGAGACAGACAGAACGAGCAGAGAGAGGGACAGAGACAGACTGGAGAGAGAGGGAGAGAGGCAGACTGTGGAGAGAGAGGGAGAGAGACAGACTGTGGGGAGAGAGAGAGAGAGACCGACTGTGGAGAGAGAGGGAGAGGGACAGACTGTGGAGAGAGAGTGAGAGAGACAGACTGTGGAGAGAGAGGGAGAGAGACAGACTGTGGAGAGAGAGGGAGAGAGACAGACTGTGGAGAGAGAGGGAGAGAGACAGACTGTGGAGAGAGAGGGAGAGAGACAGACTGTGGAGAGAGAGGGAGAGAGACAGACTGAGGAGAGAGAGGGAGAGGGACAGACTGTGGAGAGAGAGGGAGAGAGACAGACTGTGGAGAGAGAGGGAGAGAGACAGACTGTGGAGAGAGAGGGAGAGAGACAGACTGTGGAGAGAGAGGGAGAGAGACAGAATGTGGAGAGAGAGGGACAGAGAAAGATTGGAGAGAGAGGGAGAGAGGCAGACTGTGGAGAGAGAGGGAGAGAGACAGACTGTGGGGAGAGAGAGAGAGAGTCCGACTGTGGAGAGAGAGGGAGAGAGACAGACAGTGGAAAGAGAGTGAGAGAGACAGACTGTGGAGAGAGAGGTAGAGAGACAGACTGTGGAGAGAGAGGGAGTGAGACAGACTGTGGAGAGAGAGGGAGAGAGACAGACTGTGGAGAGAGAGGGAGAGAGACAGACTGTGGAGAGAGAGGGAGAGAGACAGACTGTGGAGAGAGAGGGAGATAGACAGACTGTGGAGAGAGAGGGAGAGACACAGACTGTGGAGAGAGAGGGAGAGAGAAAGACTGTGGAGAGAGAGGGAGTGAGACAGACTGTGGAGAGAGAGGGAGTGAGACAGACTGTGGAGAGAGAGGGAGAGTGACAGACTGTGGAGAGAGAGGGAGAGAGACAGACTGTGGAGAGGGAGGGAGAGAGACAGACTGTGGAGAGAGAAGGAGAGAGACCGACTGTGGAGTGAGAGGGAGGGAGACAGGCTGTGGAGAGAGAGGGAGAGAGACAGACTGTGGAGAGAGAGGGAGAGAGACAGACTGTTGAGAGAGGGGGAGAGAGACCGACTGTGGAGAGAGAGTGAGAGAGACAGACTGTGGAGTGAGAGGGAGAGAGACAGACTGTGGAGAGAGAGGGAGAGAGACAGACTGTGGAGAGAGAGGGAGATAGACAGACTGTGGAGAGAGAGGGAGAGAGACCGACTGTGGTGAGAGAGTGAGAGAGACAGACTGTGGAGAGAGAGGGAGAGAGACAGATTGTGGAGAGAGAGGGAGAGAGACAGACTGTGGAGAGAGAGGGAGATAGACAGACTGTGGAGAGAGAGGGAGAGAGAGCGAATGTGGAGAGAGAGTGAGAGAGACAGACTGTGGTGAGAGTGGGAGAGAGACAGACTGTGGAGAGGGAGGGAGATAGACAGACTGTGGAGAGAGAGGGAGAGAGACCGACTGTGGAGAGAGAGTGAGAGAGGCAGACTGTGGAGAGAGAGGGAGAGAGACAGACTGTGGAGAGAGAGAGAGAGAGACAGATTGTGGAGAGAGAGGGAGAGAGACAGACTGTGGAGAGAGAGGGAGAGAGACAGACTGTGGAGAGAGAGGGAGAGAGACAGACTGTGGAGAGAGCGGGAGAGAGACAGACTGTGGAGAGAGCGGGAGAGAGACAGACTGTGGAGGGAGAGGGAGAGAGACAGACTGTGGAGAGAGAGGGAGAGAGTCAGACTGTGGCGAGAGAGGGAGAGAGACAGACTGTGGAGAGAGAGGGAGAGAGACAGGCTGTAGAGAGAGAGAGAGAGAGACAGACTGTGGAGAGAGAGGGAGAGAGACCGACTGTGGAGAGAGAGTGAGAGAGACAGACAGTGGAGAGAGAGAGAGAGGGACAGACTGTGGAAAGAGAGGGAGAGAGACAGATAGTGGAGAGAGAGTGAGAGAGACAGACTGTGGAGAGAGAGGGAGAGAGACAGACTGTGGAGAGAGTGAGAGAGACAGACTGTGGAGAGAGAGGGAGAGAGACCGACTGTGGAGAGAGAGGGAGGGAGACAGATTGTGGAGAGAGAGGGAGATAGACAGACTGTGGAGAGAGAGGGAGAGAGACCGACTGAGGAGAGAGAGTGAGAGAGACAGACTGTGGAAGAGAGGGAGAGAGACAGACTGTGGAGAGAGGGAGAGAGACAGACTGTGGAGAGAGAGGGAGATAGACAGACTGTGGAGAGAGAGGGAGAGAGACCGACTGTGGAGAGAGAGGGAGAGAGAGACAGACTGAGGAGAGAGAGGGAGAGAGACAGACTGTGGAGAGAGAGGGAGAGAGACAGACTGTGGAGAGAGAGGGAGAGAGACAGACTGTGGAGAGAGAGGGAGAGAGACAGACTGTGGAGAGAGAGGGAGAGAGACAGACTGTGGAGAGAGAGAGAGAGAGACAGATTGTGGAGAGAGAGGGAGAGAGACAGACTGTGGATAGAGAGGGAGAGAGACAGAATGTGGAGAGGGAGAGAGACAGACTGTGGGGAGAGAGGGAAAGAGACAGACTGTGGAGAGAGAGGGAGAGAGACAGACAGTGGAGAGAGAGTTAGAGAGACAGACTGTGGAGAGAGAGGGAGAGAGACAGACTGTGGAGTGAGAGGGAGGGAGACAGACTGTGGAGAGAGAGGGAGAGAGACAGACTGTGGAGAGAGAGGGAGAGAGACAGACTGTGGAGAGAGAGGGTGATAGACAGACTGTGGAAGAGAGAGGGAGAGACACAGACTGTGGAGAGAGAGGGAGAGAGACAGACTGTGGAGAGAGAGGGGAGTGAGACAGACTGTGGAGGGAGAGAGGAGAGAGACAGACTGTGGAGAGAGAGGGAGAGAGACAGACTGTGGAGAGAGAGGGAGAGAGACAGACTGTGGAGAGAGAGGGAGAGAGACCGACTGTGGAGTGAGAGGGAGGGAGACAGACTGTGAAGAGAGAGAGGGAGAGAGACATTCTGTGGAGAGAGAGAGGGAGAGAGACAGACTGTGGAGAGAGAGTGAGAGAGACAGACTGTGGAGTGAGAGAGGGAGAGAGACAGACTGTGGAGAGAAAGGGAGAGAGACAGACTGTGGAGAGAGAGAGAGAGAGAGACAGATTGTGGAGAGAGAGGGAGAGAGACAGACTGTGGAGATAGAGGGAGAGAGACAGACTGTGGAGAGAGAGGGAGAGAGAGAGACTGTGGAGAGAGAGGGAGAGAGACAGACTGTGGAGGGAGAGGAGAGAGACAGACTGTGGAGAGAGAGGAGAGAGAGACAGACTGGGGCGAGTGAGGGAGAGAGACAGACTGTGGAGGGAGAGAGAGTGAGGCAGACTGTGGAGGAGAGAGAGGGAGAGAGACAGACTGTGGAGAGAGAGGGAATGAGACAGACTGTGGAGAGAGAGGGAGAGAGACAGACTGTGGAGAGAGAGGGAGACAGACAGAACGTGGAGAGAGAGAGGAGAGAGACAGACTGTGGGGAGAGAGGGAGAGAGAGACAGACTGTGGAGAGAGAGGGAGATAGACAGACTGTGGAGAGAGAGAGGAGAGAGACCGACTGTGGAGAGAGAGTGAGAGAGACAGACTGTGGAGAGAGAAGGAGAGAGACCGACTGTGGAGTGAGAGGGAGGGAGACAGGCTGTGGAGAGAGAGGGAGAGAGACAGACTGTGGAGAGAGAGGAGAGAGACAGATTGTGGGAGAGAGAGGGAGAGAGACAGACTGTGGAGAGAGAGAGAGAGACAGACTCTAGAGAGAGAAGGAGAGAGGACAGCCTGCGGAGAGAGAGGAAGAGAGACGGAATGTGGAGAGAGAGGGAGAGAGACAGACTGTGGAGAGAGAGGGAGAGAGACAGACTGTGGAGAGAGAGAGAGAGAGACAGACTGTGGAGAGGGAGAGAGAGAGAGAGACTGTGGAGAGAGAGGGAGAGAGACCGACTGTGGAGAGAGAGAGTGAGAGAGACAGACTGTGGAGAGAGAGGAGAGAGACAGACTGTGGAGAGAGAGATGAGAGACAGATTGTGGAGAGAGAGGGAGAGAGACAGACTGTGGAGAGAGAGGAGAGAGACAGACTGTGGAGAGAGAGGGAGAGAGACAGACTGTGGAGGAGAGGGAGAGAGACAGACTGTGGAGAGAAGGGAGAGAGAGACAGACTGTGGCAGAGAGACGGGAGAGAGAGCAGACTGAGAGAGAGAGAGAGGGGCAGACTGTGGAGAGAGAGAGGGAGAGAGACAGACTGTGGAGAGAGAGGGAGAGAGACAGACTGTGGAGAGAGAGGGAGAGAGACGGACTGTGGAGAGAGAGGGAGACAGACAGAACGTGGAGAGAGAGGGACAGAGACAGACTGGAGAGAGAGGGAGAGAGGCAGACTGTGGAGAGAGAGGGAGAGAGACAGACTGTGGGGAGAGAGAGAGAGAGACCGACTGTGGAGAGAGAGGGAGAGGGACAGACTGTGGAGAGAGAGTGAGAGAGACAGACTGTGGAGAGAGAGGGAGAGAGACAGACTGTGGAGAGAGAGGGAGAGAGACAGACTGTGGAGAGAGAGGGAGAGAGACAGACTGTGGAGAGAGAGGGAGAGAGACAGACTGTGGAGAGAGGGAGAGAGACAGACTGTGGAGAGAGAGGGAGAGGGACAGACTGTGAGAGAGAGAGGGAGAGAGACAGACTCTGTGGAGAGAGAGGGAGAGAGATAGACTGTGGAGAGAGAGGGAGAGAGACAGACTGTGGAGGGAGAGGGAGAGAGACAGACTGTGGAGAGAGAGGGAGAGAGACAGACTGTGGCGAGAGAGGGAGAGAGACAGACTGTGGAGAGAGAGAGAGAGGGCAGACTGTGGAGAGAGAGGGAGAGAGACAGACTGTGGAGAGAGAGGGAGAGAGACAGACTGTGGAGAGAGAGGGAGAGAGACGGACTGTGGAGAGAGAGGGAGACAGACAGAACGTGGAGAGAGAGGGACAGAGACAGACTGGAGAGAGAGGGAGAGAGGCAGACTGTGGAGAGAGAGGGAGAGAGACAGACTGTGGGGAGAGAGAGAGAGAGACCGACTGTGGAGAGAGAGTGAGAGAGACAGACTGTGGAGAGAGAGGGAGAGAGACAGACTGTGGAGAGAGAGGGAGAGAGACAGACTGTGGAGAGAGAGGGAGAGAGACAGACTGTGGAGAGAGAGGGAGAGAGACAGACTGAGGAGAGAGAGGGAGAGGGACAGACTGTGGAGAGAGAGGGAGAGAGACAGACTGTGGAGAGAGAGGGAGAGAGACAGACTGTGGAGAGAGAGGGAGAGAGACAGACTGTGGCGAGAGAGGGAGAGAGACAGAATGTGGAGAGAGAGGGACAGAGAAAGATTGGAGAGGGAGAGAGGCAGACTGTGGAGAGAGAGGGAGAGAGACAGACTGTGGGGAGAGAGAGAGAGAGTCCGACTGTGGAGAGAGAGGGAAAGAGACAGACAGTGGAAAGAGAGTGAGAGAGACAGACTGTGGAGAGAGAGGGAGAGAGACAGACTGTGGAGAGAGAGGGAGTGAGACAGACTGTGGAGAGAGAGGGAGAGAGACAGACTGTGGAGAGAGAGGGAGAGAGACAGACTGTGGAGAGAGAGGGAGAGAGACAGACTGTGGAGAGAGAGGGAGATAGACAGACTGTGGAGAGAGAGGGAGAGACACAGACTGTGGAGAGAGAGGGAGAGAGACAGACTGTGGAGAGAGAGGGAGAGTGACAGACTGTGGAGAGAGAGGGAGAGAGACAGACTGTGGAGAGGGAGGGAGAGAGACAGACTGTGGAGAGAGAAGGAGAGAGACCGACTGTGGAGTGAGAGGGAGGGAGACAGGCTGTGGAGAGAGAGGGAGAGAGACAGACTGTGGAGAGAGAGGGAGAGAGACAGATTGTGGAGAGAGAGGGAGAGAGACAGACTGTGGAGAGAGAGAGAGAGACAGACTCTAGAGAGAGAAGGAGAGAGACAGCCTGCGGAGAGAGAGGAAGAGAGACGGAATGTGGAGAGAGAGGGAGAGAGACAGACTGTGGAGAGAGAGGGAGAGAGACAGACTGTGGAGAGAGAGAGAGAGAGACAGACTGTGGAGAGGGAGAGAGAGAGAGAGACTGTGGAGAGAGAGGGAGAGAGACCGACTGTGGAGAGAGAGAGTGAGAGAGACAGACTGTGGAGAGAGAGGGAGAGAGACAGACTGTGGAGAGAGAGATGAGAGACAGATTGTGGAGAGAGAGGGAGAGAGACAGACTGTGGAGAGAGAGGGAGAGAGAGGGAGAGAGACAGACTGTGGAGGGAGAGGGAGAGAGACAGACTGTGGAGAGAGAGGGAGAGAGACAGACTGTGGCGAGAGAGGGAGAGAGACAGACTGTGGAGAGAGAGAGAGAGGGGCAGACTGTGGAGAGAGAGGGAGAGAGACAGACTGTGGAGAGAGAGGGAGAGAGACAGACTGTGGAGAGAGAGGGAGAGAGACGGACTGTGGAGAGAGAGGGAGACAGACAGAACGAGCAGAGAGAGGGACAGAGACAGACTGGAGAGAGAGGGAGAGAGGCAGACTGTGGAGAGAGAGGGAGAGAGACAGACTGTGGGGAGAGAGAGAGAGAGACCGACTGTGGAGAGAGAGGGAGAGGGACAGACTGTGGAGAGAGAGTGAGAGAGACAGACTGTGGAGAGAGAGGGAGAGAGACAGACTGTGGAGAGAGAGGGAGAGAGACAGACTGTGGAGAGAGAGGGAGAGAGAGGGAGAGAGACAGACTGTGGAGGGAGAGGGAGAGAGACAGACTGTGGAGAGAGAGGGAGAGAGACAGACTGTGGCGAGAGAGGGAGAGAGACAGACTGTGGAGAGAGAGAGAGAGGGGCAGACTGTGGAGAGAGAGGGAGAGAGACAGACTGTGGAGAGAGAGGGAGAGAGACAGACTGTGGAGAGAGAGGGAGAGAGACGGACTGTGGAGAGAGAGGGAGACAGACAGAACGAGCAGAGAGAGGGACAGAGACAGACTGGAGAGAGAGGGAGAGAGGCAGACTGTGGAGAGAGAGGGAGAGAGACAGACTGTGGGGAGAGAGAGAGAGAGACCGACTGTGGAGAGAGAGGGAGAGGGACAGACTGTGGAGAGAGAGTGAGAGAGACAGACTGTGGAGAGAGAGGGAGAGAGACAGACTGTGGAGAGAGAGGGAGAGAGACAGACTGTGGAGAGAGAGGGAGAGAGACAGACTGTGGAGAGAGAGGGAGAGAGACAGACTGTGGAGAGAGAGGGAGAGAGACAGACTGAGGAGAGAGAGGGAGAGGGACAGACTGTGGAGAGAGAGGGAGAGAGACAGACTGTGGAGAGAGAGGGAGAGAGACAGACTGTGGAGAGAGAGGGAGAGAGACAGACTGTGGAGAGAGAGGGAGAGAGACAGAATGTGGAGAGAGAGGGAGAGAAAGATTGGAGAGAGAGGGAGAGAGGCAGACTGTGGAGAGAGAGGGAGAGAGACAGACTGTGGGGAGAGAGAGAGAGAGTCCGACTGTGGAGAGAGAGGGAGAGAGACAGACAGTGGAAAGAGAGTGAGAGAGACAGACTGTGGAGAGAGAGGTAGAGAGACAGACTGTGGAGAGAGAGGGAGTGAGACAGACTGTGGAGAGAGAGGGAGAGAGACAGACTGTGGAGAGAGAGGGAGAGAGACAGACTGTGGAGAGAGAGGGAGAGAGACAGACTGTGGAGAGAGAGGGAGATAGACAGACTGTGGAGAGAGAGGGAGAGACACAGACTGTGGAGAGAGAGGGAGAGAGACAGACTGTGGAGAGAGAGGGAGTGAGACAGACTGTGGAGAGAGAGGGAGTGAGACAGACTGTGGAGAGAGAGGGAGAGTGACAGACTGTGGAGAGAGAGGGAGAGAGACAGACTGTGGAGAGGGAGGGAGAGAGACAGACTGTGGAGAGAGAAGGAGAGAGACCGACTGTGGAGTGAGAGGGAGGGAGACAGGCTGTGGAGAGAGAGGGAGAGAGACAGACTGTGGAGAGAGAGGGAGAGAGACAGACTGTTGAGAGAGGGGGAGAGAGACCGACTGTGGAGAGAGAGTGAGAGAGACAGACTGTGGAGTGAGAGGGAGAGAGACAGACTGTGGAGAGAGAGGGAGAGAGACAGACTGTGGAGAGAGAGGGAGATAGACAGACTGTGGAGAGAGAGGGAGAGAGACCGACTGTGGTGAGAGAGTGAGAGAGACAGACTGTGGAGAGAGAGGGAGAGAGACAGATTGTGGAGAGAGAGGGAGAGAGACAGACTGTGGAGAGAGAGGGAGATAGACAGACTGTGGAGAGAGAGGGAGAGAGAGCGAATGTGGAGAGAGAGTGAGAGAGACAGACTGTGGTGAGAGTGGGAGAGAGACAGACTGTGGAGAGGGAGGGAGATAGACAGACTGTGGAGAGAGAGGGAGAGAGACCGACTGTGGAGAGAGAGTGAGAGAGGCAGACTGTGGAGAGAGAGGGAGAGAGACAGACTGTGGAGAGAGAGAGAGAGAGACAGATTGTGGAGAGAGAGGGAGAGAGACAGACTGTGGAGAGAGAGGGAGAGAGACAGACTGTGGAGAGAGAGGGAGAGAGACAGACTGTGGAGAGAGCGGGAGAGAGACAGACTGTGGAGAGAGCGGGAGAGAGACAGACTGTGGAGGGAGAGGGAGAGAGACAGACTGTGGAGAGAGAGGGAGAGAGTCAGACTGTGGCGAGAGAGGGAGAGAGACAGACTGTGGAGAGAGAGGGAGAGAGACAGGCTGTAGAGAGAGAGAGAGAGAGACAGACTGTGGAGAGAGAGGGAGAGAGACCGACTGTGGAGAGAGAGTGAGAGAGACAGACAGTGGAGAGAGAGAGAGAGGGACAGACTGTGGAAAGAGAGGGAGAGAGACAGATAGTGGAGAGAGAGTGAGAGAGACAGACTGTGGAGAGAGAGGGAGAGAGACAGACTGTGGAGAGAGTGAGAGAGACAGACTGTGGAGAGAGAGGGAGAGAGACCGACTGTGGAGAGAGAGGGAGGGAGACAGATTGTGGAGAGAGAGGGAGATAGACAGACTGTGGAGAGAGAGGGAGATAGACAGACTGTGGAGAGAGAGGGAGAGAGACCGACTGTGGAGAGAGAGGGAGAGAGACAGACTGAGGAGAGAGAGGGAGAGAGACAGACTGTGGAGAGAGAGGGAGAGAGACAGACTGTGGAGAGAGAGGGAGAGAGACAGACTGTGGAGAGAGAGGGAGAGAGACAGACTGTGGAGAGAGAGGGAGAGAGACAGACTGTGGAGAGAGAGAGAGAGAGACAGATTGTGGAGAGAGAGGGAGAGAGACAGACTGTGGATAGAGAGGGAGAGAGACAGAATGTGGAGAGGGAGAGAGACAGACTGTGGGGAGAGAGGGAAAGAGACAGACTGTGGAGAGAGAGGGAGAGAGACAGACAGTGGAGAGAGAGTTAGAGAGACAGACTGTGGAGAGAGAGGGAGAGAGACAGACTGTGGAGTGAGAGGGAGGGAGACAGACTGTGGAGAGAGAGGGAGAGAGACAGACTGTGGAGAGAGAGGGAGATAGACAGACTGTGGAGAGAGAGGGAGAGACACAGACTGTGGAGAGAGAGGGAGAGAGACAGACTGTGGAGAGAGAGGGAGTGAGACAGACTGTGGAGGGAGAGGGAGAGAGACAGACTGTGGAGAGAGAGGGAGAGAGACAGACTGTGGAGAGAGAGGGAGAGAGACAGACTGTGGAGAGAGAGGGAGATAGACAGACTGTGGAGAGAGAGGGAGAGACACAGACTGTGGAGAGAGAGGGAGAGAGACAGACTGTGGAGAGAGAGGGAGTGAGACAGACTGTGGAGGGAGAGGGAGAGAGACAGACTGTGGAGAGAGAGGGAGAGAGACAGACTGTGGAGAGAGAGGGAGAGAGACAGACTGTGGAGAGAGAGGGAGAGAGACCGACTGTGGAGTGAGAGGGAGGGAGACAGACTGTGAAGAGAGAGGGAGAGAATAGAATATGCGATCAATGTCTGGCTGGCGAGGTTGAAACAGAAATGCATTTCCTCCTAAAATGCGAAAAATTCAACACATCAAGAAACATATTATTCAACAAGCTAAGCCAAACAACCCCAGATTTCAAGGAATTGGATGATCTGTCAAAATTGAGATTAGTCCTAGGAGAAGGAGACAGACCATACCTTGGGGCTAAATATGTAACAACATGTCACAACCTGAGGACTGTTTAAAAGTAAGACTGTCTAAAATTAATATTGAACGTACCAAATGAAGTAGAAAGACTGTTTAAAATTAATATTGTTTAAAAGTAATATTGTATATACCCAACAAATGTCAAATCGATTGACACCTACAGAATGTTGGAAAACTGTACCTATTTGCTATGTAAGCTTTGGCAATATGGTTCTCTGTAAACTTTCATGCCAATAAAGCATTTGAACTGAACTGAACTGAACTGGGAGAGAGACATTCTGTGGAGAGAGAGGGAGAGAGACAGACTGTGGAGAGAGAGTGAGAGAGACAGACTGTGGAGTGAGAGGGAGAGAGACAGACTGTGGAGAGAAAGGGAGAGAGACAGACTGTGGAGAGAGAGAGAGAGAGAGACAGATTGTGGAGAGAGAGGGAGAGAGACAGACTGTGGAGATAGAGGGAGAGAGACAGACTGTGGAGAGAGAGGGAGAGAGAGAGACTGTGGAGAGAGAGGGAGAGAGACAGACTGTGGAGGGAGAGGGAGAGAGACAGACTGTGGAGAGAGAGGGAGAGAGACCGACTGTGGAGTGAGAGGGAGGGAGACAGACTGTGGAGGGAGAGAGAGTGAGGCAGACTGTGGAGAGAGAGGGAGAGAGACAGACTGTGGAGAGAGAGGGAATGAGACAGACTGTGGAGAGAGAGGGAGAGAGACAGACTGTGGAGAGAGAGGGAGACAGACAGAACGTGGAGAGAGAGGGAGAGAGACAGACTGTGGGGAGAGAGGGAGAGAGACAGACTGTGGAGAGAGAGGGAGATAGACAGACTGTGGAGAGAGAGGGAGAGAGACCGACTGTGGAGAGAGAGTGAGAGAGACAGACTGTGGAGAGAGAAGGAGAGAGACCGACTGTGGAGTGAGAGGGAGGGAGACAGGCTGTGGAGAGAGAGGGAGAGAGACAGACTGTGGAGAGAGAGGGAGAGAGACAGATTGTGGAGAGAGAGGGAGAGAGACAGACTGTGGAGAGAGAGAGAGAGACAGACTCTAGAGAGAGAAGGAGAGAGACAGCCTGCGGAGAGAGAGGAAGAGAGACGGAATGTGGAGAGAGAGGGAGAGAGACAGACTGTGGAGAGAGAGGGAGAGAGACAGACTGTGGAGAGAGAGAGAGAGAGACAGACTGTGGAGAGGGAGAGAGAGAGAGAGACTGTGGAGAGAGAGGGAGAGAGACCGACTGTGGAGAGAGAGAGTGAGAGAGACAGACTGTGGAGAGAGAGGGAGAGAGACAGACTGTGGAGAGAGAGGGAGAGAGACAGACTGTGGGGAGAGAGAGAGAGAGACCGACTGTGGAGAGAGAGGGAGAGGGACAGACTGTGGAGAGAGAGTGAGAGAGACAGACTGTGGAGAGAGAGGGAGAGAGACAGACTGTGGAGAGAGAGGGAGAGAGACAGACTGTGGAGAGAGAGGGAGAGAGACAGACTGTGGAGAGAGAGGGAGAGAGACAGACTGTGGAGAGAGAGGGAGAGAGACAGACTGTGGAGAGAGAGGGAGAGGGACAGACTGTGGAGAGAGAGGGAGAGAGACAGACTGTGGAGAGAGAGGGAGAGAGATAGACTGTGGAGAGAGAGGGAGAGAGACAGACTGTGGAGGGAGAGGGAGAGAGACAGACTGTGGAGAGAGAGGGAGAGAGACAGACTGTGGCGAGAGAGGGAGAGAGACAGACTGTGGAGAGAGAGAGAGAGGGGCAGACTGTGGAGAGAGAGGGAGAGAGACAGACTGTGGAGAGAGAGGGAGAGAGACAGACTGTGGAGAGAGAGGGAGAGAGACGGACTGTGGAGAGAGAGGGAGACAGACAGAACGTGGAGAGAGAGGGACAGAGACAGACTGGAGAGAGAGGGAGAGAGGCAGACTGTGGAGAGAGAGGGAGAGAGACAGACTGTGGGGAGAGAGAGAGAGAGACCGACTGTGGAGAGAGAGTGAGAGAGACAGACTGTGGAGAGAGAGGGAGAGAGACAGACTGTGGAGAGAGAGGGAGAGAGACAGACTGTGGAGAGAGAGGGAGAGAGACAGACTGTGGAGAGAGAGGGAGAGAGACAGACTGAGGAGAGAGAGGGAGAGGGACAGACTGTGGAGAGAGAGGGAGAGAGACAGACTGTGGAGAGAGAGGGAGAGAGACAGACTGTGGAGAGAGAGGGAGAGAGACAGACTGTGGCGAGAGAGGGAGAGAGACAGAATGTGGAGAGAGAGGGACAGAGAAAGATTGGAGAGGGAGAGAGGCAGACTGTGGAGAGAGAGGGAGAGAGACAGACTGTGGGGAGAGAGAGAGAGAGTCCGACTGTGGAGAGAGAGGGAAAGAGACAGACAGTGGAAAGAGAGTGAGAGAGACAGACTGTGGAGAGAGAGGGAGAGAGACAGACTGTGGAGAGAGAGGGAGTGAGACAGACTGTGGAGAGAGAGGGAGAGAGACAGACTGTGGAGAGAGAGGGAGAGAGACAGACTGTGGAGAGAGAGGGAGAGAGACAGACTGTGGAGAGAGAGGGAGATAGACAGACTGTGGAGAGAGAGGGAGAGACACAGACTGTGGAGAGAGAGGGAGAGAGACAGACTGTGGAGAGAGAGGGAGAGTGACAGACTGTGGAGAGAGAGGGAGAGAGACAGACTGTGGAGAGGGAGGGAGAGAGACAGACTGTGGAGAGAGAAGGAGAGAGACCGACTGTGGAGTGAGAGGGAGGGAGACAGGCTGTGGAGAGAGAGGGAGAGAGACAGACTGTGGAGAGAGAGGGAGAGAGACAGATTGTGGAGAGAGAGGGAGAGAGACAGACTGTGGAGAGAGAGAGAGAGACAGACTCTAGAGAGAGAAGGAGAGAGACAGCCTGCGGAGAGAGAGGAAGAGAGACGGAATGTGGAGAGAGAGGGAGAGAGACAGACTGTGGAGAGAGAGGGAGAGAGACAGACTGTGGAGAGAGAGAGAGAGAGACAGACTGTGGAGAGGGAGAGAGAGAGAGAGACTGTGGAGAGAGAGGGAGAGAGACCGACTGTGGAGAGAGAGAGTGAGAGAGACAGACTGTGGAGAGAGAGGGAGAGAGACAGACTGTGGAGAGAGAGATGAGAGACAGATTGTGGAGAGAGAGGGAGAGAGACAGACTGTGGAGAGAGAGGGAGAGAGAGGGAGAGAGACAGACTGTGGAGGGAGAGGGAGAGAGACAGACTGTGGAGAGAGAGGGAGAGAGACAGACTGTGGCGAGAGAGGGAGAGAGACAGACTGTGGAGAGAGAGAGAGAGGGGCAGACTGTGGAGAGAGAGGGAGAGAGACAGACTGTGGAGAGAGAGGGAGAGAGACAGACTGTGGAGAGAGAGGGAGAGAGACGGACTGTGGAGAGAGAGGGAGACAGACAGAACGAGCAGAGAGAGGGACAGAGACAGACTGGAGAGAGAGGGAGAGAGGCAGACTGTGGAGAGAGAGGGAGAGAGACAGACTGTGGGGAGAGAGAGAGAGAGACCGACTGTGGAGAGAGAGGGAGAGGGACAGACTGTGGAGAGAGAGTGAGAGAGACAGACTGTGGAGAGAGAGGGAGAGAGACAGACTGTGGAGAGAGAGGGAGAGAGACAGACTGTGGAGAGAGAGGGAGAGAGAGGGAGAGAGACAGACTGTGGAGGGAGAGGGAGAGAGACAGACTGTGGAGAGAGAGGGAGAGAGACAGACTGTGGCGAGAGAGGGAGAGAGACAGACTGTGGAGAGAGAGAGAGAGGGGCAGACTGTGGAGAGAGAGGGAGAGAGACAGACTGTGGAGAGAGAGGGAGAGAGACAGACTGTGGAGAGAGAGGGAGAGAGACGGACTGTGGAGAGAGAGGGAGACAGACAGAACGAGCAGAGAGAGGGACAGAGACAGACTGGAGAGAGAGGGAGAGAGGCAGACTGTGGAGAGAGAGGGAGAGAGACAGACTGTGGGGAGAGAGAGAGAGAGACCGACTGTGGAGAGAGAGGGAGAGGGACAGACTGTGGAGAGAGAGTGAGAGAGACAGACTGTGGAGAGAGAGGGAGAGAGACAGACTGTGGAGAGAGAGGGAGAGAGACAGACTGTGGAGAGAGAGGGAGAGAGACAGACTGTGGAGAGAGAGGGAGAGAGACAGACTGTGGAGAGAGAGGGAGAGAGACAGACTGAGGAGAGAGAGGGAGAGGGACAGACTGTGGAGAGAGAGGGAGAGAGACAGACTGTGGAGAGAGAGGGAGAGAGACAGACTGTGGAGAGAGAGGGAGAGAGACAGACTGTGGAGAGAGAGGGAGAGAGACAGAATGTGGAGAGAGAGGGACAGAGAAAGATTGGAGAGAGAGGGAGAGAGGCAGACTGTGGAGAGAGAGGGAGAGAGACAGACTGTGGGGAGAGAGAGAGAGAGTCCGACTGTGGAGAGAGAGGGAGAGAGACAGACAGTGGAAAGAGAGTGAGAGAGACAGACTGTGGAGAGAGAGGTAGAGAGACAGACTGTGGAGAGAGAGGGAGTGAGACAGACTGTGGAGAGAGAGGGAGAGAGACAGACTGTGGAGAGAGAGGGAGAGAGACAGACTGTGGAGAGAGAGGGAGAGAGACAGACTGTGGAGAGAGAGGGAGATAGACAGACTGTGGAGAGAGAGGGAGAGACACAGACTGTGGAGAGAGAGGGAGAGAGACAGACTGTGGAGAGAGAGGGAGTGAGACAGACTGTGGAGAGAGAGGGAGTGAGACAGACTGTGGAGAGAGAGGGAGAGTGACAGACTGTGGAGAGAGAGGGAGAGAGACAGACTGTGGAGAGGGAGGGAGAGAGACAGACTGTGGAGAGAGAAGGAGAGAGACCGACTGTGGAGTGAGAGGGAGGGAGACAGGCTGTGGAGAGAGAGGGAGAGAGACAGACTGTGGAGAGAGAGGGAGAGAGACAGACTGTTGAGAGAGGGGGAGAGAGACCGACTGTGGAGAGAGAGTGAGAGAGACAGACTGTGGAGTGAGAGGGAGAGAGACAGACTGTGGAGAGAGAGGGAGAGAGACAGACTGTGGAGAGAGAGGGAGATAGACAGACTGTGGAGAGAGAGGGAGAGAGACCGACTGTGGTGAGAGAGTGAGAGAGACAGACTGTGGAGAGAGAGGGAGAGAGACAGATTGTGGAGAGAGAGGGAGAGAGACAGACTGTGGAGAGAGAGGGAGATAGACAGACTGTGGAGAGAGAGGGAGAGAGAGCGAATGTGGAGAGAGAGTGAGAGAGACAGACTGTGGTGAGAGTGGGAGAGAGACAGACTGTGGAGAGGGAGGGAGATAGACAGACTGTGGAGAGAGAGGGAGAGAGACCGACTGTGGAGAGAGAGTGAGAGAGGCAGACTGTGGAGAGAGAGGGAGAGAGACAGACTGTGGAGAGAGAGAGAGAGAGACAGATTGTGGAGAGAGAGGGAGAGAGACAGACTGTGGAGAGAGAGGGAGAGAGACAGACTGTGGAGAGAGAGGGAGAGAGACAGACTGCGGAGAGAGCGGGAGAGAGACAGACTGTGGAGAGAGCGGGAGAGAGACAGACTGTGGAGGGAGAGGGAGAGAGACAGACTGTGGAGAGAGAGGGAGAGAGTCAGACTGTGGCGAGAGAGGGAGAGAGACAGACTGTGGAGAGAGAGGGAGAGAGACAGGCTGTAGAGAGAGAGAGAGAGAGACAGACTGTGGAGAGAGAGGGAGAGAGACCGACTGTGGAGAGAGAGTGAGAGAGACAGACAGTGGAGAGAGAGAGAGAGGGACAGACTGTGGAAAGAGAGGGAGAGAGACAGATAGTGGAGAGAGAGTGAGAGAGACAGACTGTGGAGAGAGAGGGAGAGAGACAGACTGTGGAGAGAGTGAGAGAGACAGACTGTGGAGAGAGAGGGAGAGAGACCGACTGTGGAGAGAGAGGGAGGGAGACAGATTGTGGAGAGAGAGGGAGATAGACAGACTGTGGAGAGAGAGGGAGAGAGACCGACTGAGGAGAGAGAGTGAGAGAGACAGACTGTGGAGAGAGAGTGAGAGAGACAGACTGTGGAGAGAGAGGGAGAGAGACAGACTGTGGAGAGAGGGAGAGAGACAGACTGTGGAGAGAGAGGGAGATAGACAGACTGTGGAGAGAGAGGGAGAGAGACCGACTGTGGAGAGAGAGGGAGAGAGACAGACTGAGGAGAGAGAGGGAGAGAGACAGACTGTGGAGAGAGAGGGAGAGAGACAGACTGTGGAGAGAGAGGGAGAGAGACAGACTGTGGAGAGAGAGGGAGAGAGACAGACTGTGGAGAGAGAGGGAGAGAGACAGACTGTGGAGAGAGAGAGAGAGAGACAGATTGTGGAGAGAGAGGGAGAGAGACAGACTGTGGATAGAGAGGGAGAGAGACAGAATGTGGAGAGGGAGAGAGACAGACTGTGGGGAGAGAGGGAAAGAGACAGACTGTGGAGAGAGAGGGAGAGAGACAGACAGTGGAGAGAGAGTTAGAGAGACAGACTGTGGAGAGAGAGGGAGAGAGACAGACTGTGGAGTGAGAGGGAGGGAGACAGACTGTGGAGAGAGAGGGAGAGAGACAGACTGTGGAGAGAGAGAGAGATAGACAGACTGTGGAGAGAGAGGGAGAGACACAGACTGTGGAGAGAGAGGGAGAGAGACAGACTGTGGAGAGAGAGGGAGTGAGACAGACTGTGGAGGGAGAGGGAGAGAGACAGACTGTGGAGAGAGAGGGAGAGAGACAGACTGTGGAGAGAGAGGGAGAGAGACAGACTGTGGAGAGAGAGGGAGATAGACAGACTGTGGAGAGAGAGGGAGAGACACAGACTGTGGAGAGAGAGGGAGAGAGACAGACTGTGGAGAGAGAGGGAGTGAGACAGACTGTGGAGGGAGAGGGAGAGAGACAGACTGTGGAGAGAGAGGGAGAGAGACAGACTGTGGAGAGAGAGGGAGAGAGACAGACTGTGGAGAGAGAGGGAGAGAGACCGACTGTGGAGTGAGAGGGAGGGAGACAGACTGTGAAGAGAGAGGGAGAGAATAGAATATGCGATCAATGTCTGGCTGGCGAGGTTGAAACAGAAATGCATTTCCTCCTAAAATGCGAAAAATTCAACACATCAAGAAACATATTATTCAACAAGCTAAGCCAAACAACCCCAGATTTCAAGGAATTGGATGATCTGTCAAAATTGAGATTAGTCCTAGGAGAAGGAGACAGACCATACCTTGGGGCTAAATATGTAACAACATGTCACAACCTGAGGACTGTTTAAAAGTAAGACTGTCTAAAATTAATATTGAACGTACCAAATGAAGTAGAAAGACTGTTTAAAATTAATATTGTTTAAAAGTAATATTGTATATACCCAACAAATGTCAAATCGATTGACACCTACAGAATGTTGGAAAACTGTACCTATTTGCTATGTAAGCTTTGGCAATATGGTTCTCTGTAAACTTTCATGCCAATAAAGCATTTGAACTGAACTGAACTGAACTGGGAGAGAGACATTCTGTGGAGAGAGAGGGAGAGAGACAGACTGTGGAGAGAGAGTGAGAGAGACAGACTGTGGAGTGAGAGGGAGAGAGACAGACTGTGGAGAGAAAGGGAGAGAGACAGACTGTGGAGAGAGAGAGAGAGAGAGACAGATTGTGGAGAGAGAGGGAGAGAGACAGACTGTGGAGATAGAGGGAGAGAGACAGACTGTGGAGAGAGAGGGAGAGAGAGAGACTGTGGAGAGAGAGGGAGAGAGACAGACTGTGGAGGGAGAGGGAGAGAGACAGACTGTGGAGAGAGAGGGAGAGAGACCGACTGTGGAGTGAGAGGGAGGGAGACAGACTGTGGAGGGAGAGAGAGTGAGGCAGACTGTGGAGAGAGAGGGAGAGAGACAGACTGTGGAGAGAGAGGGAATGAGACAGACTGTGGAGAGAGAGGGAGAGAGACAGACTGTGGAGAGAGAGGGAGACAGACAGAACGTGGAGAGAGAGGGAGAGAGACAGACTGTGGGGAGAGAGGGAGAGAGACAGACTGTGGAGAGAGAGGGAGATAGACAGACTGTGGAGAGAGAGGGAGAGAGACCGACTGTGGAGAGAGAGTGAGAGAGACAGACTGTGGAGAGAGAAGGAGAGAGACCGACTGTGGAGTGAGAGGGAGGGAGACAGGCTGTGGAGAGAGAGGGAGAGAGACAGACTGTGGAGAGAGAGGGAGTGAGACAGACTGTGGAGAGAGAGGGAGTGAGACAGACTGTGGAGAGAGAGGGAGAGTGACAGACTGTGGAGAGAGAGGGAGAGAGACAGACTGTGGAGAGGGAGGGAGAGAGACAGACTGTGGAGAGAGAAGGAGAGAGACCGACTGTGGAGTGAGAGGGAGGGAGACAGGCTGTGGAGAGAGAGGGAGAGAGACAGACTGTGGAGAGAGAGGGAGAGAGACAGACTGTTGAGAGAGGGGGAGAGAGACCGACTGTGGAGAGAGAGTGAGAGAGACAGACTGTGGAGTGAGAGGGAGAGAGACAGACTGTGGAGAGAGAGGGAGAGAGACAGACTGTGGAGAGAGAGGGAGATAGACAGACTGTGGAGAGAGAGGGAGAGAGACCGACTGTGGTGAGAGAGTGAGAGAGACAGACTGTGGAGAGAGAGGGAGAGAGACAGATTGTGGAGAGAGAGGGAGAGAGACAGACTGTGGAGAGAGAGGGAGATAGACAGACTGTGGAGAGAGAGGGAGAGAGAGCGAATGTGGAGAGAGAGTGAGAGAGACAGACTGTGGTGAGAGTGGGAGAGAGACAGACTGTGGAGAGGGAGGGAGATAGACAGACTGTGGAGAGAGAGGGAGAGAGACCGACTGTGGAGAGAGAGTGAGAGAGGCAGACTGTGGAGAGAGAGGGAGAGAGACAGACTGTGGAGAGAGAGAGAGAGAGACAGATTGTGGAGAGAGAGGGAGAGAGACAGACTGTGGAGAGAGAGGGAGAGAGACAGACTGTGGAGAGAGAGGGAGAGAGACAGACTGTGGAGAGAGCGGGAGAGAGACAGACTGTGGAGAGAGCGGGAGAGAGACAGACTGTGGAGGGAGAGGGAGAGAGACAGACTGTGGAGAGAGAGGGAGAGAGTCAGACTGTGGCGAGAGAGGGAGAGAGACAGACTGTGGAGAGAGAGGGAGAGAGACAGGCTGTAGAGAGAGAGAGAGAGAGACAGACTGTGGAGAGAGAGGGAGAGAGACCGACTGTGGAGAGAGAGTGAGAGAGACAGACAGTGGAGAGAGAGAGAGAGGGACAGACTGTGGAAAGAGAGGGAGAGAGACAGATAGTGGAGAGAGAGTGAGAGAGACAGACTGTGGAGAGAGAGGGAGAGAGACAGACTGTGGAGAGAGTGAGAGAGACAGACTGTGGAGAGAGAGGGAGAGAGACCGACTGTGGAGAGAGAGGGAGGGAGACAGATTGTGGAGAGAGAGGGAGATAGACAGACTGTGGAGAGAGAGGGAGAGAGACCGACTGAGGAGAGAGAGTGAGAGAGACAGACTGTGGAGAGAGAGTGAGAGAGACAGACTGTGGAGAGAGAGGGAGAGAGACAGACTGTGGAGAGAGGGAGAGAGACAGACTGTGGAGAGAGAGGGAGATAGACAGACTGTGGAGAGAGAGGGAGAGAGACCGACTGTGGAGAGAGAGGGAGAGAGACAGACTGAGGAGAGAGAGGGAGAGAGACAGACTGTGGAGAGAGAGGGAGAGAGACAGACTGTGGAGAGAGAGGGAGAGAGACAGACTGTGGAGAGAGAGGGAGAGAGACAGACTGTGGAGAGAGAGGGAGAGAGACAGACTGTGGAGAGAGAGAGAGAGAGACAGATTGTGGAGAGAGAGGGAGAGAGACAGACTGTGGATAGAGAGGGAGAGAGACAGAATGTGGAGAGGGAGAGAGACAGACTGTGGGGAGAGAGGGAAAGAGACAGACTGTGGAGAGAGAGGGAGAGAGACAGACAGTGGAGAGAGAGTTAGAGAGACAGACTGTGGAGAGAGAGGGAGAGAGACAGACTGTGGAGTGAGAGGGAGGGAGACAGACTGTGGAGAGAGAGGGAGAGAGACAGACTGTGGAGAGAGAGAGAGATAGACAGACTGTGGAGAGAGAGGGAGAGACACAGACTGTGGAGAGAGAGGGAGAGAGACAGACTGTGGAGAGAGAGGGAGTGAGACAGACTGTGGAGGGAGAGGGAGAGAGACAGACTGTGGAGAGAGAGGGAGAGAGACAGACTGTGGAGAGAGAGGGAGAGAGACAGACTGTGGAGAGAGAGGGAGATAGACAGACTGTGGAGAGAGAGGGAGAGACACAGACTGTGGAGAGAGAGGGAGAGAGACAGACTGTGGAGAGAGAGGGAGTGAGACAGACTGTGGAGGGAGAGGGAGAGAGACAGACTGTGGAGAGAGAGGGAGAGAGACAGACTGTGGAGAGAGAGGGAGAGAGACAGACTGTGGAGAGAGAGGGAGAGAGACCGACTGTGGAGTGAGAGGGAGGGAGACAGACTGTGAAGAGAGAGGGAGAGAATAGAATATGCGATCAATGTCTGGCTGGCGAGGTTGAAACAGAAATGCATTTCCTCCTAAAATGCGAAAAATTCAACACATCAAGAAACATATTATTCAACAAGCTAAGCCAAACAACCCCAGATTTCAAGGAATTGGATGATCTGTCAAAATTGAGATTAGTCCTAGGAGAAGGAGACAGACCATACCTTGGGGCTAAATATGTAACAACATGTCACAACCTGAGGACTGTTTAAAAGTAAGACTGTCTAAAATTAATATTGAACGTACCAAATGAAGTAGAAAGACTGTTTAAAATTAATATTGTTTAAAAGTAATATTGTATATACCCAACAAATGTCAAATCGATTGACACCTACAGAATGTTGGAAAACTGTACCTATTTGCTATGTAAGCTTTGGCAATATGGTTCTCTGTAAACTTTCATGCCAATAAAGCATTTGAACTGAACTGAACTGAACTGGGAGAGAGACATTCTGTGGAGAGAGAGGGAGAGAGACAGACTGTGGAGAGAGAGTGAGAGAGACAGACTGTGGAGTGAGAGGGAGAGAGACAGACTGTGGAGAGAAAGGGAGAGAGACAGACTGTGGAGAGAGAGAGAGAGAGAGACAGATTGTGGAGAGAGAGGGAGAGAGACAGACTGTGGAGATAGAGGGAGAGAGACAGACTGTGGAGAGAGAGGGAGAGAGAGAGACTGTGGAGAGAGAGGGAGAGAGACAGACTGTGGAGGGAGAGGGAGAGAGACAGACTGTGGAGAGAGAGGGAGAGAGACCGACTGTGGAGTGAGAGGGAGGGAGACAGACTGTGGAGGGAGAGAGAGTGAGGCAGACTGTGGAGAGAGAGGGAGAGAGACAGACTGTGGAGAGAGAGGGAATGAGACAGACTGTGGAGAGAGAGGGAGAGAGACAGACTGTGGAGAGAGAGGGAGACAGACAGAACGTGGAGAGAGAGGGAGAGAGACAGACTGTGGGGAGAGAGGGAGAGAGACAGACTGTGGAGAGAGAGGGAGATAGACAGACTGTGGAGAGAGAGGGAGAGAGACCGACTGTGGAGAGAGAGTGAGAGAGACAGACTGTGGAGAGAGAAGGAGAGAGACCGACTGTGGAGTGAGAGGGAGGGAGACAGGCTGTGGAGAGAGAGGGAGAGAGACAGACTGTGGAGAGAGAGGGAGAGAGACAGATTGTGGAGAGAGAGGGAGAGAGACAGACTGTGGAGAGAGAGAGAGAGACAGACTCTAGAGAGAGAAGGAGAGAGACAGCCTGCGGAGAGAGAGGAAGAGAGACGGAATGTGGAGAGAGAGGGAGAGAGACAGACTGTGGAGAGAGAGGGAGAGAGACAGACTGTGGAGAGAGAGAGAGAGAGACAGACTGTGGAGAGGGAGAGAGAGAGAGAGACTGTGGAGAGAGAGGGAGAGAGACCGACTGTGGAGAGAGAGAGTGAGAGAGACAGACTGTGGAGAGAGAGGGAGAGAGACAGACTGTGGAGAGAGAGATGAGAGACAGATTGTGGAGAGAGAGGGAGAGAGACAGACTGTGGAGAGAGAGGGAGAGAGACAGACTGTGGAGAGAGAGGGAGAGAGACAGACTGTGGAGGGAGAGGGAGAGAGACAGACTGTGGAGAGAGAGGGAGAGAGACAGACTGTGGCGAGAGAGGGAGAGAGACAGACTGGAGAGAGAGAGAGAGGGGCAGACTGTGGAGAGAGAGGGAGAGAGACAGACTGTGGAGAGAGAGGGAGAGAGACAGACTGTGGAGAGAGAGGGAGAGAGACGGACTGTGGAGAGAGAGGGAGACAGACAGAACGTGGAGAGAGAGGGACAGAGACAGACTGGAGAGAGAGGGAGAGAGGCAGACTGTGGAGAGAGAGGGAGAGAGACAGACTGTGGGGAGAGAGAGAGAGAGACCGACTGTGGAGAGAGAGGGAGAGGGACAGACTGTGGAGAGAGAGTGAGAGAGACAGACTGTGGAGAGAGAGGGAGAGAGACAGACTGTGGAGAGAGAGGGAGAGAGACAGACTGTGGAGAGAGAGGGAGAGAGACAGACTGTGGAGAGAGAGGGAGAGAGACAGACTGTGGAGAGAGAGGGAGAGAGACAGACTGTGGAGAGAGAGGGAGAGAGACAGACTGTGGAGAGAGAGGGAGAGGGACAGACTGTGGAGAGAGAGGGAGAGAGACAGACTGTGGAGAGAGAGGGAGAGAGACAGACTGTGGAGAGAGAGGGAGAGAGACAGACTGTGGAGAGAGAGGGAGAGAGACAGAATGTGGAGAGAGAGGGACAGAGAAAGATTGGAGAGAGAGGGAGAGAGGCAGACTGTGGAGAGAGAGGGAGAGAGACAGACTGTGGGGAGAGAGAGAGAGAGTCCGACTGTGGAGAGAGAGGGAGAGAGACAGACAGTGGAAAGAGAGTGAGAGAGACAGACTGTGGAGAGAGAGGTAGAGAGACAGACTGTGGAGAGAGAGGGAGTGAGACAGACTGTGGAGAGAGAGGGAGAGAGACAGACTGTGGAGAGAGAGGGAGAGAGACAGAATGTGGAGAGAGAGGGAGAGAGACAGACTGTGGAGAGAGAGGGAGATAGACAGACTGTGGAGAGAGAGGGAGAGACACAGACTGTGGAGAGAGAGGGAGAGAGACAGACTGTGGAGAGAGAGGGAGTGAGACAGACTGTGGAGAGAGAGGGAGAGAGACAGACTGTGGAGAGGGAGGGAGAGAGACAGACTGTTCAGAGAGAGGGAGAGAGACAGACTGTTGAGAGAGGGGGAGAGAGACCGACTGTGGAGAGAGAGTGAGAGAGACAGACTGTGGAGTGAGAGGGAGAGAGACAGACTGTGGAGAGAGAGGGAGAGAGACAGACTGTGGAGAGAGAGGGAGATAGACAGACTGTGGAGAGAGAGGGAGAGAGACCGACTGTGGTGAGAGAGTGAGAGAGACAGACTGTGGAGAGAGAGGGAGAGAGACAGATTGTGGAGAGAGAGGGAGAGAGACAGACTGTGGAGAGAGAGGGAGATAGACAGACTGTGGAGAGAGAGGGAGAGAGAGCGAATGTGGAGAGAGAGTGAGAGAGACAGACTGTGGTGAGAGTGGGAGAGAGACAGACTGTGGAGAGGGAGGGAGATAGACAGACTGTGGAGAGAGAGGGAGAGAGACCGACTGTGGAGAGAGAGTGAGAGAGGCAGACTGTGGAGAGAGAGGGAGAGAGACAGACTGTGGAGAGAGAGAGAGAGAGACGGATTGTGGAGAGAGAGGGAGAGAGACAGACTGTGGAGAGAGAGGGAGAGAGACAGACTGTGGAGAGAGAGGGAGAGAGACAGACTGTGGAGAGAGCGGGAGAGAGACAGACTGTGGAGGGAGAGGGAGAGAGACAGACTGTGGAGAGAGAGGGAGAGAGTCAGACTGTGGCGAGAGAGGGAGAGAGACAGACTGTGGAGAGAGAGGGAGAGAGACAGGCTGTAGAGAGAGAGAGAGAGAGACAGACTGTGGTGAGAGAGGGAGAGAGACCGACTGTGGAGAGAGAGTGAGAGAGACAGACAGTGGAGAGAGAGAGAGAGAGGGACAGACTGTGGAAAGAGAGGGAGAGAGACAGATAGTGGAGAGAGAGTGAGAGAGACAGACTGTGGAGAGAGAGGGAGAGAGACAGACTGTGGAGAGAGTGAGAGAGACAGACTGTGGAGAGAGAGGGAGAGAGACCGACTGTGGAGAGAGAGGGAGGGAGACAGACTGTGGAGAGAGAGGGAGAGAGATATACTGTGGAGAGAGAGTGAGAGAGACAGACTGTGGAGAGAGAGGGAGAGAGACAGATTGTGGAGAGAGAGGGAGAGAGACAGACTGTGGAGAGAGAGGGAGATAGACAGACTGTGGAGAGAGAGGGAGAGAGAGCGAATGTGGAGAGAGAGTGAGAGAGACAGACTGTGGTGAGAGTGGGAGAGAGACAGACTGTGGAGAGGGAGGGAGATAGACAGACTGTGGAGAGAGAGGGAGAGAGACCGACTGTGGAGAGAGAGTGAGAGAGGCAGAATGTGGAGAGAGAGGGAGAGAGACAGACTGTGGTGAGAGAGAGAGAGAGACAGATTGTGGAGAGAGAGGGAGAGAGACAGACTGTGGAGAGAGAGGGAGAGAGACAGACTGTGGAGAGAGAGGGAGAGAGACAGACTGTGGAGAGAGCGGGAGAGAGACAGACTGTGGAGGGAGAGGGAGAGAGACAGACTGTGGAGAGAGAGGGAGAGAGTCAGACTGTGGCGAGAGAGGGAGAGAGACAGACTGTGGAGAGAGAGGGAGAGAGACAGGCTGTAGAGAGAGAGAGAGAGAGACAGACTGTGGAGAGAGAGGGAGAGAGACCGACTGTGGAGAGAGAGTGAGAGAGACAGACAGTGGAGAGAGAGAGAGAGGGACAGACTGTGGAAAGAGAGGGAGAGAGACAGATAGTGGAGAGAGAGTGAGAGAGACAGACTGTGGAGAGAGAGGGAGAGAGACAGACTGTGGAGAGAGAGGGAGAGAGACAGACTGCGGAGAGAGAGGGAGAGAGACAGACTGTGGAGAGAGAGGGAGAGAGACAGACTGTGGAGATAGAGCGAGAGAGAAAGACTGTGGAGAGAGAGTGGGAGAGACAGACTGTGGGGAGAGAGAGAGAGAGACCGTCTTTGGAGAGAGAGAGAGAGAGAGAGACAGACTGTGGAGAGAGAGGGAGAGAGACAGACTGTGGAGATAGAGTGAGAGAGACAGACTGTGGAGAGAGAGGGAGAGAGACAGACTGTGGAGAGAGAGAGAGAGAGACAGACTGTGGAGAGAGAGAGAGAGAGACTGACTGTGGAGAGAGAGGGAGAGAGACAGACTGTGGAGAGAGAGGGAGAGAGACAGGCTGTGGAGAGAAAGTGAGAGAGAGAGAATGTGGAGAGAGAGGGAGAGAGACAGACTGTGGAGGGAGAGGGAGAGAGACAGATTGTGGAGAGAGAGGGAGAGAGACAGACTGGGGAGAGAGAGGGAGAGAGACAGACTGTGGAGAGAGAGGGAGAGAGACAGACTGTGGAGAGAGAGGGAGAGAGACAGACTGTGGAGGGAGAGGGAGAGAGACAGACTGTGGAGAGAGAGGGAGAGAGACAGACTGTGGCGAGAGAGGGAGAGAGACAGACTGTGGAGAGAGAGAGAGAGGGGCAGACTGTGGAGAGAGAGGGAGAGAGACAGACTGTGGAGAGAGAGGGAGAGAGACAGACTGTGGAGAGAGAGGGAGACAGACAGAACGTGGAGAGAGAGGGACAGAGACAGACTGGAGAGAGAGGGAGAGAGGCAGACTGTGGAGAGAGAGGGAGAGAGACAGTCTGTGGGGGAGAGAGAGAGAGACCGACTGTGGAGAGAGAGGGAGAGAGACAGACTGTGGAGAGAGAGTGAGAGAGACAGACTGTGGAGAGAGAGGGAGAGAGACAGACTGTGGAGAGAGAGGGAGAGAGACAGACTGTGGAGAGAGAGGGAGAGAGACAGACTGTGGAGAGAGAGGGAGAGAGACAGACTGTGGAGAGAGAGGGAGAGAGACAGACTGAGGAGAGAGAGGGAGAGAGACAGACTGTGGAGAGAGAGGGAGAGAGACAGACTGTGGAGAGAGAGGGAGAGAGACAGACTGTGGAGAGAGAGGGAGAGAGACAGACTGTGGAGAGTGATATACCTATGAATTCGTCCAATAAAAAGCGACGAGTTAGGAACGTAACTAAAGGTTTTTATTGACTAAATAACAGAGCCCACCCTCGTGGGTGATCGGGTCCAACAAGGAGGAATACCAGCCAGTCGACTACCTTTATATCTGGGCAGGTAGGTGGAGCCATGGGCGGAGTCGGAGGTGGTCAGCCCAGGTATAACAGCGCGACAAGAGGCGACCTGGTATCGTGATACAACAGTGATAACGGTGATAACAATACAACAGTGATAACTATAGTGTAACGATAAAAGTGGTTTACCACAGAGAGAGAGGGAGAGAGACAGAATGTGGAGAGAGAGGGAGAGAGACAGAATGTGGAGAGAGAGGGAGAGAGACAGACTGTGGGGAGAGAGGGAAAGAGACAGACTGTGGAGAGAGAGGGAGAGAGACAGACAGTGGAGAGAGAGTTAGAGAGACAGACTGTGGAGAGAGAGGGAGAGAGACAGACTGTGGAGTGAGAGGGAGGGAGACAGACTGTGGAGAGAGAGGGAGAGAGACAGACTGTGGAGAGAGAGGGAGAGAGACAGACTGTGGAGAGAGAGGGAGATAGACAGACTGTGGAGAGAGAGGGAGAGACACAGACTGTGGAGAGAGAGGGAGAGAGACAGACTGTGGAGAGAGAGGGAGTGAGACAGACTGTGGAGGGAGAGGGAGAGAGACAGACTGTGGAGAGAGAGGGAGAGAGACAGACTGTGGAGAGAGAGGGAGAGAGACAGACTGTGGAGTGAGAGGGAGGGAGACAGACTGTGAAGGGAGAGGGAGAGAGACATTCTGTGGAGAGAGAGGGAGAGAGACAGACTGTGGAGAGAGTGTGAGAGAGACAGACTGTGGAGTGAGAGGGAGAGAGACAGACTGTGGAGAGAAAGGGAGAGAGACAGACTGTGGAGAGAAGAGAGAGAGAGACAGATTGTGGAGAGAGAGGGAGAGAGACAGACTGTGGAGATAGAGGGAGAGAGACAGACTGTGGAGAGAGAGGGAGAGAGAGAGACTGTGGAGAGAGAGGGAGAGAGACAGACTGTGGAGGGAGAGGGAGAGAGACAGACTGTGGAGAGAGAGGGAGAGAGACAGACTGGGGCGAGTGAGGGAGAGAGACAGACTGTGGAGGGAGAGAGAGTGAGGCAGACTGTGGAGAGAGAGGGAGAGAGACAGACTGTGGAGAGAGAGGGAATGAGACAGACTGTGGAGAGAGAGGGAGAGTGACAGACTGTGGAGAGAGAGGGAGACAGACAGAACGTGGAGAGAGAGGGAGAGAGACAGACTGTGGGGAGAGAGGGAGAGAGACAGACTGTGGAGAGAGAGGGAGATAGACAGACTGTGGAGAGAGAGGGAGAGAGACCGACTGTGGAGAGAGAGTGAGAGAGACAGACTGTGGAGAGAGAAGGAGAGAGACCGACTGTGGAGTGAGAGGGAGGGAGACAGGCTGTGGAGAGAGAGGGAGAGAGACAGACTGTGGAGAGAGAGGGAGAGAGACAGATTGTGGAGAGAGAGGGAGAGAGACAGACTGTGGAGAGAGAGAGAGAGACAGACTCTAGAGAGAGAAGGAGAGAGATAGCCTGCGGAGAGAGAGGAAGAGAGACGGAATGTGGAGAGAGAGGGAGAGAGACAGACTGTGGAGAGAGAGGGAGAGAGACAGACTGTGGAGAGAGAGAGAGAGAGACAGACTGTGGAGAGGGAGAGAGAGAGAGAGACTGTGGAGAGAGAGGGAGAGAGACCGACTGTGGAGAGAGAGAGTGAGAGAGACAGACTGTGGAGAGAGAGGGAGAGAGACAGACTGTGGAGAGAGAGATGAGAGACAGATTGTGGAGAGAGAGGGAGAGAGACAGACTGTGGAGAGAGAGGGAGAGAGACAGACTGTGGAGAGAGAGGGAGAGAGACAGACTGTGGAGGGAGAGGGAGAGAGACAGACTGTGGAGAGAGAGGGAGAGAGACAGACTGTGGCGAGAGAGGGAGAGAGACAGACTGTGGAGAGAGAGAGAGAGGGGCAGACTGTGGAGAGAGAGGGAGAGAGACAGACTGTGGAGAGAGAGGGAGAGAGACAGACTGTGGAGAGAGAGGGAGAGAGACGGACTGTGGAGAGAGAGGGAGTGAGACAGACTGTGGAGAGAGAGGGAGAGAGACAGACTGTGGAGAGGGAGGGAGAGAGACAGACTGTGGAGAGAGAAGGAGAGAGACCGACTGTGGAGTGAGAGGGAGGGAGACAGGCTGTGGAGAGAGAGGGAGAGAGACAGACTGTGGAGAGAGAGGGAGAGAGACAGATTGTGGAGAGAGAGGGAGAGAGACAGACTGTGGAGAGAGAGAGAGAGACAGACTCTAGAGAGAGAAGGAGAGAGACAGCCTGCGGAGAGAGAGGAAGAGAGACGGAATGTGGAGAGAGAGGGAGAGAGACAGACTGTTCAGAGAGAGGGAGAGAGACAGACTGTTGAGAGGGGGAGAGAGACCGACTGTGGAGAGAGAGTGAGAGAGACAGACTGTGGAGTGAGAGGGAGAGAGACAGACTGTGGAGAGAGAGGGAGAGAGACAGACTGTGGAGAGAGAGGGAGATAGACAGACTGTGGAGAGAGAGGGAGAGAGACCGACTGTGGTGAGAGAGTGAGAGAGACAGACTGTGGAGAGAGAGGGAGAGAGACAGATTGTGGAGAGAGAGGGAGAGAGACAGACTGTGGAGAGAGAGGGAGATAGACAGACTGTGGAGAGAGAGGGAGAGAGAGCGAATGTGGAGAGAGAGTGAGAGAGACAGACTGTGGTGAGAGTGGGAGAGAGACAGACTGTGGAGAGGGAGGGAGATAGACAGACTGTGGAGAGGGAGGGAGAGAGACCGACTGTGGAGAGAGAGTGAGAGAGGCAGACTGTGGAGAGAGAGGGAGAGAGACAGACTGTGGAGAGAGAGAGAGAGAGACGGATTGTGGAGAGAGAGGGACAGAGACAGACTGTGGAGAGAGAGGGAGAGAGACAGACTGTGGAGAGAGTTGGAGAGAGACAGACTGTGGAGAGAGCGGGAGAGAGACAGACTGTGGAGGGAGAGGGAGAGAGACAGACTGTGGAGAGAGAGGGAGAGAGTCAGACTGTGGCGAGAGAGGGAGAGAGACAGATTGTTGAGAGAGGGGGAGAGAGACCGACTGTGGAGAGAGAGTGAGAGAGACAGACTGTGGAGTGAGAGGGAGAGAGACAGACTGTGGAGAGAGAGGGAGAGAGACAGACTGTGGAGAGAGAGGGAGATAGACAGACTGTGGAGAGAGAGGGAGAGAGACCGACTGTGGTGAGAGAGTGAGAGAGACAGACTGTGGAGAGAGAGGGAGAGAGACAGATTGTGGAGAGAGAGGGAGAGAGACAGACTGTGGAGAGAGAGGGAGATAGACAGACTGTGGAGAGAGAGGGAGAGAGAGCGAATGTGGAGAGAGAGTGAGAGAGACAGACTGTGGTGAGAGTGGGAGAGAGACAGACTGTGGAGAGGGAGGGAGATAGACAGACTGTGGAGAGAGAGGGAGAGAGACCGACTGTGGAGAGAGAGTGAGAGAGGCAGACTGTGGAGAGAGAGGGAGAGAGACAGACTGTGGAGAGAGAGAGAGAGAGACGGATTGTGGAGAGAGAGGGAGAGAGACAGACTGTGGAGAGAGAGGGAGAGAGACAGACTGTGGAGAGAGAGGGAGAGAGACAGACTGTGGAGAGAGCGGGAGAGAGACAGACTGTGGAGAGAGAGGGAGAGAGACAGACTGTGGAGAGAGAGGGAGAGAGTCAGACTGTGGCGAGAGAGGGAGAGAGACAGACTGTGGAGAGAGAGGGAGAGAGACAGGCTGTAGAGAGAGAGAGAGAGAGACAGACTGTGGAGAGAGAGGGAGAGAGACCGACTGTGGAGAGAGAGTGAGAGAGACAGACAGTGGAGAGAGAGAGAGAGGGACAGACTGTGGAAAGAGAGGGAGAGAGACAGACTGTGGAGAGAGAGGGAGAGAGACAGACTGTGGAGAGAGTGAGAGAGACAGACTGTGGAGAGAGAGGGAGAGAGACCGACTGTGGAGAGAGAGGGAGGGAGACAGACTGTGGAGAGAGAGGGAGAGAGATATACTGTGGAGAGAGAGTGAGAGAGACAGACTGTGGAGAGAGAGGGAGAGAGACAGATTGTGGAGAGAGAGGGAGAGAGACAGACTGTGGAGAGAGAGGGAGATAGACAGACTGTGGAGAGAGAGGGAGAGAGAGCGAATGTGGAGAGAGAGTGAGAGAGACAGACTGTGGTGAGAGTGGGAGAGAGACAGACTGTGGAGAGGGAGGGAGATAGACAGACTGTGGAGAGAGAGGGAGAGAGACCGACTGTGGAGAGAGAGTGAGAGAGGCAGAATGTGGAGAGAGAGGGAGAGAGACAGACTGTGGAGAGAGAGAGAGAGAGACAGATTGTGGAGAGAGACAGACTGTGGAGAGAGAGGGAGAGAGACAGACTGTGGAGAGAGAGGGAGAGAGACAGACTGTGGAGAGAGCGGGAGAGAGACAGACTGTGGAGGGAGAGGGAGAGAGACAGACTGTGGAGAGAGAGGGAGAGAGTCAGACTGTGGCGAGAGAGGGAGAGAGACAGACTGTGGAGAGAGAGGGAGAGAGACAGGCTGTGGAGATAGAGCGAGAGAGAAAGACTGTGGAGAGAGAGTGGGAGAGACAGACTGTGGGGAGAGAGAGAGAGAGACCGTCTTTGGAGAGAGAGAGAGAGAGAGAGACAGACTGTGGAGAGAGAGGGAGAGAGACAGACTGTGGAGATAGAGTGAGAGAGACAGACTGTGGAGAGAGAGGGAGAGAGACAGACTGTGGAGAGAGAGAGAGAGAGACAGACTGTGGAGAGAGAGAGAGAGAGACTGACTGTGGAGAGAGAGGGAGAGAGACAGGCTGTGGAGAGAAAGTGAGAGAGAGAGAATGTGGAGAGAGAGGGAGAGAGACAGACTGTGGAGGGAGAGGGAGAGAGACAGATTGTGGAGAGAGAGGGAGAGAGACAGACTGGGGAGAGAGAGGGAGAGAGACAGACTGTGGAGAGAGAGGGAGAGAGACAGACTGTGGAGAGAGAGGGAGAGAGACAGACTGTGGAGGGAGAGGGAGAGAGACAGACTGTGGAGAGAGAGGGAGAGAGACAGACTGTGGCGAGAGAGGGAGAGAGACAGACTGTGGAGAGAGAGAGAGAGGGGCAGACTGTGGAGAGAGAGGGATAGAGGCAGACTGTGGAGAGAGAGGGAGAGAGACAGACTGTGGAGAGAGAGGGAGAGAGACAGACTGTGGAGAGAGAGGGAGAGAGACAGACTGTGGAGAGAGAGGGAGACAGACAGAACGTGGAGAGAGAGGGACAGAGACAGACTGGAGAGAGAGGGAGAGAGGCAGACTGTGGAGAGAGAGGGAGAGAGACAATCTGTGGGGGAGAGAGAGAGAGAGACCGACTGTGGAGAGAGAGGGAGAGAGACAGACTGTGGAGAGAGAGTGAGAGAGACAGACTGTGGAGAGAGAGGGAGAGAGACAGACTGTGGAGAGAGAGGGAGAGAGACAGACTGTGGAGAGAGAGGGAGAGAGACAGACTGTGGAGAGAGAGGGAGAGAGACAGACTGTGGAGAGAGAGGGAGAGAGACAGACTGAGGAGAGAGAGGGAGAGAGACAGACTGTGGAGAGAGAGGGAGAGAGACAGACTGTGGAGAGAGAGGGAGAGAGACAGACTGTGGAGAGGGAGAGAGACAGACTGTGGAGAGTGATATACCTATGAATTCGTCCAATAAAAAGCGACGAGTTAGGAACGTAACTAAAGGTTTTTATTGACTAAATAACAGAGCCCACCCTCGTGGGTGATCGGGTCCAACAAGGAGGAATACCAGCCAGTCGACTACCTTTATATCTGGGCAGGTAGGTGGAGCCATGGGCGGAGTCGGAAGTGGTCAGCCCAGGTATAACAGCGCGACAAGAGGCGACCTCGTATCGTGATACAACAGTGATAACGGTGATAACAATACAACAGTGATAACTATAGTGTAACGATAAAAGTGGTTTACCACATTCACCCCTTGTTTAGATTTGAGTCCGGTGGGGTGAAGTGTACTACCAGTTCTGGTATGTCAGTCTGTCCGGAGGCCTCGTAAGCCTCTCCGATCGTCGCAGCGGCGGTGCTGCATTATCCGGTGTTAGTGCTGGTGTCTGCGTGGTTGGCGAAGGCTCGTGGGGTTCCGGCATGCCGTCTACCTGGGCTGGAATTGGGGGGGGTGGTGGGGGGGGGTAAAGATGGTGTCTCCGGAGTGCCCGAGGGTGCGAGGTCTCGTAAGGAGACAGTGTCCTCCCGCCCGTCTGGGTAAGCCACGTCGGCGTACTGGGGGCTGGCGTGCAGGAGGTTCACCCTCTCGACCAGGGGGTCTGTTTTATGGGCCCTCACGTGCTTTCGCAGCAAGACGGGCCCCGGAGAGGTCAGCCAGGTTGGTAGAGTGGTTCCCGTAGTCGACTTCCTGTGGAAAACAAACATTCGTTCATGGGGGGTGGCGTTAACGGCAGTGCAAAGTAGTGACCGGATGGAGTGCAGCGCTGTCGGTAGGACTTCCTGCCAGCGGGAGGTTGGGAGGCCCTTAGACTTTAAGGCTAAGAGGACGGCGTTCCATACCGTCGCGTTCTCTCTTTCCACCTGGCCGTTCCCTCGGGGGTTGTAGCTGGTGGTCCTACTTGCTGCAATACCTCTCGCTAGTAGGAACTGACGGAGTTCCTCGCTCATGAAAGAGGAGCCCCGGTCACTATGTATATAGTTTGGGAACCCGAACAAGGCGAAGAGGTCGTTCAGGCATTTAATGACCGTGGTACTGGTCATGTCTGGGCAGGGGAAGGCAAAGGGGAAACGGGAGTACTCATCAACAATGTTGAGGAAGTACACATTACGGTCAGAGGACGGGAGGGGCCCCTTAAAGTCGATGCTCAGGCGCTCGAAGGGGCGGGTGGCCTTGATCAGGCTTGCTCTGTCCGGCCTAAAGAAGTGCGGTTTGCACTCGGCACAGGTCTGGCAGTTCCTGGTTATGGTCCTGACCTCCTCGATGGAGTAGGGCAGGTTGCGGGCCTTAATGAAGTGGTAAAGTCTGGTGACCCCGGGGTGGCAGAGGTCGTTGTGGAGGGTCTGAAGTCTATCACTTTGCGCGCTGGCGCATGTAATTCGTGACAGAGCATCGGGGGGATCGTTCAGCTTACCTGGCCGGTACAAGATATCATAATCGTCGGTGGAGAGCTCGATTCTCCACCTCAAGATCTTGTCATTCTTGATTTTGCCCCTCAGCTTGTTATTAAACATAAAAGCGACCGAACGTTGGTCGGTAAGGAGGGTAAATCGTTTGCCTGCCAGGTAGTGCCTCCAGCGTCGTACCGCCTCCACAATCGCCTGGGCCTCCTTCTCGACCGACGAGTGTCAGATCTCAGGGCCCTGTAGGGTCCTTGAGAAGAAGGCCACCAGTCTCCCCTCCTGGTTAAGGGTGGCGGCTAGGGCGAAGTCGGATGCATCGCTCTCGACTTGGAAGGGGATGGACTCATCCACTGCGTACATAGTGGCCTTGGCAATGTCTCCCTTAATGAGTGAGAAGGCTGCGCACGCTTCCTCCGTAAGGGGGAAGGATGTGGACTTCATGAGGGGTCTGGCTTTGTCCGCATAATTGGGCACCCATTGGGCAAAATAGGCGAAGAGCCCCAGGGTTCTCTTAAGTGCCTTAGGGCAGTGGGGGAGGGGTAGCTCCATGAGGGGGCGCATTCTTTCGGGGTCGGGGCCGATGAGGCCGTTCTCTACTACACAGCCAAGGATGGCAAGGCGCGAGGTGTTAAACACACATTTCTCCTTATTGTAGGTGAGGTTCAGCCGTTGGGCTGTACGGAGGAATTTCTCCAGATACACGTCGTGGTCCTGCCGGTCGCGGCCGCAGATGGTGACGTTATCTAGGTAGGGGAATGTGGCCTGCAGTCCGTTCTGGTCAACCATCCGGTCCATCTCCCTTTGGAAGACCGAGACCCCGTTGGTGACACCGAAGGGGACCCTAAGGAAGTGGTATAGGCGACCATTCGCCTCGAAGGCGGTGCACTGGCGGTCCTCGGGGTGGATAGGGAGTTGGTGGTAGGCCGACTTAAGGTCGATGGTCGAGAATACGCGGTATTGTGCAATCTGATTGACCATGTCAGATATGCGGGGAAGGGGGTATGCATCCAGCTGGGTGTATCTGTTTATGGTCTGGCTGTAGTCGATGACCAGGCGATTTTTATCGCCGGTCTTAACGACCACGACCTGGGCACGCCAGGGGCTGTTGCTCCCCTCGATGATGCCCTCCTTCAGGAGACGCTGCACCTCAGAGCTAATGAAAGCTCTGTCCCCAGCGCTGTACCGCCTGCTCTTGGTAGCGACGGGTTTGCAGTCGGGGGTGAGGTTAGCGAACAGGGAAGGTGGCGGCACCTTGAGGGTGGATAGGCTGCAGGTGTTACGCGGTGGGCGGTTTAACCTTCGCTGGTTGTCGACTGTGAGTGGGGGGAGGGGTCCACCGTATGCTAGGGTTACACTTTGGAGGTGGGATTGGAAGTCCAGACATAGTAGGACGGCAGCGCAGAGCTGGGGGAGGACGAGGAGTTTAAAGTTTTTATACTCTGTACCCTTAACCGACAAGGTCACAGCACAGCAGCCGCTAATGTCCGTGGCGTGGGACCTCGATGCCATCGAGATTCGGTTGCACGTTGGCAGGACAGGGAGGGAGTAGTGGCTCACCGTGTCTGGGTGGATGAAGCTCTCCGTGCTTCCGCTGTCGAACAGGCAGGTCATGGCGTGGCCGTTTACTTTGATGTCCATCATCGACTTGGACAGGTGGTGTGGGCGGGCTTGATCCAGAGTGACGGCGGCTAGTGTGTAGGTAAGCGAGTCGTTGTCGTCTGCGGGCGAGGCGGTCGTCGGGTCCGGGGGCCCGGTGGCAGTCGGGCGTGGTTGGTAAAATGGCGTCTCCCACGAGGTAGGACAAAATGGCGGAGAAGATGGCTGCCGCCATAACTCACATGAGGCACTATTGGGGTCGGTTGCCTTGATCAAAGATGGCCGCCCCCATGACTCACGTGTGGGGATACTGGCCTCAGTTGCCGTGAAAGAAGATGGCCGCCCCCACAGTTCGCATGAGGCACTGCTGGCCTCTGAAGATCCGCTCCTGCAGGCCTTAGAGAAGTGGGCTTTCTTCCTGCAGGTTGCGCAGGTAGAGTTCCTGGCTGGGCAGCGCGACCTCGGGTGCTTCTCCTGGCCGCAAAAGAAGCAGCCGGCGGCCCGATCGCGGGTGCCCGATGTCGGAGCCGGTACCGGGGGTGGCGGGCCCGGTCGGGTCCGGGACGCCGACGCTGAGGTAGGTCCCGGGGGCGGCGCTGCGAAGGGTATTGCGGTAGGGGTCGGGCCCGAGTCCCAGGGTCGCGAGCAGTACCTGGAAAACGCCTCCTGGTCCTGATGGGCCACCTCCAGGGAGAGAGCGAGGGCTTCAGCTTTGTCCAGGTCGAGGTCTTTAGCTTCAAGCAGTCTTTGCCGTGAGTAGTCGGACCGTAGGCCTTTCACAAAGGCATCGCGGATATTATCTTCCGTATTTTCAACAGCCGTCACCGCTTTAAAGTCACAGTTCCTGCCGAGTGCTCTTAGCGCCCGTAAAAATTCAGCGACAGACTCTCCTGGCTGTTGCGGGCGGGATCTTAGGAGGTGCCTGGTGTACATGTAATTTACCGGGCTGCGGTACTGCTGTTTCAGTAGGTTGATAGCGGCCTCGTATGTAGTCGTATCCTGGATGAGTGCGTATACTCCCGGGCTCGCTTGGGCGTTCAGAAGTCTTAGTTTGGATCTCTGCGGGGCGCCGGATTCTTCCAGGTAGGATTTGAAGCAGTCCAGCCAGTGTTTGAAGTTGAGGGCTGAGTTTGCTGCCTGTGGGTTTAGATCCAGGTACGGTGGTTTGAGGGCTTGCAGCCAAGCCGGCTGGTGTGGCTGGTGTAGCCCGGTGTCTGAAAGCTGCTGTGGCTGTGCTTCTGGGAGGGCTTCTGGCTGGCCAGTAGTAGACATCTTTAAAATTTAGTCAATAAAATTGATATACCTATCAATTCGTCCAATAAAAAGCGACGAGTTAGGAACGTAACTAAAGGTTTTTATTGACTAAATAACAGAGCCCACCCTCGTGGGTGATCGGGTCCAACAAGGAGGAATACCAGCCAGTCGACTACCTTTATACCTGGGCAGGTAGGTGGAGCCATGGGCGGAGTCGGAGGTGGTCAGCCCAGGTATAACAGCGCGACAAGAGGCGACCTCTTATCGTGATACAACAGTGATAACGGTGATAACAATACAACAGTGATAACTATAGTGTAACGATAAAAGTGGTTTACCACAGAGAGAGAGGGAGAGAGACAGAATGTGGAGAGAGAGGGACAGAGAAAGATTGGAGAGAGAGGGAGAGAGGCAGACTGTGGAGAGAGAGGGAGAGAGACAGACTGTGGGGAGAGAGAGAGAGAGTCCGACTGTGGAGAGAGAGGGAGAGAGACAGACAGTGGAGAGAGAGTGAGAGAGACAGACTGTGGAGAGAGAGGGAGAGAGACAGACTGTGGAGAGAGAGGGAGATAGACAGACTGTGGAGAGAGAGTGGGAGAGACAGACTGTGGGGAGAGATAGAGAGAGACCGACTGTGGAGATAGAGCGAGAGAGACAGACTGTGGAGAGAGAGGGAGAGAGACAGACTGTGGAGCCAAAGAAAAACGCCAACAAATGCATGCAGAGCCGAACTAGGCAGATACCCACTCATAATAAACATCCAAAAACGAGCACTAAACTTCCTAAATCACCTCAAATCTAGCTCCCCAGACACCCTTCATTTCAAAGCTTTTCAGACCCAAGAGCTAAACCCAGAAAAGGGTCCCCTGAGTCAGCTGCTACTGAAACTAAGTACTCAGCCGGACCCTGACCAGCCCCAGACCAACACAGCCGTCCAAACACCAATCCGAGTGAAACAAATCATTAAAAAATGCAAAGAAACCTACCTGGAAGATTGGAACAAAATAACCGAAAGCCAAAGCAGATTAGAATGTTACCGGGCCCTAAAAAGAGAATATAAACTGGCAGACTATCTCACGACCATCAGAGACACAAAACAGAGACAGACCCTCACCAGGTACAGACTAAGCGACCACCAACTGGAAATTGAAAAAGGCAGATACAAGAAATCCTGGCAGCCTAGAGAGAATAGAATATGCGATCAATGTCTGGCCGGCGAGGTTGAAACAGAAATGCATTTCCTCCTAAAATGCGAAAATTCAACACATCAAGAAACATATTATTCAACAAGCTAAGCCAAACAACCCCAGATTTCAAGGAATTGGATGACCTGTCAAAATTGAGATTAATCCTGGGAGAAGGAGACAGACCATACCTTGGTGCCAAATATGTAACAACATGTCACAACCTGAGGACTGTTTAAAATTAAGACTGTTTAAAATTAATATTGTTTAAAAGTAATATTGTATGTACCCAACAAATGTCAAATCGATTGACACCTACAGAATGTTGGAAAACTGTACCTTTTTGCTATGTAAGCTTTGGCAATATGGTTCTCTGTAAACTTTCATGCCAACAAAGCATTTGAATTGAAATTGAATTGAATTGAATTGAGTGAGACAGACTGTGGAGAGAGAGCGAGAGAGACCGACTGTGGAGAGAGGGAGAGAGACAGACTGTGGAGAGAGAGGGAGAGAGACAGACTGTGGAGAGAGAGGGAGAGAGACAGACTGTGGAGAGAGAGGGAGAGAGACAGACAGTGGAGAGAGAGGGAGAGAGACAGACTGTGGAGAGAGAGGGAGAGAGACCGACTGTGGAGAGAGAGTGAGAGAGACAGACTGTGGAGAGAGAGGGAGAGAGACAGACTGTGGAGCGAGAGGGAGAGAGACAGACTGTGGAGACAGAGGGAGAGAGACAGACTGTGGAGAGAGAGAGAGAGAGAGACCGGCTGTGGAGAGAGAGTGAGAGAGACAGACTATGGAGAGAGAGGGAGAGAGACAAATTGTGGAGAGAGAGGGAGAGAGACAGACTGTGGAGAGAGAGAGAGAGAGACAGACTGTGGAGAGAGAGGGAGAGAGACAGACTGTGGAGAGAGAGGGAGAGAGACTGACTGTGGAGAGAGGGGGAGAGAGACTGACTGTGGAGAGAGGGGGAGAGAGACAGACTGTGGAGAGAGAGGGAGAGAGACAGACTGTGGAGAGAGAGGGAGAGAGACAGAATGTGGAGAGAGAGGGAGAGAGACAAACTGTGGAGAGAGCGGGAGAGAGACAGACTGTGGAGAGAGAAGGAGAGAGACAGACTGTGGAGAGAGAGAGAGAGAGGCCGACTGTGGAGAGAGAGGGAGAGAGACAGACTGTGGAGACAGTGGGAGAGAGACTGACTGTGGAGAGAGAGGGAGAGAGACAGACTGTGGAGAGAGAGAGGGAGACAGGCTGTGGAGAGAGAAGGAGAGAGACCGACTGTGGAGAGAGAGGGAGAGGGACAGACTGTGCAGAGAGAGGGAGAGAGACAGACTGTGTAGAGAGAGGGAGAGAGACAGACTGTGGAGAGAGAGGGAGAGAGACAGACTGTGGAGAGATAGGGAGAGAGACAGACTGTGGAGAGAGATGGAGAGAGACAGACTGTGGAGAGAGAGCGAGAGAGACAGACTGTGGAGAGAGAGGGAGAGAGACAGACTGTGGAGAGAGAGGGAGAGAGACAGACTGTGGAGAGAGGGGGAGAGAGACAGACTGTGGAGAGAGAGGGAGAGAGACAGACTGTGGAGAGAGAGGGAGAGAGACAAACTGTGGAGAGAGAGGGAGATAGACAAACTGTGGAGAGAGCGGGAGAAAGAGAGACTGTGGAGAGAGCGGGAGAGAGACAGACTGTGAAGAGAGAAGGAGAGAGACAGACTGTGGAGAGAGAGAGAGAGACCAGACACCCTTCATTTCAAAGCCTTTCAGACCCAAGAGCTAAACCCAGAAAAGAGTCCCATGAGTCAGCTGCTACTGAAACTAAGTACTCAGCCGGACCCTGACCAGCCCCAGACCAACACAGCCGTCCAAACACCAATCCGAGTGAACCAAATCATTAAAAAATGCAAAGAAACCTACCTGGAACATTGGAACAAAATAACCGAAAGCCAAAGCAGATTAGAATGTTACCGGGCCCTAAAAAGAGAATATAAACTGGCAGACTACCTCACGACCATCAGAGACACAAAACAGAGACAGACCCTCACCAGGTACAGACTAAGCGACCACCAACTGGAAATTGAAAAAGGCAGATACAAGAAATCCTGGCAGCCTAGAGAGAATAGAATATGCGATCAATGTCTGGCTGGCGAGGTTGAAACAGAAATGCATTTCCTCCTAAAATGCGAAAAATTCAACACATCAAGAAACATATAATTCAACAAGCTAAGCCAAACAACCCCAGATTTCAAGGAATTGGATGATCTGTCAAAATTGAGATTAGTCCTAGGAGAAGGAGACAGACCATACCTTGGGGCTAAATATGGAACAACATGTCACAACCTGAGGACTGTTTAAAAGTAAGACTGTTTAAAATTAATATTGAACGTACCAAATGAAGTAGAAAGACTGTTTAAAATTAATATTGTTTAAAAGTAATATTGTATATACCCAACAAATGTCAAATCGATTGACACCTACAGAATGTTGGAAAACTGTACCTTTTTGCTATGTAAGCTTTGGCAATATGGTTCTCTGTAAACTTTCATGCCAATAAAGCATTTGAACTGAACTGAACTGAGAGAGGCCGACTGTGGAGGGGGAGGGAGAGAGACAGACTGTGGAAACAGTGGGAGAGAGACAGACTGTGGAGAGAGAGGGAGAGAGACAGACTGTGGAGAGAGAGAGGGAGACAGACTGTGGAGAGAGAAGGAGAGAGACCGACTGTGGAGAGAGAGGGAGAGAGACAGACTGTGTAGAGAGAGGGAGAGAGACAGACTGTGTTGAGAGAGGGAGAGAGAAAGACTGTGGAGAGAGAGGGAGAGAGACAGACTGTGGAGAGAGAGGGAGAGAGACAGACTGTGGAGAGAGAGAGAAAGAGAGACAGACTGTGGAGAGAGAGGGAGAGAGACCGACTGTGGAGAGAGAGGGAGAGAGACAGACTGTGGAGAGAGAGGGAGAGAGACAGACTGTGGAGACAGAGAGAGAGAGACAGATTGAGGAGAGAGAGGGAGAGAGACAGACTGTGGAGAGAGAGGGAGAGAGACAGACTGTGGAGAGAGAGGGAGAGAGACAGACTGTGGCGAGAGAGTATATACCCAACAAATGTCAAATCGATTGACACCTACAGAATGTTGGAAAACTGTACCTTTTTGCTATGTAAGCTTTGGCAATATGGTTCTCTGTAAACTTTCATGCCAATAAAGCATTTTAATTGGAATTGGAATTGGAATTGGAGAGAGACAGACTATGGAGAGAGAGGGAGAGAGACAGAACGTGGAGAGAGAGGGAGAGAGGGAGACTGTGGAGAGAGAGGGAGAGAGACAGACTGTGGGGGAGAGAGAGAGAGAGACCGACTGTGGAGAGAGAGGGAGAGAGACAGACTGTGGAGAGAGAGTGAGAGAGACAGACTGTGCAGAGAGAGGGAGAGAGACAGACTGTGGAGAGAGAGGGAGAGAGACAGACTGTGGAGAGAGAGGGAGAGAGACAGACTGTGGAGAGAGAGGGAGAGAGACAGACTGAGGAGAGAGAGGGAGAGAGACAGACTGTGGAGAGAGAGGGAGAGAGACAGACTGTGGAGAGAGAGGGAGAGAGACAGACTGTGGAGAGAGAGGGAGAGAGACAGAATGTGGAGAGAGAGGGACAGAGACAGACTGGGGAGAGAGGGAGAGAGGCAGACTGTGGAGAGAGAGGGAGAGAGACAGACTTTGGGGAGAGAGAGAGAGAGTCCGACTGTGGAGAGAGAGGGAGAGACACAGACTTTGGAGAGAGAGGGAGAGAGACAGACTGTGGAGAGAGAGGGAGAGAGACAGACTGTGGAGAGAGAGGGAGAGAGACAGACTGTGGAGAGAGAGGGAGAGAGACAGACTGTGGAGAGAGAGGGAGAGAGACAGCGTGTGGAGAGAGAGGGAGAGAGACCGACTGTGGAGAGAGAGGGAGGGAGACAGACAGTGGAGAGAGAGGGAGAGAGACAGACTGTGGAGAGGGAGGGAGAGAGACAGACTGTGGAGAGAGAGTGAGAGAGACAGACTGTGGAGAGATGGGGAGAGAGACAGACTGAGAAGAGAGAGGGAGATAGACAGACTGTGGAGAGAGAGGGAGAGAGACCGACTGTGGAGAGAGAGTGAGAGAGACAGACTGTGGAGAGAGAGGGAGAGAGACAGATTGTGGAGAGAGAGGGAGAGAGACAGACTGTGGAGAGAGAGAGAGAGAGACAGACTGTGGAGAGAGAGGGAGAGAGAAAGCCTGCGGACAGAGAGGGAGAGAGACAGAATGTGGAGAGAGAGGGAGAGAGACAGACTGTGGAGAGAGAGGGAGATAGACAGACTGTGGAGAGAGAGGGAGAGAGAACGACTGTGGAGAGAGAGTGAGAGAGACAGACTGTGGAGAGAGAGGGAGAGAGACAGATTGTGGAGAGAGAGGGAGAGAGACAGACTGTGGAGAGAGAGGGAGATAGACAGACTGTGGAGAGAGAGGGAGAGAGACCGACTGTGGAGAGAGAGTGAGAGAGACAGACTGTGGAGAGAGAGGGAGAGAGACAGACTGTGGAGAGAGAGTGAGAGAGACAGACTGTGGAGAGAGAGTGAGAGAGACAGACTGTGGAGAGAGAGGGAGAGAGACAGACTGTGGAGAGAGAGGAAGGGAGACAGACTGTGGAGAGAGAGGGAGATAGACAGATTGTGGAGAGAGAGGGAGAGAGAAAGACTGTGGAGAGAGAGGGAGAGAGATAGACTTTGGAGAGAGAGGGAGTGAGACAGAATGTGGAGAGAGAGGGAGAGAGACAGACTGTGGAGAGAGAGGGAGAGAGACAGACTGTGGAGAGAGAGGGGGAGAGACAGACTGTGGAGACAGTGGGAGAGAGACAGACTGTGGAAAGAGAGGGAGAGAGACAGACTGTGGAGAGAGAGAGGGAGACAGACTGTGGAGAGAGAAGGAGAGAGACCGACTGTGGAGAGAGAGGGAGAGAGACAGACTGTGGAGAGAGTGGGAGAGAGACAGACTGCGGAGAGAGAGGGAGAGAGACAGACTGTGGAGAGAGAGGGAGAGAGACAGACTGTGGAGATAGAGCGAGAGAGAAAGACTGTGGAGAGAGAGTGGGAGAGACAGACTGCGGGGAGAGAGAGAGAGAGACCGTCTTTGGAGAGAGAGAGAGAGAGAGACAGACTGTGGTGAGAGAGGGAGAGAGACAGACTGTGGAGATAGAGTGAGAGAGACAGACTGTGGAGAGAGAGGGAGAGAGACAGACTGTGGAGAGAGAGAGAGAGACAGACTGTGGAGAGAGAGAGAGAGAGACAGACTGTGGAGAGAGAGGGAGAGAGACCGACTGTGGAGAGAGAGTGAGAGAGACAGACTGTGGAGAGAGAGGGAGAGAGACAGACTGTGGGGAGAGAGAGAGAGAGACCGACTGTGGAGAGAGAGAGAGAGAGAGACAGACTGTGGAGAGAGAGGGAGAGAGACAGACTGTGGAGATAGAGTGAGAGAGACAGACTGTGGAGAGAGAGGGAGAGAGACAGACTGTGGAGAGAGAGAGAGAGAGACAGACTGTGGAGAGAGAGAGAGAGAGAGAGACAGACTTTGGAGAGAGAGGGAGAGAGACCGACTGTGGAGAGAGAGTGAGAGAGACAGACTGTGGAGAGAGAGGGAGAGAGACAGACTGTGGAGAGAGAGAGAGAGAGAGACAGATTGTGGAGAGAGAGGGAGAGAGACAGACTGGGGAGAGAGAGGGAGAGAGACAGACTGTGGCGAGAGAGGGAGAGAGACAGACTGTGGAGAGAGAGGGAGAGAGACAGACTGTGGAGGGAGAGGGAGAGAGACAGACTGTGGAGAGAGAGGGAGAGAGACAGGCTGTGGCGAGAGAGGGAGAGAGACAGACTGTGGAGAGAGAGAGGGAGGGGCAGACTGTGGAGAGAGAGGGAGAGAGACAGACTGTGGAGAGAGAGGGAGAGAGACAGACTGTGGAGAGAGAGGGAGAGAGACAGACTGTGGAGAGAGAGGGAGACAGACAGAACGTGGAGAGAGAGGGACAGAGACAGACTGGAGAGAGAGGGAGAGAGGCAGACTGTGGAGAGAGAGGGAGAGAGACAGACTGTGGGGGAGAGAGAGAGAGAGACCGACTGTGGAGAGAGAGGGAGAGAGACAGACTGTGGAGAGTGAGTGAGAGAGACAGACTGTGGAGAGAGAGGGAGAGAGACAGACTGTGGAGAGAGAGGGAGAGAGACAGACTGTGGAGAGAGAGGGAGAGAGACAGACTGTGGAGAGAGAGGGAGAGAGACAGACTGAGGAGAGAGACGGAGAGAGACAGACTGTGGAGAGAGAGGGAGAGAGACAGACTGTGGAGAGAGAGGGAGAGAGACAGACTGTGGAGAGAGAGGGAGAGAGACAGACTGTGGAGAGTGATATACCAATGAATTCTTCCAATAAAAAGCGACGAGTTAGGAACGTAACTGATGTAAGAAAAAGGAGACTTACCATCAAGTAACTTTAAAGTGAGCTTTAAGTAACTTATAAACACACTATATACAAGAGAGGTCTTTACCATGCCTCTGGTAGAAGCCTCTTACAATACTGAACAGACCAGTATTTATACCAGTCCAACAGGAAGTGAGGTATGTACACAGTTCATAGTTCACAGTTCATAGTTCACAGGAAGTGATGACATAACTTCCCGGAAGTTAGCATTTTTTTCACATTCTTCCCTCCTGCAGGATTACGAGGCTGTGGTCTACCTTTTGGTCCACAGCCGCCGAACAAGGAAGAGTCGCACCCGTTTGGATTCCCGTCGTAGAGGGTCGCTGGTCCGCTTACATGCGGTTGGCCATTGGTCAGAGTCTGTGTGGCCTGGATTGCCCTGTGAAGGGTCGGGGAGATCATGGCTTCGAGTACGAGCCCCAATAGGTTCAAAGTCGGACTGCCTCTGTTCAGAGGGAGGTGCAGAGCTGGTCTGTGGCGGATCAGTACTTTCATGCGCGGTACTGGGAGGGTCGCAACCTTGAGCACGGGGTTCTACCGGCACCAAGCTAGTTGGTGTCCGATCAGGATCCTGGAGAGGGGTACCCGATGTCCCACTAGGTCCTGGTGGGCAGGGAGCCAGATCCCGTAATGATACGGTAGATTCTCGGCCGTCGGAATATCGTATGTTTGCATAGGTGGGGTTGGCATCGGTTAGTTCAACCTCGTCTACGAGAGGGTCATTTTTAGACGTCCGAACGTATCTTCGGAGTAATACAGGTCCAGGAGTAGTTAGCCATGACGGGAGTGATGTCCCATGAGATGAGCGACGCTGGAATCCAAAGAACCGCTCATGAGGTGTAGTATTTGTGGCTGTAGAAAGCAGAGACCGTATAGAGTGCAATGCATCCGGAAGCACTGTTTCCCATTGCTGGTCTGGTAGGCCCCGAGATCTTAAAGCGAGACGTACGGAATTCCAGATGATACCGTTATACCTCTCTACCTGCCCATTTCCGATGGGATGGTATGGTGTTGTTTTGCTTGTAGCAATTCCCCGTTCTGAGAGGTAGTCCTTGAGTTCCCTTGACATAAAGGATGGACCCCGATCTGAGTGAATATAAGCCGGCATGCCACAGAGAGAAAATACCTGCTCAAGGCAGCAGATTACTGTGGACGCCAGCATATTGGAGCAGGGGAAGGCAAACGGAAAACGTGAATATTCGTCGATCATGGTGAGCAAATATGTGTTCCGAGTTGAAGAGGGCACTGGGCCCTTAAAATCGATGCTAAGTCGTTGCATCGGTTGGGTTGCATGTATGAGTATACCAGCTGAGGGGCGGAAGAACTGAGGTTTTAATTCCGCACAAAGCCGGCATTCTGAGCATATTTTCTTTACATCTCCAGTGGAAAAAGGGAGATTCCGTGATCGTACGAAATGTAGCATGCGCGTAACGCCAGGATGACACAAACCATTGTGGACATCCATGAGAGTGGAGCATGACATAGTGGAGCAGAATGCCCGTGTGAGGGTGTCCGGGGCCACATTCTCCTTGCCAGGCCGATAGAGAATGGTATAACCAAAAGAGGCCAGTTCCATCCTCCAAAGTTGTATTTTATTATTCTTAATTTTGGTTCGTTTTCGATTATCGAGCATGAAGGCGACTGATCGTTGGTCCGTGATCAATGTAAAGTGCTGGCGAGCTAGAAAATGGTTCCACTTCCGTACTGCCTCTATGATGGCTGTGGCTTCTTTCTCAACCGGAGGATAATGTAGCTCGGCACCTTGTAAGGTCCTGGACATAAATGCTACAGGACGACCTTCCTGATTCAGAGTAGCCGAGATCGCCACCTCCGAGGCATCACATTCAACCACGAAAGGGAGATTCTCATCGATGGAGTGAAGAGCCGCTTTCTCCAACTGTTTTTTGAGAAGGTTAAAGGCTGCAACAGCCGCTGTTCCCAGTGGAAATGATCTAGCATGCAGCAAGGGTTGGATTTTGTCCGAAAAATGAGGAATCCATTTAGCGTAGTATGCAAACAGACCGAGAGCCCGACATAAAGAAGCCGGATTCTTAGGTGACGGGAGCTCTTGGAGCGGGCGAAGTCTTTCTGGGTCTGGCTTAATGATACCATTGCCTACGCAGTAGCCAAGGATGTTGATGGTCGGTTGCGACTCAACAGATTTGGATTCATTCAGGGTCAAATTACGGCGATGGAGGGCATCCCGAAATTTTTGGAGGTTGGAGTCGTGTTCCTGTTGATCGTGACCTGCAATGGTAATGTTATCAAGATAGGGAAAAGTGTCCCTTAGGTTTTCCTGCTTAACCAGGCCATCCATTGCCCGTTGAAAGACAGCCACTCCATTAGTAACCCCGAATGGGAGGCGACGAAATTGGTACAGCCGTCCATTAGCCTCAAAGGCTGTGTACTGCTTATCTGAGACCTTCAAGGGTAACTGATGATAGGCACTTTTTAAAACGTAAGTTGAGAACACTTTGTATTCGGCCAGTTTATTAACCATATCATCAATGCGTGGCAATGGGTAGGCGTCCAAGTCGGTATATTGATTGATGGTTTGCGAATAATCGATGCATAGTCGCTGTTTGTGAGGTTTTAGAGGGTTCTTGACAATGACGACTTGAGCCCGCCAGGGCGACGAACATGGTTCAATGATATCCTCTGCTAGAAGTCGAGAGATTTCAGCCGCAATAAAAGATTGGTCTTCCTGATTAAAGCGCCGCGATTTCGTTATTATCGGTTGGCATTGAGGCGGAATACTGGCAAATAATGAGGGTTCATCAAGTGAAGCTGCTGATAATGCACAAAAAGGTAATTTAGATGGTATATTAGAAATAGTAAGTCCGGGTTTGGATCCACCAAACTCAATGGTGAGTTTCTTATGCTGTTTTTGGAAGTCCAGCCCTAAGAGGAGATCACTACATAAGTCTTTGAGCACCGAAAGTCGGGTGGAGGGATACATACGACCATTAAGTGTCATATCAACAACACAAAAGCCGGAGATTCTGGTAATAAGTGATGACTGGGCCATCGCAATTGCCTGGTCCGATGGGAAGACATGTAGTTTCAATTTCGCAACAATCTGTTCCTTAATGAAACTATCAGTACTTCCTGAGTCAATTAAGGCATCTAAGGTATGCCCTTTAATTGAAATTTTTGTGGCTGCCTGAGACAGGTTCTGTGGGCAAGCAGCTGTAATTGGTGTCGTTGCACAGAGAGTGGCTAAAACTCTCGGTGTGCTTCTTCGGGAGAGAGCTCGAGAGGAAGCTTGATAGGTCCTAGCTGGAGCATCTTGATAGGCCCTAATTGGGGCAGTTCGGTAGGTCTTAGCTGGATTGGCCCTCGTAGAGGCCCTTGATAGGCAAACTTTAGCAAAGTGTCCTTTTTTCCCGCAATAACTGCAGATTGCATTGCGAGCAGGGCAGGTTTTCCTAGGGTGAAAAGCATCTCCACAAAAGAAGCATTCCTTCCTAGATTGCCAAGAGGCTGCTAAAGTGGGGTCGTCCTCCTCTTCTTCATCAGAATTATCAGAATTAGATTCCCCCATGATAGGGTTCACCTGAGACCGCTTGAATTGTCTGGTTGCAGCTACAGCAGCAGATCGAGATCTGGGCAGCTGATAGAGGTCTGCATTTCTCTTTGCCAAATCCAGTGAACAAGCTAGGTCAAAAGCTTTTTGTAGCTCAAGTGTTTTACTTTCTAGTAGACGCTGGCGTATAAATGGAGAGGCAATCCCGCAGATGAAAGCATCACGAATCATTTCTTGGCGGTACAGCTCAGCTGAGGCTGCCTGAAAGTTACAATCTACGCTGAGCCTGCGAAGTTCTTGCAGGAATTCGTCAATTGATTCCCCTGGCCCTTGTCGGGCTGTGGCCAGTAGATGTCTAGCATAGACCTCATTTGGGGTCTTCGCATACAGTTTCTTAAGTGCCCGAATCACCTCTTCGTAATTATCCCAGTCATCAACATATTCGAACACTTTTGGGGTCACATAATTGACAAGTATCTTCAATTTAGCAGGAGCATCCACTTTACATTCATCCAGAAAATTCTCAAAAGTACGATACCAATGCTTCCATACCCTGCCAGCTGCTGGTGTATTCGGGTCCAAGTCCAGACGAATAGGTCTAAGGATTTTCTCCATGATGGGTGGTTCCCTGGATCCTTAACTTCCGAGTTTGTCTGAAGGTCTAGTATTTGTCAGTGTAAATACTAAGTTACTTAAATTGATGTAAGAAAAAGGAGACTTACCATCAAGTAACTTTAAAGTAAGCTTTAAGTAACTTATAAACACACTATATACAAGAGAGGTCTTTACCATGCCTCTGGTAGAAGCCTCTTACAATACTGAACAGACCAGTATTTATACCAGTCCAACAGGAAGTGAGGTATGTACACAGTTCATAGTTCACAGTTCATAGTTCACAGGAAGTGATGACATAACTTCCCGGAAGTTAGCATTTTTATCACAGTAACTAAAGGTTTTTATTTACTAAATAACAGAGCCCACCCTCGTGGGTGATCGGGTCCAACAAGGAGGAATACCAGCCAGTCGACTACCTTTATATCTGGGCAGGTAGGTGGAGCCATGGGCGGAGTCGGAGGTGGTCAGCCCAGGTATAACAGCGCGACAAGAGGCGACCTCGTATCGTGATACAACAGTGATAACGGTGATAACAATACAACAGTGATAACTATAGTGTAACGATAAAAGTGGTTTACCACATTCACCCCTTGTTTAGATTTGAGTCCGGTGGGGTGAAGTGTACTACCAGTTCTGGTATGTCAGTCTGTCCGGAGGCCTCGTAAGCCTTTCCGATCGTCGCAGCGGCGGTGCTGCATTATCCGGTGTTAGTGCTGGTGTCTGCGTGGTCGGCGAAGGCTCGTGGGGTTCCGGCATGCCGTCTACCTGGGCTGGAATTGGGGGGGTGGTGGGGGGGGTAAAGGTGGTGTCTCCGGAATGCCCGAGGGTGCGAGGTCTCGTAAGGAGACAGTGTCCTCCCGCCCGTCTGGGTAAGCCACGTAGGCGTACTGGGGGTTGGCGTGCAGGAGGTTCACCCTCTCGACCAGGGGATCTGTTTTATGGGCACTCACGTGCTTTCGCAGCAAGACGGGCCCCGGAGAGGTCAGCCAGGTTGGTAGAGTGGTTCCCGTAGTCGACTTCCTGTGGAAAACAAACATTCGTTCATGGGGGGTGGCGTTAACGGCAGTGCAAAGTAGTGACCGGATGGAGTGCAGCGCTGTCGGGAGGACTTCCTGCCAGCGGGAGGTTGGGAGGCCCTTAGACTTTAAGGCTAAGAGGACGGCGTTCCATACCGTCGCGTTCTCTCTTTCCACCTGGCCGTTCCCTCGGGGGTTGTAGCTGGTGGTCCTACTTGCTGCAATACCTCTCGCTAGTAGGAACTGACGGAGTTCCTCGCTCATGAAAGAGGAGCCCCGGTCACTATGTATATAGTTTGGGAACCCGAACAAGGCGAAGAGGTCGTTCAGGCATTTAATGACCGTGGTACTGGTCATGTCTGGGCAGGGGAAGGCAAAGGGGAAACGGGAGTACTCATCAACAATGTTGAGGAAGTACACATTACGGTCAGAGGACGGGAGGGGCCCCTTAAAGTCGATGCTCAGGCGCTCGAAGGGGCGGGTGGCCTTGATCAGGCTTGCTCTGTCCGGCCTAAAGAAGTGCGGTTTGCACTCGGCACAGGTCTGGCAGTTCCTGGTTATGGTCCTGACCTCCTCGATGGAGTAGGGCAGGTTGCGGGCCTTAATGAAGTGGTAAAGTCTGGTGACCCCGGGGTGGCAGAGGTCGTTGTGGAGGGTCTGAAGTCTATCACTTTGCGCGCTGGCGCATGTAATTCGTGACAGAGCATCGGGGGGATCGTTCAGCTTACCTGGCCGGTACAAGATATCATAATCGTCGGTGGAGAGCTCGATTCTCCACCTCAAGATCTTGTCATTCTTGATTTTGCCCCTCAGCTTGTTATTAAACATAAAAGCGACCGAACGTTGGTCGGTAAGGAGGGTAAATCGTTTGCCTGCCAGGTAGTGCCTCCAGCGTCGTACCGCCTCCACAATCGCCTGGGCCTCCTTCTCGACCGACGAGTGTCAGATCTCAGGGCCCTGTAGGGTCCTTGAGAAGAAGGCCACCGGTCTCCCCTCCTGGTTAAGGGTGGCGGCTAGGGCGAAGTCGGATGCATCGCTCTCGACTTGGAAGGGGATGGACTCATCCACTGCGTACATAGTGGCCTTGGCAATGTCTCCCTTAATGAGTGAGAAGGCTGCGCACACTTCCTCCGTAAGGGGGAAGGATGTGGACTTCATGAGGGGTCTGGCTTTGTCCGCATAATTGTGCACCCATTGGGCAAAATAGGCGAAGAGCCCCAGGGTTCTCTTAAGTGCCTTAGAGCAGTGGGGGAGGGGTAGCTCCATGAGGGGGCGCATTCTTTCGGGGTCGGGGCCGATGAGTCCGTTCTCTACTACACAGCCAAGGATGGCAAGGCGCGAGGTGTTAAACACACATTTCTCCTTATTGTAGGTGAGGTTCAGCCGTTGGGCTGTACGGAGGAATTTCTCCAGATTCACGTCGTGGTCCTGCCGGTCGCGGCCGCAGATGGTGACGTTATCTAGGTAGGGGAATGTGGCCTGCAGTCCGTTCTGGTCAACCATCCGGTCCATCTCCCTTTGGAAGACCGAGACCCCGTTGGTGACACCGAAGGGGACCCTAAGGAAGTGGTATAGGCGACCATTCGCCTCGAAGGCGGTGTACTGGCGGTCCTCGGGGTGGATAGGGAGTTGGTGGTAGGCCGACTTAATGTCGATAGTCGAGAATACGCGGTATTGTGCAATCTGATTGACCATGTCAGATATGCGGGGAAGGGGGTATGCGTCCAGCTTGGTGTATCTGTTTATGGTCTGGCTGCAGTCGATGACCAGGCGATATTTATCGCCGGTCTTAACGACCACGACCTGGGCACGCCAAGGGCTGTTGCTCCCCTCGATGATGCCCTCCTTCAGGAGACGCTGCACCTCAGAGCTAATGAAAGCTCTGTCCCCAGCGCTGTACCGCCTGCTCTTGGTAGCGACGGGTTTGCAGTCGGGGGTGAGGTTAGCGAACAGGGAAGGTGGCGGCACCTTGAGGGTGGATAGGCTGCAGGTGTTACGCGGTGGGTGGTTTAACCTTCGCTGGTTGTCGACTGTGAGTGGGGGGAGGGGTCCACCGTATCCTAGGGTTACACTTTGGAGGTGGGATTGGAAGTCCAGACCTAGTAGGACGGCAGCGCAGAGCTGGGGGAGTACGAGGAGTTTAAAGTTTTTATACTCTGTACCCTTAACCGACAAGGTCACAGCACAGCAGCCGCTAATGTCCGTGGCGTGGGACCTCGATGCCATCGAGATTCGGTTGCACGTTGGCAGGACAGGGAGGGAGTAGTGGCTCACCGTGTCTGGGTGGATGAAGCTCTCCGTGCTTCCGCTGCTAAACAGGCAGGTCGTGGCGTGGCCGTTTACTTTGATGTCCATCATCGACTTGGACAGGTGGTGTAGGCGGGCTTGATCCAGAGTGACGGAGGCTAGTGTGTAGGTAAGCGAGTCGTTGTCGTCTGCGGGCGAGGCGGTCGTCGGGTCCGGGGGCCCGGTGGCAGTCGGGCGTGGTTGGTAAAATGGCATCTCCCACGCGGTAGGACAAAATGGCGGAGAAGATGGCTGCCGCCATAACTCACATGAGGCACTATTGGGGTCGGTTGCCTTGATCAAAGATGGCCGCCCCCATGACTCACGTGTGGGGATACTGGCCTCAGTTGCCGTGAAAGAAGATGGCCGCCCCCACAGTTCGCATGAGGCACTGCTGGCCTCTGAAGATCCGCTCCTGCAGGCCTTAGAGAAGTGGCCTTTCTTCCTGCAGGTTGCGCAGGTAGAGTTCCTGGCTGGGCAGCGCGACCTCGGGTGCTTCTCCTGGCCGCAAAAGAAGCAGCCGGCGGCCCGATCGCGGGTGCCCGATGTCGGAGCCGGTACCGGGGGTGGCGGGCCCGGTCGGGTCCGGGACGCCGACGCTGAGGTAGGTCCCGGGGGCGGCGCTGCGAAGGGTATTGCGGTAGGGGTCGGGCCCGAGTCCCAGGGTCGCGAGCAGTACCTGGAAAACGCCTCCTGGTCCTGATGGGCCACCTCCAGGGAGAGAGCGAGGGCTTCAGCTTTGTCCAGGTCGAGGTCTTTAGCTTCAAGCAGTCTTTGCCGTGAGTAGTCGGACCGTAGGCCTTTCACAAAGGCATCGCGGATATTATCTTCCGTATTTTCAACAGCCGTCACCGCTTTAAAGTCACAGTTCCTGCCGAGTGCTCTTAGCGCCCGTAAAAATTCAGCTACAGACTCTCCTGGCTGTTGCGGGCGGGATCTTAGGAGGTGCCTGGTGTACATGTAATTTACCGGGCTGCGGTACTGCTGTTTCAGTAGGTTGATAGCGGCCTCGTATGTATTCGTATCCTGGATGAGTGCGTATACTCTCGGGCTCGCTTGGGCGTTCAGAAGTCTTAGTTTGGATCTCTGCGGGGCGCCGGATTCTTCCAGGTAGGATTTGAAGCAGTCCAGCCAGTGTTTGAAGTTGAGGGCTGAGTTTGCTGCCTGTGGGTTTAGATCCAGGTACGGTGGTTTGAGGGCTTGCAGCCAAGCCGGCTGGTGTGGCTGGTGTAGCCCGGTGTCTGAAAGCTGCTGTGGCTGTGCTACTGGGAGGGCTTCTGGCTGGCCAGTAGTAGACATCTTTAAAATTTAGTCAATAAAATTGATATACCTATCAATTCGTCCAATAAAAAGCGACGAGTTAGGAACGTAACTAAAGGTTTTTATTGACTAAATAACAGAGCCCACCCTCGTGGGTGATCGGGTCCAACAAGGAGGAATACCAGCCAGTCGACTACCTTTATACCTGGGCAGGTAGGTGGAGCCATGGGCGGAGTCGGAGGTGGTCAGCCCAGGTATAACAGCGCGACAAGAGGCGACCTCGTATCGTGATACAACAGTGATAACGGTGATAACAATACAACAGTGATAACTATAGTGTAATGATAAAAGTGGTTTACCACAGAGAGAGAGGGAGAGAGACAGAATGTGGAGAGAGAGGGACAGAGAAAGATTGGAGAGAGAGGGAGAGAGGCAGACTGTGGAGAGAGAGGGAGAGAGACAGACTGTGGGGAGAGAGAGAGAGAGTCCGACTGTGGAGAGAGAGGGAGAGAGACAGACAGTGGAGAGAGAGTGAGAGAGACAGACTGTGGAGAGAGAGGGAGAGAGACAGACTGTGGAGAGAGAGGGAGAGAGACAGACTGTGGAGAGAGAGGGAGATAGACAGACTGTGGAGAGAGAGGGAGAGACACAGACTGTGGAGAGAGAGGGAGAGAGTCCGACTGTGGAGAGAGAGGGAGAGAGACAGACAGTGGAGAGAGAGTGAGAGAGACAGACTGTGGAGAGAGAGGGAGAGAGACAGACTGTGGAGAGAGAGGGAGAGAGACAGACTGTGGAGAGAGAGGGAGATAGACAGACTGTGGAGAGAGAGGGAGAGACACAGACTGTGGAGAGAGAGGGAGAGAGACAGGCTGTGGAGAGAGAGGGAGTGAGACAGACTGTGGAGAGAGAGGGAGTGAGACAGACTGTGGAGAGAGAGGGAGAGAGACAGACTGTGGAGAGGGAGGGAGAGAGACAGACTGTGGAGAGAGAGGGAGAGAGACCGACTGTGGAGTGAGAGGGAGGGAGACAGACTGTGGAGAGAGAGGGAGAGAGACAGACTGTGGAGAGGGAGGGAGATAGACAGACTGTGGAGAGAGAGGGAGAGAGACCGACTGTGGAGAGAGAGTGAGAGAGGCAGACTGTGGAGAGAGAGGGAGAGAGACAGACTGTGGAGAGAGAGAGAGAGAGACAGATTGTGGAGAGAGTGGGAGAGAGACAGACTGTGGAGAGAGAGGGAGAGAGACAGACTGTGGAGAGAGAGGGAGAGAGACAGACTGTGGAGAGAGAGGGAGAGAGACAGACTGTGGAGGGAGAGGGAGAGATACAGACTGTGGAGAGAGAGGGAGAGAGTCAGACTGTGGCGAGAGAGGGAGAGAGACAGACTGTGGAGAGAGAGGGTGAGAGACAGACTGTAGAGAGAGAGAGAGAGAGACAGACTGTGGAGAGAGAGGGAGAGAGACCGACTGTGGAGAGAGAGGGAACAAAATAACCGAAAGCCAAAGCAGATTAGAATGTTACCGGGCCCTAAAAAGAGATTGTAAACTGGCAGACTACCTCACGACCATCAGAGACACAAAACAGAGACAGACCCTCACCAGGTACAGACTAAGCGACCACCAACTGGAAATTGAAAAAGGCAGATACAAGAAATCCTGGCAGCCTAGAGAGAATAGAATATGCGATCAATGTCTGGCCGGCGAGGTTGAAACAGAAATGCATTTCCTCCTAAAATGCGAAAAATTCAACACATCAAGAAACATATTATTCAACAAGCTAAGCCAAACAACCCCAGATTTCAAGGAATTGGATGACCTGTCAAAATTGAGATTAGTCCTGGGAGAAGGAGACAGACCATACCTTGGGGCCAAATATGTAACAACATGTCACAACCTGAGGACTGTTTAAAAGTAAGACTGTTTAAAATTAATATTGTTAAAAGTAATATTGTATGTACCCAACAAATGTCAAATCGATTGACACCTACAGAATGTTGGAAAACTGTACCTTTTTGCTATGTAAGCTTTGGCAATATGGTTCTCTGTAAACTTTCATGCCAATAAAGCATTTGAATTGGAATTGGAATTGGAGAGAGACAGACAGTGGAGAGAGAGAGAGAGGGACAGACTGTGGAGAGAGAGGGAGAGAGACCGACTGTGGAGAGAGAGTGAGAGAGACAGACTGTGGAGAGAGAGGGAGAGAGACAGATTGTGGAGAGAGAGGGAGAGAGACAGACTGTGGAGAGAGAGGGAGATAGACAGACTGTGGAGAGAGGGAGAGAGACCGACTGTGGAGAGAGAGTGAGAGAGACAGACTGTGGAGAGAGAGGGAGAGAGACAGACTGTGGAGAGGGAGGGAGATAGACAGACTGTGGAGAGAGAGGGAGAGAGACCGACTGTGGAGAGAGAGTGAGAGAGGCAGACTGTGGAGAGAGAGGGAGAGAGAGAGACTGTGGAGAGAGAGAGAGAGAGACAGATTGTGGAGAGAGTGGGAGAGAGACAGACTGTGGAGAGAGAGGGAGAGAGACAGACTGTGGAGAGAGAGGGAGAGAGACAGACTGTGGAGAGAGAGGGAGAGAGACAGACTGTGGAGGGAGAGGGAGAGATACAGACTGTGGAGAGAGAGGGAGAGAGTCAGACTGTGGCGAGAGAGGGAGAGAGACAGACTGTGGAGAGAGAGGGTGAGAGACAGACTGTAGAGAGAGAGAGAGACAGACAGACTGTGGAGAGAGAGGGAGAGAGACCGACTGTGGAGAGAGAGGGAACAAAATAACCGAAAGCCAAAGCAGATTAGAATGTTACCGGGCCCTAAAAAGAGATTATAAACTGGCAGACTACCTCACGACCATCAGAGACACAAAACAGAGACAGACCCTCACCAGGTACAGACTAAGCGACCACCAACTGGAAATTGAAAAAGGCAGATACAAGAAATCCTGGCAGCCTAGAGAGAATAGAATATGCGATCAATGTCTGGCCGGCGAGGTTGAAACAGAAATGCATTTCCTCCTAAAATGCGAAAAATTCAACACATCAAGAAACATATTATTCAACAAGCTAAGCCAAACAACACCAGATTTCAAGGAATTGGATGACCTGTCAAAATTGAGATTAGTCCTGGGAGAAGGAGACAGACCATACCTTGGGGCCAAATATGTAACAACATGTCACAACCTGAGGACTGTTTAAAAGTAAGACTGTTTAAAATTAATATTGTTAAAAGTAATATTGTATGTACCCAACAAATGTCAAATCGATTGACACCTACAGAATGTTGGAAAACTGTACCTTTTTGCTATGTAAGCTTTGGCAATATGGTTCTCTGTAAACTTTCATGCCAATAAAGCATTTGAATTGGAATTGGAATTGGAGAGAGACAGACAGTGGAGAGAGAGAGAGAGGGACAGACTGTGGAGAGAGAGGGAGAGAGACCGACTGTGGAGAGAGAGTGAGAGAGACAGACTGTGGAGAGAGAGGGAGAGAGACAGATTGTGGAGAGAGAGGGAGAGAGACAGACTGTGGAGAGAGAGGGAGATAGACAGACTGTGGAGAGAGGGAGAGAGACCGACTGTGGAGAGAGAGTGAGAGAGACAAACTGTGGAGAGAGAGGTAGAGAGACAGACTGTGGAGAGGGAGGGAGATAGACAGACTGTGGAGAGAGAGGGAGAGAGACCGACTGTGGAGAGAGAGTGAGAGAGGCAGACTGTGGAGAGAGAGGGAGAGAGAGAGACTGTGGAGAGAGAGAGAGAGAGACAGATTGTGGAGAGAGAGGGAGAGAGACAGACTGTGGAGAGAGAGGGAGAGAGACAGACTGTGGAGAGAGAGGGAGAGAGACAGACTGTGGAGAGAGAGGGAGAGAGACAGACTGTGGAGGGAGAGGGAGAGATACAGACTGTGGAGAGAGAGGGAGAGAGTCAGACTGTGGCGAGAGAGGGAGAGAGACAGACTGTGGAGAGAGAGGGAGAGAGACAGACTGTAGAGAGAGAGAGAGAGAGACAGACTGTGGAGAGAGAGGGAGAGAGACCGACTGTGGAGAGAGAGGGAACAAAATAACCGAAAGCCAAAGCAGATTAGAATGTTACCGGGCCCTAAAAAGAGATTGTAAACTGGCAGACTACCTCACGACCATCAGAGACACAAAACAGAGACAGACCCTCACCAGGTACAGACTAAGCGACCACCAACTGGAAATTGAAAAAGGCAGATACAAGAAATCCTGGCAGCCTAGAGAGAATAGAATATGCGATCAATGTCTGGCCGGCGAGGTTGAAACAGAAATGCATTTCCTCCTAAAATGCGAAAAATTCAACACATCAAGAAACATATTATTCAACAAGCTAAGCCAAACAACCCCAGATTTCAAGGAATTGGATGACCTGTCAAAATTGAGAGTAGTCCTGGGAGAAGGAGACAGACCATACCTTGGGGCCAAATATGTAACAACATGTCACAACCTGAGGACTGTTTAAAAGTAAGACTGTTTAAAATTAATATTGTTAAAAGTAATATTGTATGTACCCAACAAATGTCAAATCGATTGACACCTACAGAATGTTGGAAAACTGTACCTTTTTGCTATGTAAGCTTTGGCAATATGGTTCTCTGTAAACTTTCATGCCAATAAAGCATTTGAATTGGAATTGGAATTGGAATTGGAGAGAGACAGACAGTGGAGAGAGAGAGAGAGGGACAGACTGTGGAAAGAGAGGGAGAGAGACAGACTGTGGAGAGAGAGTGAGAGAGACAGACTGTGGAGAGAGAGGGAGAGAGACAGACTGTGGAGAGAGAGTGAGAGAGACAGACTGTGGAGCGAGAGGGAGAGAGACCGACTGTGGAGAGAGAGGGAGGGAGACAGACTGTGGAGAGAGAGGGAGAGAGACAGACTGTGGAGAGAGAGGGAGAGAGACAGACTGTGGAGAGAGAGTGAGAGAGACAGACTGTGGAGAGAGAGGGAGAGAGACAGACTGTGGAGAGAGAGGGAGAGAGGCAGACTGTGGAGAGAGAGGTAGAGAGACCGACTGTGGAGAGAGAGTGAGAGAGACAGACTGTGGAGAGAGAGGGAGAGAGACAGATTGTGGAGAGAGAGGGAGAGAGACAGACTGTGGAGAGAGAGAGAGAGAGAGACAGATTGTGAAGAGAGAGGGAGAGAGACAGACTGTGGAGAGAGAGGGAGAGAGACAGAATGTGGAGAGAGAGGGAGAGAGACAGACTGTGGAGAGAGAGGGAGAGAGACAGACTGTCGAGAGAGGGGGAGAGAGACCGACTGTAGAGAGAGAGTGAGAGAGACAGACTGTGGAGAGAGAGGGAGAGAGACAGACTGTGGAGAGAGAGGGAGAGAGACAGACTGTGGAGAGAGAGGGTGATAGACAGACTGTGGAGAGAGAGGGAGAGAGACCGACTGTGGAGAGAGAGTGAGAGAGACAGACTGTGGAGAGAGAGGGAGAGAGACAGATTGTGGAGAGACAGGGAGAGAGACAGACTGTGGAGAGAGAGGGAGATAGACAGACTGTGGAGAGAGAGGGAGAGAGACCGACTGTGGAGAGAGAGTGAGAGAGACAGACTGTGGAGAGAGAGGGAGAGAGACAGACTGTGGAGAGAGAGGGAGATAGACAGACTGTGGAGAGAGAGGGAGAGAGACCGACTGTGGAGAGAGAGTGAGAGAGACAGACTGTGGAGAGAGAGGGAGAGAGACAGACTGTGGAGAGAGAGAGAGAGAGACAGATTGTGGAGAGAGAGGGAGAGAGACAGACTGTGGAGAGAGAGGGAGAGAGACAGACTGTGGAGAGAGAGGGAGAGAGACAGACTGTGGAGACAGAGGGAGAGAGACAGACTGCGAAGAGAGAGGGAGAGAGACAGACTGTGGCGAGAGAGGGAGAGAGACAGACTGTGGAGAGAGAGAGGGAGAGGCAGACTGTGGAGAGAGAGGGAGAGAGACAGACTGTGGAGAGAGAGGGAGAGAGACAGACTGTGGAGAGAGAGGGAGACAGACAGAACGTGGAGAGAGAGGGACAGAGACAGACAGGAGAGAGAGGGAGAGAGGCAGACTTTGTAGAGAGAGGGAGAGAGACAGACTGTGGGGAGAGAGAGAGAGAAACCGACTGTGGAGAGAGAGGGAGAGAGACAGACTGTGGAGAGAGAGTGAGAGAGACAGACTGTGGAGAGAGAGGGAGAGAGACAGACATTGGAGAGAGAGGGAGAGAGACAGACTGTGGAGAGAGAGGGAGAGAGACAGACTTTGGAGAGAGAGGGAGAGGGACAGACTGAGGAGAGAGAGGGAGAGAGACAGACTGTGGAGAGAGAGGGAGAGAGACAGACTGTGGAGAGAGAGGGAGAGAGACAGACTGTGGAGAGAGAGGGAGAGAGACAGACTGTGGAGAGAGAGTGAGAGAGACAGACTGTGGAGAGAGAGGGAGAGAGACAGACTGTGGAGAGAGAGGGAGAGAGACAGACTGTGGAGAGAGAGGGAGATAGACAGACTGTGGAGAGAGAGGGAGAGACACAGACTGTGGAGAGAGAGGGAGAGAGACAGGCTGTGGAGAGAGAGGGAGAGAGACAGACTGTGGAGAGAGAGGGAGAGAGACAGACTGTGGAGCGAGAGGGAGAGAGACCGACTGTGGAGAGAGAGGGAGGGAGACAGACTGTGGAGAGAGAGGGAGAGAGACAGACTGTGGAGAGAGAGGGAGAGAGACAGACTGTGGAGAGAGAGTGAGAGAGACAGACTGTGGAGAGAGAGGGAGAGAGACAGACTGTGGAGAGAGAGGGAGAGAGGCAGACTGTGGAGAGAGAGGTAGAGAGACCGACTGTGGAGAGAGAGTGAGAGAGACAGACTGTGGAGAGAGAGGGAGAGAGACAGATTGTGGAGAGAGAGGGAGAGAGACAGACTGTGGAGAGAGAGAGAGAGAGAGACAGATTGTGAAGAGAGAGGGAGAGAGACAGACTGTGGAGAGAGAGGGAGAGAGACAGAATGTGGAGAGAGAGGGAGAGAGACAGACTGTGGAGAGAGAGGGAGAGAGACAGACTGTCGAGAGAGGGGGAGAGAGACCGACTGTAGAGAGAGAGTGAGAGAGACAGACTGTGGAGAGAGAGGGAGAGAGACAGACTGTGGAGAGAGAGGGAGAGAGACAGACTGTGGAGAGAGAGGGTGATAGACAGACTGTGGAGAGAGAGGGAGAGAGACCGACTGTGGAGAGAGAGTGAGAGAGACAGACTGTGGAGAGAGAGGGAGAGAGACAGATTGTGGAGAGACAGGGAGAGAGACAGACTGTGGAGAGAGAGGGAGATAGACAGACTGTGGAGAGAGAGGGAGAGAGACCGACTGTGGAGAGAGAGTGAGAGAGACAGACTGTGGAGAGAGAGGGAGAGAGACAGACTGTGGAGAGAGAGGGAGATAGACAGACTGTGGAGAGAGAGGGAGAGAGACCGACTGTGGAGAGAGAGTGAGAGAGACAGACTGTGGAGAGAGAGGGAGAGAGACAGACTGTGGAGAGAGAGAGAGAGAGACAGATTGTGGAGAGAGAGGGAGAGAGACAGACTGTGGAGAGAGAGGGAGAGAGACAGACTGTGGAGAGAGAGGGAGAGAGACAGACTGTGGAGACAGAGGGAGAGAGACAGACTGCGAAGAGAGAGGGAGATAGACAGACTGTGGCGAGAGAGGGAGAGAGACAGACTGTGGAGAGAGAGAGGGAGAGGCAGACTGTGGAGAGAGAGGGAGAGAGACAGACTGTGGAGAGAGAGGGAGAGAGACAGACTGTGGAGAGAGAGGGAGACAGACAGAACGTGGAGAGAGAGGGACAGAGACAGACAGGAGAGAGAGGGAGAGAGGCAGACTTTGTAGAGAGAGGGAGAGAGACAGACTGTGGGGAGAGAGAGAGAGAAACCGACTGTGGAGAGAGAGGGAGAGAGACAGACTGTGGAGAGAGAGTGAGAGAGACAGACTGTGGAGAGAGAGGGAGAGAGACAGACATTGGAGAGAGAGGGAGAGAGACAGACTGTGGAGAGAGAGGGAGAGAGACAGACTGTGGAGAGAGAGGGAGAGGGACAGACTGAGGAGAGAGAGGGAGAGAGACAGACTGTGGAGAGAGAGGGAGAGAGACAGACTGTGGAGAGAGAGGGAGAGAGACAGACTGTGGAGAGAGAGGGAGAGAGACAGACTGTGGAGAGAGAGTGAGAGAGACAGACTGTGGAGAGAGAGGGAGAGAGACAGACTGTGGAGAGAGAGGGAGAGAGACAGACTGTGGAGAGAGAGGGAGATAGACAGACTGTGGAGAGAGAGGGAGAGACACAGACTGTGGAGAGAGAGGGAGAGAGACAGGCTGTGGAGAGAGAGGGAGTGAGACAGACTGTGGAGAGAGAGGGAGAGAGACAGACTGTGGAGAGAGAGGCAGAGAGACAGACTGTGGAGAGGGAGGGAGAGAGACAGACTGTGGAGAGAGAGGGAGAGAGACCGACTGTGGAGTGAGAGGGAGGGAGACAGACTGTGGAGAGAGAGGGAGAGAGACAGACTGTGGAGAGGGAGGGAGATAGACAGACTGTGGAGAGAGAGGGAGAGAGACCGACTGTGGAGAGAGAGTGAGAGAGGCAGACTGTGGAGAGAGAGGGAGAGAGACAGACTGTGGAGAGAGAGAGAGAGAGACAGATTGTGGAGAGAGTGGGAGAGAGACAGACTGTGGAGAGAGAGGGAGAGAGACAGACTGTGGAGAGAGAGGGAGAGAGACAAACTGTGGAGAGAGAGGGAGAGAGACAGACTGTGGAGGGAGAGGGAGAGATACAGACTGTGGAGAGAGAGGGAGAGAGTCAGACTGTGGCGAGAGAGGGAGAGAGACAGACTGTGGAGAGAGAGGGTGAGAGACAGACTGTAGAGAGAGAGAGAGAGAGACAGACTGTGGAGAGAGAGGGAGAGAGACCGACTGTGGAGAGAGAGGGAACAAAATAACCGAAAGCCAAAGCAGATTAGAATGTTACCGGGCCCTAAAAAGAGATTATAAAGTGGCAGACTACCTCACGACCATCAGAGACACAAAACAGAGACAGACCCTCACCAGGTACAGACTAAGCGACCACCAACTGGAAATTGAAAAAGGCAGATACAAGAAATCCTGGCAGCCTAGAGAGAATAGAATATGCGATCAATGTCTGGCCGGCGAGGTTGAAACAGAAATGCATTTCCTCCTAAAATGCGAAAAATTCAACACATCAAGAAACATATTATTCAACAAGCTAAGCCAAACAACCCCAGATTTCAAGGAATTGGATGACCTGTCAAAATTGAGATTAGTCCTGGGAGAAGGAGACAGACCATACCTTGGGGCCAAATATGTAACAACATGTCATAACCTGAGGACTATTTAAAAGTAAGACTGTTTAAAATTAATATTGTTAAAAGTAATATTGTATGTACCCAACAAATGTCAAATCGATTGACACCTACAGAATGTTGGAAAACTGTACCTTTTTGCTATGTAAGCTTTGGCAATATGGTTCTCTGTAAACTTTCATGCCAATAAAGCATTTGAATTGGAATTGGAATTGGAGAGAGACAGACAGTGGAGAGAGAGAGAGAGAGGGACAGACTGTGGAGAGAGAGGGAGAGAGACCGACTGTGGAGAGAGAGTGAGAGAGACAGACTGTGGAGAGAGAGGGAGAGAGACAGATTGTGGAGAGAGAGGGAGAGAGGCAGACTGTGGAGAGAGAGGGAGATAGACAGACTGTGGAGAGAGGGAGAGAGACCGACTGTGGAGAGAGAGTGAGAGAGATAGACTGTGGAGAGAGAGGGAGAGAGACAGACTGTGGAGAGGGAGGGAGATAGACAGACTGTGGAGAGAGAGGGAGAGAGACTTACTGGGGAGAGAGAGTGAGAGAGGCAGACTGTGGAGAGAGAGGGAGAGAGAGAGACTGTGGAGAGAGAGAGAGAGAGACAGATTGTGGAGAGAGAGGGAGAGAGACAGACTGTGGAGAGAGAGGGAGAGAGACAGACTGTGGAGAGAGAGGGAGAGAGACAGACTGTGGAGAGAGAGGGAGAGAGACAGACTTTAGAGAGAGAGAGAGAGAGACAGACTGTGGAGAGAGAGGGAGAGAGACCGACTGTGGAGAGAGAGGGAACAAAATAACCGAAAGCCAAAGCAGATTAGAATGTTACCGGGCCCTAAAAAGAGATTATAAACTGGCAGACTACCTCACGACCATCAGAGACACAAAACAGAGACAGACCCTCACCAGGTACAGACTAAGCGACCACCAACTGGAAATTGAAAAAGGCAGATACAAGAAATCCTGGCAGCCTAGAGAGAATAGAATATGCGATCAATGTCTGGCCGGCGAGGTTGAAACAGAAATGCATTTCCTCCTAAAATGCGAAAAATTCAACACATCAAGAAACATATTATTCAACAAGCTAAGCCAAACAACCCCAGATTTCAAGGAATTGGATGATCTGTCAAAATTGAGATTAGTCCTGGGAGAAGGAGACAGACCATACCTTGGGGCCAAATATGTAACAACATGTCACAACCTGAGGACTGTTTAAAAGTAAGACTGTTTAAAATTAATATTGTTAAAAGTAATATTGTATGTACCCAACAAATGTCAAATCGATTGACACCTACAGAATGTTGGAAAACTGTATCTTTTTGCTATGTAAGCTTTGGCAATATGGTTCTCTGTAAACTTTCATGCCAATAAAGCATTTGAATTGGAATTGGAATTGGAATTGGAGAGAGACAGACAGTGGAGAGAGAGAGAGAGGGACAGACTGTGGAAAGAGAGGGAGAGAGACAGACTGTGGAAAACTGTACCTTTTTGCTATGTAAGCTTTGGCAATATGGTTCTCTGTAAACTTTCATGCCAATAAAGCATTTTAATTGGAATTGGAATTGGACAGACTGTGGAGAGAGAGGGAGAGAGACAGAATGTGGAGAGAGAGGGAGAGAGACAGACTGTGGAGAGAGAGGGAGAGAGACAGACTGTCGAGAGAGGGGGAGAGAGACCGACTGTGGAGAGAGAGTGAGAGAGACAGACTGTGGAGAGAGAGGGAGAGAGACAGACTGTGGAGAGAGAGGGAGAGAGACAGACTGTGGAGAGAGAGGGTGATAGACAGACTGTGGAGAGAGAGGGAGAGAGACCGACTGTGGAGAGAGAGTGAGAGAGACAGACTGTGGAGAGAGAGGGAGAGAGACAGATTGTGGAGAGACAGGGAGAGAGACAGACTGTGGAGAGAGAGGGAGATAGACAGACTGTGGAGAGAGAGAGAGAGAGACAGATTGTGGAGAGAGAGGGAGAGAGACAGACTGTGGAGAGAGAGGGAGAGAGACAGACTGTGGAGAGAGAGGGAGAGAGACAGACTGTGGAGACAGAGGGAGAGAGACAGACTGTGGAGAGAGAGGGAGAGAGACAGACTGTGGCGAGAGAGGGAGAGAGACAGACTGTGGAGAGAGAGAGGGAGAGGCAGACTGTGGAGAGAGAGGGAGAGAGACAGACTGTGGAGAGAGAGGGAGAGAGACAGACTGTGGAGAGAGAGGGAGACAGACAGAACGTGGAGAGAGAGGGACAGAGACAGACTGGAGAGAGAGGGAGAGAGGCAGACTGTGGAGAGAGAGGGAGAGAGACAGACTGTGGGGAGAGAGAGAGAGAAACCGACTGTGGAGAGAGAGGGAGAGAGACAGACTGTGGAGAGAGAGTGAGAGAGACAGACTGTGGAGAGAGAGGGAGAGAGACAGACTGTGGAGAGAGAGGGAGAGAGACAGACTTTGGAGAGAGAGGGAGAGAGACAGACTGTGGAGAGAGAGGGAGAGAGACAGACTGTGGAGAGAGAGGGAGAGAGACAGACTGTGGAGAGAGAGGGAGAGAGACAGACTGTGGAGAGAGAGGGAGAGAGACAGAATGTGGAGAGAGAGGGACAGAGAAAGACTGGAGAGAGAGGGAGAGAGGCAGACTGTGGAGAGAGAGGGAGAGAGACGAGAGAGACAGACTGTGGGGAGAGAGAGAGATAGACAGACTTTGCAGAGAGAGGGAGAGAGACCGACTGTGGAGAGAGAGTGAGAGAGACAGACTGTGGAGAGAGAGGGAGAGAGACAGACTGTGGAGAGAGAGAGAGAGACAGATTGTGGAGAGAGAGGGAGAGAGACAGACTGTGGAGAGAGAGGGAGAGAGACAGACTGTGGAGAGAGAGGGAGAGAGACAGACTGTGGAGACAGAGGGAGAGAGACAGACTGTGGAGAGAGAGGGAGAGAGACAGACTGTGGCGAGAGAGGGAGAGAGACAGACTGTGGAGAGAGAGGGAGAGAGACAGACTGTCGAGAGAGAGGGTGATAGACAGACTGTGGAGAGAGAGGGAGAGAGACCGACTGTGGAGAGAGAGTGAGAGAGACAGACTGTGGAGAGAGAGGGAGAGAGACAGATTGTGGAGAGACAGGGAGAGAGACAGACTGTGGAGAGAGAGGGAGATAGACAGACTGTGGAGAGAGAGGGAGAGAGACCGACTGTGGAGAGAGAGTGAGAGAGACAGACTGTGGAGAGAGAGGGAGAGAGACAGACTGTGGAGAGAGAGGGAGATAGACAGACTGTGGAGAGAGAGGGAGAGAGACCGACTGTGGAGAGAGAGTGAGAGAGACAGACTGTGGAGAGAGAGGGAGAGAGACAGACTGTGGAGAGAGAGAGAGAGAGACAGATTGTGGAGAGAGAGGGAGAGAGACAGACTGTGGAGAGAGAGGGAGAGAGACAGACTGTGGAGAGAGAGGGAGAGAGACAGACTGTGGAGACAGAGGGAGAGAGACAGACTGTGGAGAGAGAGGGAGAGAGACAGACTGTGGCGAGAGAGGGAGAGAGACAGACTGTGGAGAGAGAGAGGGAGAGGCAGACTGTGGAGAGAGAGGGAGAGAGACAGACTGTGGAGAGAGAGGGAGAGAGACAGACTGTGGAGAGAGAGGGAGACAGACAGAACGTGGAGAGAGAGGGACAGAGACAGACTGGAGAGAGAGGGAGAGAGGCAGACTGTGGAGAGAGAGGGAGAGAGACAGACTGTGGGGAGAGAGAGAGAGAAACCGACTGTGGAGAGAGAGGGAGAGAGACAGACTGTGGAGAGAGAGTGAGAGAGACAGATTGTGGAGAGAGAGGGAGAGAGACAGACTGTGGAGAGAGAGGGAGAGAGACAGACTGTGGAGAGAGAGGGAGAGAGACAGACTGTGGAGAGAGAGGGAGAGAGACAGACTGAGGAGAGAGAGGGAGAGAGACAGACTGTGGAGAGAGAGGGAGAGAGACAGACTGTGGAGAGAGAGGGAGAGAGACAGACTGTGGAGAGAGAGGGAGAGAGACAGACTGTGGAGAGAGAGGGAGAGAGACAGAATGTGGAGAGAGAGGGACAGAGAAAGACTGGAGAGAGAGGGAGAGAGGCAGACTGTGGAGAGAGAGGGAGAGAGACGAGAGAGACAGACTGTGGGGAGAGAGAGAGATAGACAGACTTTGGAGAGAGAGGGAGAGAGACCGACTGTGGAGAGAGAGTGAGAGAGACAGACTGTGGAGAGAGAGGGAGAGAGACAGACTGTGGAGAGAGAGAGAGAGACAGATTGTGGAGAGAGAGGGAGAGAGACAGACTGTGGAGAGAGAGGGAGAGAGACAGACTGTGGAGAGACAGGGAGAGAGACAGACTGTGGAGACAGAGGGAGAGAGACAGACTGTGGAGAGAGAGGGAGAGAGACAGACTGTGGCGAGAGAGGGAGAGAGACAGACTGTGGAGAGAGAGAGGGAGAGGCAGACTGTGGAGAGAGAGGGAGAGAGACAGACTGTGGAGAGAGAGGGAGAGAGACAGACTGTGGAGAGAGAGGGAGACAGACAGAACGTGGAGAGAGAGGGACAGAGACAGACTGGAGAGAGAGGGACAGAGGCAGACTGTGGAGAGAGAGGGAGAGAGACAGACTGTGGAGAGAGAGGGTAGAGACAGACTGTGGAGAGAGAGGGAGAGAGACAGACTGTGGAGAGAGAGGGAGAGAGAAAGACTGTGGAGAGAGAGGGAGAGAGACAGACTGAGGAGAGAGAGGGAGAGAGACAGACTGTGGAGAGAGAGGGAGAGAGACAGACTGTGGAGAGAGAGGGAGAGAGACAGACTGTGGAGAGAGAGGGAGAGAGACAGACTGTGGAGAGAGAGGGAGAGAGACAGAATGTGGAGAGAGAGGGACAGAGAAAGACTGGAGAGAGAGCGAGAGAGGCAGACTGTGGAGAGAGAGGGAGAGAGACTGGGGGAGGGAGACAGACTGGGGGAGGGAGAGAGAGAGAGGGACACAGACTGGGGGAGGGAGAGAGAGAGAGAGAGAGATTGAGAGTGAGAGAGAGAGAGAGAGATTGGGAGTGTGAGAGAGAGAGAGATTGGGAGTGTGAGAGAGACAGAAAGAGAGAGAGAGAGAGACAGAGAGACAGAGAGAGAGAGGAGAGAGAGAGAGAGAGAGACCGAGCACCCGTGAGCAAAACAGCGGCCGGGGGATCGGAGCCAGAACAGCGCAGGAAAACCCGGGAACAGAGAGAGAGAAACCGGGAACAGTGAGAGAGAACTCCAAAACAGGGAGAGAGAGAGAGCAGAGCCCGAGCAGCAACCGGAGCACGGAGCCTGAAGCCGGAGAAAGGCCCGAGGAACCGGGCCGAGCGAGGCACCGGAGAGAAGGAGAGCGAGCAGCAACAGGAGTAGACCCAGACCGGGAGGAGCGGCCCGAGCCAATCAAAGAGGCGAGTGGAGAGGTAGGGGTGCCGGATCGGGCCGGGCCTGGAGAGCGAGCAAGCCCGGGGACTGAAACCCGAGAAACTCCGGGGTCGGAGAAACTCGGACAAACTCCGGGCCGGGACAGCACAGCCGAGCCGAGAGGCTGGGGACAGGGCAGAAGCCCGGAGAGAGCGTTGGGAGCTGAGAGCTGAGAGCGCGAAATTTGAACGAAGGGAAACAGCTGAAAGGAGAAAAGGAGCAAAGAGAGGTAACTGCACCTCGAGAGAGAGAGACGGAGCGAGAGAGCATGAGAGAGAGAGAGAGAGGAGAGGAAACACCAGCTGGAGAGAAAAAGCCGGAGAAATAAGTTTTACCTAACTCTACCTAAGTTTCATTTTAGTTAAAGTTAGTTCGGAAAAAGATTAATTTTATTTAAATTTAGCTCGAAAAAAAAAAAAAAAAAAAAAACCTGAAAAAAGAACAACAAACCCGCGAGGAAAAGGAATAGAAACCCAAGAGAAACGATAAACTACCCGAACCAAGAGCCTGTGAGAAAAAGAGAAAGATAAACCTTTAAGAGCAGCTATATCAAAGATGAACCCCTGAAAAAGTCCCAATTTTGGACCTAAAAGTGGGCTAAGGTGGAACACGACACAAAAAAGAGAAAAAAAAAAGTTATCTATCTGAGACAAAAAACAAACGACTACAATGAGCAGGGAAATGATATATCCTGAGCAATGCACAAAAAATAAAGCAAAGGAAAAATACAAGTACACAACACTAAAAAATAACCCAGAAATCCTCTACGTGGACTATACCACACACAAAGGGACGAAGCTGAAGAACAACCTCATATTCTACACCGAATACGTCACCTCCTGGAAGGAGACTTTACAAAAACACTACACATACGTCTCCAGTGAAGGTATTGGCAGTGGAGGCAGACTGAAAATATGTAAAGATGGAAACCTAGATAAAGATGACCCCCTGCTAACCATAAGCTACTACAACAAAAATAGAAAGATCATGATACAGGGGAATGTGGAAAATCTGGACACCTTCGAAAAGGAATTCCCCCAGTTGAAAACTAAGGCAGACACAAAGAGGACCAATGGACAGGAAGCAAAAGAGAGTCGAACAGAGGATGAGGAGAGCCAAGTGGAGGAAGAAGAAGAGAGACCAGCAGAGGAAAACACCTCCCTGTACATCTCCACCCCCCGCCACACCTCTCAACGAAAACAAAATGATGAAAGAGAATCTGGCCAAACTAGAACTTGATTTCAACGAATACAGAGAAACACTGGCCAAGAATTTGAAGGAGGAATTCAAACAGCTAAAAACGGAACACGAGTCCACCATCCACAAGCTGAGAAAGACCATAGAGGAGCAAAGAAATGAGATCAAAGAACTCCGTACTCAACTAAACAAAATGAAGGAGACCGTAGAAAGGCTCAGCAGGCAACACAAACCTCTTAAGGTCCAAAAACCTGAGGACACAAAAACAACACACACAAGGACACAGAACCCGCCGGATGCCACCCCACACGAAGACACACCGAAAGCCACAAACCCCGCTCCAACCAGCCCTCAGTCGAGTCATGCCCAGACTACTGCTACCCAGTCCTCACACACAGGAACACAAAAACCGACAGATACCCCCCCAAACGAGGACACACCGAAAGCCCCAAACCCCGCTCCTGCCACACAACATATCCCAGAAACCCAGCCAACAACCAGCCACCAGGCGAGTCCTACCCAGACTACTGTTACCCAGTCTGATAAACCAGCCCCTCAGGCGGTCCTGCTGACCGACTCCAACGGAAAGTTTCTGGACCCCCAGAGGCTGTCCCCAGACCATCAAGTCCTGAAAAAATGGTGCAGCAACACAGGCCAAGCAATGAAGATCCTGAACAAAGAATCCCTTGGAAGCCCCAAATGGATTGTGATCCACACAGGCACGAACGACCTACGCACCCTACAGGAAGGCACGGCTTGGGCGGTGAGCAGGATTGCAGAAAAGGCCAGCAGGGAATTCCCCGAGGCGCGGATCGTGATCTCCACGCTACTGCCCAGAAAGGACACCCCAGCCTATATAATCCACAACACTAACAGGGAGATCGACACGAGATGTTCTGTCCTCCCCAACGTCTCCCTGGCCCATCATCCAAACATCAACACAAGGGACAATACATCTACTCAAACAGTGGATGTGGGTCTTCGCAAGAAACCTCATAAACACTGCCAAAAGACGCAGCCCTCCCACCCCCCCTACCATTGGGAGCCCAAACAGGACCACCAATGTCCCCCACCCCCCTTTACAAAACCGACAACAGAACCGTGCTTTTATGCCTGACCCAAGACCCCCCTCTAGACCACAGACTGTAGACCAAGAACTGAGAAAGATCATGACGATGCTGAACAGCCTGATAGAAAGCCGGAGATATTATTAATATTGTTATTTATCATTATCATTATTGTTATCTTATCAGTATTATTACTATTATTAGATAGATATATGTGCATGCCTCATGAAATTTATACTAAATCATCACTTAGCATGATAGAAAATAGTGTTTCCACACTCATCCCACAAAATAGGTCCATTTTATTTCGTTTTATTGAACTATATAAATGCGTTCTTTCCACATAAGCTGCTGGAATATCCAGGGCCTCCGCTCCTCAACTTTTGGGATGAAGAGTACAGACCCTGAATTCCTAAAAGCTATAAAAGACATTGATATAATTGTGTTAACAGAAACATGGTGCCAAAAGGACATGCCGACCCACTGTCCTCCAATGTACCATGAAATCATTGTGCCCTCAGTAAAGAACACTAAAACACGCAAGGGCAGAACCTCCGGGGGAATATTGGTGTGGTATAAGGGAGAACTGGACAAACACATCTCACCGGTAAAACAGGGGAAATCACACGTATGGCTAAAACTAGATAAAAATATAGGAATAGCAAAAAAAGATGTTTACTTATGTGCGATCTACATACCTCCAATAGATTCGCAATATTTCGAAGAGGAGTTATTTGATACTCTCCACATGGAAATCAGCCATTTCCAGGCCCAAGGAAAGGTGATAATATGTGGGGACCTAAATGCAAGGACCGGTTGTGAACCTGACTTCATAGACCCACAGGGAAACAAACATGTGTTTGGCCAGACCCCTTTAGATGTCACACCAGCCATCGCAAATCGGAACAACCTTGATCGTGAAATAAATAAAAGCGGTAGGGAGGTAGTGCAACTCTGCCGAGCCTTAGGCTTGTACATAGTTAATGGTAGGTTCAGAGGGGACTCCCTAGGGAGACTCACATACTCCTCAACTCTTGGGTCTAGTGTGGTGGACTATACAATCACTGACCTGGACCCCTGCGATATCAACGCATTCACTGTCAGGCAGCAATCCCCCCTCTCAGAACATAACCAAATAAATGTGTACCTTAAACTTTCTGCCCAAACTACAGACACAAAGAAGGAACACAGTAAGCTACATAAAATAAACCAGACATACAGATGGGCCCCAGACAGTGGAGATAAATTCATCACAGCACTAAATTCACCTGATCTCACAAGTAAAATTTCAAAATTTAAAGAAAATCTATATGAGATCACCAGAGATGGTGTAAACACGGCCATAGAGGATATAAATATGATCTTCCATGAGGCAGCTGTAAAAGCCGACCTCGTGAAACAGAAGAGGAAGCATCACAAAAGACAAAATAAAAATATGAAATGGTTTGACCACGAATGCAAAAATGCCAGAAAAGACCTGAGAAAAATATCAAACCAAAAGCATCGGCAACCAAACAATCCGGACCTACGTACTAGATACAATGAAACCCTCAAAAGATATAAACACACCATTAGGAACAAAACACAAAACTATACCCACAAAATACTCGAAGAAATTGAAAACTCCACCAATCCAAAACAATTCTGGGAAATGTGGAATAACCTGAGTACAACACAATTGCAAGCATTACCAATCCAAGATGGCGACATCTGGAGAACACATTTTGAAAACCTCTACAAAGACATCCCAAAAAACAAAACAAACCCAAGTCAACATCAGGTCACAGAAAAACTCCACACATTAGAAGCAACAATTAAAGACAACCAAAACCCTCTAGACTCCCCAATCACATGGAAAGAACTGGCCACAAAAACAAAATCTCTCCACCTAAAGAAAGCCTGTGGCCCAGACAACATCAAAAATGAAATGCTAAAGTTCAGCAATATGGAGATGCAGGGTGCGATACTCAAACTATTCAACATCATATTACGCTCAGGCTGTTTTCCCGATATCTGGTGCCAAGGACTAATCTCCCCCATATATAAAAGTGGAAACAAATCAGACCCAAATAACTACCACGGCATCTGTGTCAACAGTTGTCTAGGGAAGTTATACTGCAGTATTCTAAATAGTAGATTACTTGATTTTCTTAACAAACATAATATCCTCAGAAAAAACCAAATAGGCTTTCTTCCAAAACATCGCACCGCCGACCATATCTATACCCTTCACACCCTCATTGAAAAACATAAACACCAAACAAAAAATGGGAAAATATTCGCCTGTTTCATCGACTGCAAGAAAGCCTTTGACTCTATATGGCACGAAGGGCTCTATTATAAACTTCTTCAGTGTGGAATAGGGGGCAAAGTCTATGACCTTAGTAAATCAATGTATCTGAAAAACAAATGCGGGGTCAAAATTGGAGACAAACGCACCGATTTCTTCACCCAGAGAAGAGGCGTCCGGCAGGGCTGCAATTTGAGCCCGACCCTGTTCAACATATACATAAATGAATTAGCAGACATGCTGGAGCAAAGCGAGTCACCAGGTCTCCGTCTCCTGGATGGAGAAGTGAAGTCCCTGTTCTATGCGGACGACCTGGTTCTGCTGTCTCCCACAGAACAGGGATTACAGCAACAACTAGACCTACTCGACAAATACTGCCAAAATTGGGCTCTAACAGTAAATCTAAAGAAAACCAACATCATGATTTTTCAGAAAAGACCCAGATGTCAGGAAAACAAATACCAGTTTACCCTCAGTGATACCACTATAGGACACACTATGAGCTACACCTACCTTGGTCTAACTATTACAGCATCAGGGAGCTTCAGCATAGCAGTGAATGCTCTAAAAGAAAAAGCCCGAAGAGCCCTATATGCAATAAAAAGAAAATTCTACGACATCCAAATCCCAATCAAAATCTGGCTCAAAATTTTTGACAGCATAATCCTGCCCATTGCACTGTACGGTAGTGAAGTATGGGGCCCGCTAAATCACCAAAGCTACACTAAATGGGAAAAACACACAATAGAAGCCCTACATGCAGAATTCTGCCGAAGCATCCTTCGCACCCAAAGAAAAACGCCAACAAATGCATGCAGAGCTGAACTAGGCAGATACCCACTGATAATAAACATCCAAAAACGAGCACTAAACTTCCTAAATCACCTCAAATCTAGCTCCCCAGACACCCTTCATTTCAAAGCCTTTCAGACCCAAGAGCTAAACCCAGAAAAGAGTCCCCTGAGTCAGCTGCTACTGAAACTAAGTACTCAGCCGGACCCTGACCAGCCCCAGACCAACACAGCCGTCCAAACACCAATCCGAGTGAACCAAATCATTAAAAAATGCAAAGAAACCTACCTGGAACATTGGAACAAAATAACCGAAAGCCAAAGCAGATTAGAATGTTACCGGGCCCTAAAAAGAGAATATAAACTGGCAGACTACCTCACGACCATCAGAGACACAAAACAGAGACAGACCCTCACCAGGTACAGACTAAGCGACCACCAACTGGAAATTGAAAAAGGCAGATACAAGAAATCCTGGCAGCCTAGAGAGAATAGAATATGCGATCAATGTCTGGCTGGCGAGGTTGAAACAGAAATGCATTTCCTCCTAAAATGCGAAAAATTCAACACATCAAGAAACATATTATTCAACAAGCTAAGCCAAACAACCCCAGATTTCAAGGAATTGGATGATCTGTCAAAATTGAGATTAGTCCTAGGAGAAGGAGACAGACCATACCTTGGGGCTAAATATGTAACAACATGTCACAACCTGAGGACTGTTTAAAAGTAAGACTGTTTAAAATTAATATTGAACGTACCAAATGAAGTAGAAAGACTGTTTAAAATTAATATTGTTTAAAAGGAATATTGTATATACCCAACAAATGTCAAATCGATTGACACCCACAGAATGTTGGAAAACTGTACCTTTTTGCAATGTAAGCTTTGGCAATATGGTTCTCTGTAAACTTTCATGCCAATAAAGCATTTGAACTGAACTGAACTGAACTGAGAGAGACAGACTGTGGAGAGAGAGGGAGAGAGACAGCCTGTGGAGAGAGAGGGAGAGAGACAGACTGTGGAGAGAGAGGGAGAGAGACAGACTGTGGAGGGAGAGGGAGAGAGACAGACTGTGGAGAGAGAGGGAGAGAGACAGACTTTGGCGAGAGAGGGAGAGAGACAGATTGTGGAGAGAGAGGAAGAGAGGCAGAATGTGGAGAGAGAGGGGGAGAGACAGGCTGTGGAGAGAGAGGGAGAGAGAAAGACTGTGGAGAGAGAGGGACAGAGACAGACTGGAGAGAGAGGGAGAGAGGCAGACTGTGGAGAGAGAGGGAGAGAGACAGACAGTGGGGAGAGAGAGAGAGAGAGACCGACTGTGGAGAGAGAGGGAGAGAGACGGACTGTGGAGAGAGGGTGAGAGAGACATACTGTGGAGAGAGAGGGAGAGAGACAGACTGTGGAGAGAGAGGGAGAGAGACAGACTGTGGAGAGAGAGGGAGAGAGACAGACTGTGGAGAGAGAGGGAGAGAGACAGACTGTGGAGAGAGAGGGAGAGAGACAGACTGTGGAGAGAGAGGGAGAGAGACAGACTGTGGAGAGAGAGGGAGAGAGACAGACTGTGGAGAGAGAGGGAGAGAGACAGAATGCGGAGAGAGAGGGACAGAGACAGACCGGAGAGAGAGAGAGAGAGGCAGACTGTGGAGAGAGAGGGAGAGAGACAGACTGTGGGGAGAGAGAGAGAGAGACCGACTGTGGAGAGAGAGGGAGAGAGACAGACGGTGGAGAGAGAGTGAGAGAGACAGACTGTGGAGAGAGAGGGAGAGAGACAGACTGTGGAGAGAGAGGGAGAGAGACAGACTGTGGAGAGAGAGGGAGAGAGACAGACGGTGGAGAGAGAGGGAGATAGACAGACTGTTGAGAGAGAGGGAGAGAGACAGACTGTGGAGAGAGAGGGAGAGAGACAGACTGTGGAGAGAGAGGGAGTGAGACAGACTGTGGAGAGAGAGGGAGAGAGACAGACTGTGGAGAGAGAGGGAGAGAGACAGACTGTGGAGAGAGAGGGAGATAGAGTGACTGTGGAGAGAGAGGGAGAGAGACAGACTGTGGAGAGAGAGGGAGAGAGACAGAACGTGGAGAGAGAGGGACAGAGACAGACTGTGGAGAGAGAGGGAGAGAGGCAGACTGTGGAGAGAGAGGGAGAGAGACAGACTGTGGGGAGAGAGAGAGAGAGACCGACTTTGGAGAGAGAGGGAGAGAGACAGACTGTGGAGAGAGAGTGAGAGAGAGAGATTGTGGAGAGAGAGGGAGAGAGACAAACTGTGGAGAGAGAGGGAGAGAGACATACAGTGGAGAGAGAGGGAGAGAGACAGGCTGTGGAGAGAGAGGGAGAGAGACAGACTGTGGAGAGAGAGGGAGAGAGACAGACTGTGGAGAGAGAGCGAGAGAGACAGACTGTGGAGAGAGAGGGAGAGAGACAGACTGTGGAGAGAGAGGGAGAGAGACAGACTGTGGAGAGAGAGGGAGAGAGACAGAATGCGGAGAGAGAGGGACAGAGACAGACTGGAGAGAGAGAGGGAGAGAGGCAGACTGTGGAGAGAGAGGGAGAGAGACAGACTGTGGGGAGAGAGAGAGAGAGACCGAATGTGGAGAGAGAGGGAGAGAGACAGACGGTGGAGAGAGTGTGAGAGAGAGAAACTGTGGAGAGAGAGGGAGAGAGACAGACTGTGGAGAGAGAGGGAGAGAGACAGACTGTGGAGAGAGAGGGAGAGAGACAGACTGTGGAGAGAGAGGGAGAGAGACAGACTGTGGAGAGAGAGGGAGATAGACAGATTGTGGAGAGAGAGGGAGAGAGACAGACTGTGGAGAGAGAGGGAGAGAGACAGACTGTGGAGAGAGAGGGAGTGAGACAGACTGTGGAGAGAGAGGGAGAGAGACAGACTGTGGAGAGAGAGGGAGAGAGACAGACTGTGGAGAGAGAGGGAGAGAGAAAGACTGTGGAGAGAGAGGGAGAGAGACCGACTGTGGAGAGAGAGGAAGAGAGACAGACTGTGGAGAGAGAGGGAGAGAGACAGACTGTGGAGAGCGAGGGAGAGAGACAGACTGTGGAGAGAGAGGGAGATAGACAGACTGTGGATAGAGAGGGAGAGAGACAGACTGTGGAGAGAGAGGGAGAGAGACAGACTGTGGAGAGAGAGGGAGAGAGACAGACTGTGGAGGGAGAGGCAGAGAGACAGACTGTGGAGGGAGAGGGAGAGAGACAGACTGTGGAGAGAGAGGGAGAGAGTCAGACTGTGGCGAGAGAGGGAGAGAGACAGACTGTGGAGAGAGAGGGAGAGAGGCAGACTGTAGAGAGCGAGAGAGAGAGAGAGACTGTGGAGAGAGAGGGAGAGAGACCGACTGTGGAGAGAGAGTGAGAGAGACAGACTGTGGAGAGAGAGAGAGTGGGACAGACTGTGGAAAGAGAGGGAGAGAGACAGACTGTGGAGAGAGAGTGAGAGAGACATACTGTGGAGAGAGAGTGAGAGAGACAGACTGTGGAGAGAGAGTGAGAGAGACAGACTGTGGAGAGAGAGGGAGAGAGACCGACTGTGGAGATAGAGGGAGGGAGACAGACTGTGGAGAGAGAGGGAGAGAGACAGACTGTGGAGAGAGGGGGAGATAGACAGACTGTGGAGAGAGAGTGAGAGAGACAGACTGTGGAGAGAGAGGGAGAGAGACAGACTGCGGAGAGAGAGGGAGATAGACAGACTGTGGAGAGAGAGGGAGAGAGACCGACTGTGGAGAAAGAGTGAGAGAGACAGACTGTGGAGAGAGAGGGAGAGAGACAGATTGTGGAGAGAGAGGGAAAGAGACAGACTGTGGAGAGAGAGAGCGAGACAGATTGTGCAGAGAGAGGGAGAGAGACAGACTGTGGAGAGAGAGGGAGTGAGACAGACTGTGGAGAGAGAGGGAGAGAGACAGACTGTGGAGAGAGAGGGAGAGAGACAGACTGTGGAGAGAAAGGGAGAGAGACAGACTGTGGAGAGAGAGGGAGAGAGACAGACTGTGGAGAGAGAGTGAGAGAGACAGACTGTGGAGTGAGAGGGAGAGAGACAGACTGTGGAGAGAGAGGGAGAGAGACAGACTGTGGCGAGAGCGGGAGAGAGACAGACTGTGGAGAGAGAGAGAGAGAGGCAGACTGTGGAGAGAGAGGGAGAGAGACAGACTGTGGAGAGAGAGGGAGAGAGACAGACTGCGGAGAGAGAGGGAGAGAGACACACTGTGGAGAGAGAGGGAGACAGACAGAACGTGGAGAGAGAGGGACAGAGACAGACTGGAGAGAGAGGGAGAGAGGCAGACTGTTGAGAGAGAGGGGGAGAGACAGACTGTGGAGAGAGAGTGAGAGAGACAGACTGTGGAGAGAGAGGGAGTGAGACAGATTGTGGAGAGAGAGGGAGAGAGACAGACTGTGGAGAGAGAGGGAGAGAGACAGACTGTGGAGAGAGAGGGAGAGAGAAAGACTGAGGAGAGAGAGGGAGAGAGACAGACTGTGGAGAGAGAGGGAGAGAGACAGACTGTGGAGAGAGAGGGAGAGAGACAGACTATGGAGAGAGCGGGAGAGAGACAGACTGTGGAGAGAGAGGCAGAGAGACAGAATGTGGAGAGTGAGGGACAGAGAAAGACTGGAGAGAGAGTGGCGTCACCCAGAGAAGAGGCGTCCGGCAGGGCTGCAATTTGAGCCCGACCCTGTTCAACATATACATAAATGAATTAGCAGACATGCTGGAGCAAAGCGAGTCACCAGGTCTCCGTCTCCTAGATGGAGAAGTGAAATCCCTGTTCTATGCGGACGACCTGGTTCTGCTGTCTCCCACAGAACAGGGATTACAGCAACAACTAGACCTACTCGACAAATACTGCCAAAATTGGGCTCTAACAGTAAATCTAAAGAAAACCAACATCATGATTTTTCAAAAAAGGCCCAGATGTCAGGAAAACAAATACCAGTTTACCCTCAGTGATACCACTATAGGACACACTATGAGCTACACCTACCTTGGTCTAACTATTACAGCATCAGGGAGCTTCAGCATAGCAGTGAATGCACTAAAAGAAAAAGCCCGAAGAGCCCTATATGCAATAAAAAGAAAATTCTACAACATCCAAATCCCAATCAAAATCTGGCTCAAAATATTTGACAGCATAATCCTGCCCATTGCACTGTACGGTAGTGAAGTATGGGGCCCGCTAAATCACCAAAGCTACACTAAATGGGAAAAACATACAATAGAAGCCCTACATGCAGAATTCTGCCGAAGCATCCTTCGCACCCAAAGGAAAACGCCAACAAATGCATGCAGAGCCGAACTAGGCAGATACCCACTGATAATAAACATCCAAAAACGAGCACTAAACTTCCTAAATCACCTCAAATCTAGCTCCCCAGACACCCTTCATTTCAAAGCCTTTCAGACCCAAGAGCTAAACCCAGAAAAGAGTCCCCTGAGTCAGCTGCTACGGAAACTAAGTACTCAGCCGGACCCTGACCAGCCCCAGACCAACACAGCCGCCCAAACACCAATCCGAGTGAACCAAATCATTAAAAAATGCAAAGAAACCTACCTGGAACATTGGAACAAAATAACCGAAAGCCAAAGCAGATTAGAATGTTACCGGGCCCTAAAAAGAGAATATAAACTGGCAGACTACCTCACGACCATCAGAGACACAAAACAGAGACAGACCCTCACCAGGTACAGACTAAGCGACCACCAACTGGAAATTGAAAAAGGCAGATACAAGAAATCCTGGCAGCCTAGAGAGAATAGAATATGCGATCAATGTCTGGCTGGCGAGGTTGAAACAGAAATGCATTTCCTCCTAAAATGCGAAAAATTCAACACATCAAGAAACATATTATTCAACAAGCTAAGCCAAACAACCCCAGATTTCAAGGAATTGGATGATCTGTCAAAATTGAGATTAGTCCTAGGAGAAGGAGACAGACCATACCTTGGGGCCAAATATGTAACAACATGTCACAACCTGAGGACTGTTTAAAATTAAGACTGTTTAAAATTAATATTGAACGTACCAAATGAAGTACAAAGACTGTTTAAAATTAATACTGTTTAAAAGTAATATTGTATGTACCCAACAAATGTCAAATCGATTGACACCTACAGAATGTTGGAAAACTGTACCTTTTTGCTATGTAAGCTTTGGCAATATGGTTCTCTGTAAACTTTCATGCCAATAAAGCATTTTAATTGGAAATTGGAATTGGAATTGGAGTGAGAGAGGCAGACTGTGGAGAGAGAGGGAGAGAGACAGACTGTGGGGAGAGAGAGAGTCCGACTGTGGAGAGAGAGGGAGAGAGACAGACAGTGGAGAGAGAGTGAGAGAGACAGACTGTGGAGAGAGAGGGAGAGAGACAGACTGTGGAGAGAGAGGGAGTGAGACAGACTGTGGAGAGCGAGGGAGAGAGACAGACTGTGGAGAGAGAGGGAGAGAGACAGGCTTTGGAGAGAAAGGGAGAGAGACAGACTGTGGTGAGAGAGGGAGTGAGACAGACTGTGGAGAGAGAGGGAGAGAGACAGACTGTGGAGAGAGAGGGAGAGAGACAGACTGTGGAGAGAGAGGGAGAGAGACCGACTGTGGAGTGAGAGGGAGGGAGACAGACTGTGGAGAGAGAGGGAGAGAGACAGACTGTGGAGAGAGAGGGAGAGAGACAGACTGTGGAGAGAGAGTGAGAGAGACAGACTGTGGAGTGAGAGGGAGAGAGACAGACTGTGGAGAGAGAGGGAGATAGACAGACAGTGGAGAGAGAGAGAGAGAGACAGATTGTGGAGAGAGAGGGAGAGAGACAGACTGTGGAGAGAGAGGGAGAGAGACAGACAGTGGAGAGAGAGAGAGAGAGGGGCAGACTGTGGAAAGAGAGGGAGAGAGACAGACTGTGGAGAGAGAGGGAGAGAGACAGACTGTGGAGAGAGAGGGAGAGAGACAGACTGTGGAGAGAGAGTGAGAGAGACAGACTGTGGAGAGAGAGGGAGAGAGACCGACTGTGGAGAGAGAGTGAGAGAGACAGACTGTGGAGAGAGAGGGAGAGAGACCGACTGTGGAGAGAGAGGGAGGGAGACAGACTGTGGAGAGAGAGGGAGAGAGACAGACTGTGGAGAGAGAGGGAGAGAGACAGACTGTGGAGAGAAAGTGAGAGAGACAGACTGTGGAGAGAGAGGGAGAGAGACAGACTGTGGAGAGAGAGGGAGATAGACAGACTGTGGAGAGAGAGAGAGAGAGACCGACTGTGGAGAGAGAGTGAGAGAGACAGACTCTGGAGAGAGAGGGAGAGAGACAGCCTGCGGAGAGAAGGGGAGAGAGACAGAATGTGGAGAGAGAGGGAGAGAGACAGACTGTTCAGAGAGAGGGAGAGAGACAGACTGTGGAGAGAGGGGGAGAGAGACCGACTGTGGAGAGAGAGTGAGAGAGACAGACTGTGGAGTGAGAGGGAGAGAGACAGACTGTGGAGAGAGAGGGAGGGAGACAGACTGTGGAGAGAGAGGGAGATAGACAGACTGTGGAGAGAGAGGGAGAGAGACCGACTGTGGAGAGAGAGTGAGAGAGACAGACTGTGGAGAGAGAGGGAGAGAGACAGATTGTGGAGAGAGAGGGAGAGAGTCAGACTGTGGAGAGAGAGGGAGATAGACAGACTGTGGAGAGAGAGGGAGAGAGACAGACTGTGGAGAGAGAGGGAGAGAGACAGACTGTGGAGAGGGAGGGAGATAGACAGACTGTGGAGAGAGCGGGAGAGAGACCGACTGTGGAGAGAGAGTGAGAGAGGCAGACTGTGGAGAGAGAGGGAGAGAGACAGACTGTGGAGAGAGAGAGAGACAGATTGTGGAGAGAGAGGGAGAGAGACAGGCTGTGGAGAGAGAGGGAGAGAGACAGACTGTGGAGAGAGAGGGAGAGAGACAGACTGCGGAGAGAGAGGGAGAGAGACAGACTGTGGAGGGAGAGGGAGAGAGACAGACTGTGGAGAGAGAGGGAGAGAGTCAGACTGTGCTGAGAGAGGGAGAGAGACAGACTGTGGAGAGAGAGGGAGAGAGACAGAATGTAGAGAGAGAGAGAGAGAGAGAGACTGTGGAGAGAGAGGGAGAGAGACCGACTGTGGAGAGAGAGTGAGAGAGACAGACTGTGGAGAGAGAGAGAGAGGGACAGACTGTGGAAAGAGAGGGAGACAGACAGACTGTGGAGAGAGAGTGAGAGAGACAGACTGTGGAGAGAGAGGGAGAGAGACAGACTGTGGAGAGAGAGTGAGAGATACAGACTGTGGAGAGAGAGGGAGAGAGACCGACTGTGGAGAGAGAGGGAGGGAGACAGACTTTGGAGAGAGAGGGAGAGAGACAGACTGTGGAGAGAGAGGGAGAGAGACAGACTGTGGAGAGAGAGGGAGAGAGACAGACTGTGGAGAGAGAGTGAGAGAGACAGACTGTGGAGTGAGAGGGAGAGAGAAAGAATGTGGAGAGAGAGGGAGAGAGACAGACTGTGGCGAGAGAGGGAGAGAGACAGACTGTGGAGAGAGAGAGAGAGAGGCAGACTGTGGAGAGAGAGAGAGAGAGACAGACTGTGGAGAGAGAGGGAGAGAGACAGACTGTGGAGAGAGAGGGAGAGAGACACACTGTGGAGAGAGAGGGAGACAGACAGAACGTGGAGAGAGAGGGACAGAGACAGAATGGAGAGAGAGGGAGAGAGGCAGACTGTGGAGAGAAAGGGAGAGAGACAGACTGTGGGGAGATAGAGAGAGAGACCGACTGTGGAGAGAGAGGGAGAGAGACAGACTGTGGAGAGAGAGTGAGAGAGACAGACTGTGGAGAGAGAGGGAGTGAGACAGATTGTGGAGAGAGAGGGAGAGAGACAGACTGTGGAGAGAGAGGGAGAGAGACAGACTGTGGAGAGAGAGGGAGAGAGAAAGACTGAGGAGAGAGAGGGAGAGAGACAGACTGTGGAGAGAGAGGGAGAGAGACAGACTCTGGAGAGAGAGGGAGAGAGACAGACTATGGAGAGAGAGGGAGAGAGACAGACTGTGGAGAGAGAGGCAGAGAGACAGAATGTGGAGAGTGAGGGACAGAGAAAGACTGGAGAGAGAGGGAGAGAGGCAGACTGTGGAGAGAGAGGGAGAGAGACAGACTGTGGGGAGAGAGACAGTCCGACTGTGGAGAGAGAGGGAGAGAGACAGACAGTGGAGAGAGAGTGAGAGAGACAGACTGTGGAGAGAGAGGGAGAGAGACAGACTGTGGAGAGAGAGGGAGTGAGACAGACTGTGGAGAGAGAGGGAGAGAGACAGACTGTGGAGAGAGAGGGAGAGAGACAGGCTTTGGAGAGAGAGGGAGAGAGACAGACTGTGGAGAGAGAGGGAGTGAGACAGACTGTGGAGAGAGAGGGAGAGAGACAGACTGTGGAGAGAGAGGGAGAGAGACAGACTGTGGAGAGAGAGGGAGAGAGACAGACTGTGGAGAGAGAGGGAGAGAGACAGACTGTGGAGAGAGAGGGAGTGAGACAGACTGTGGAGAGAGAGGGAGAGAGACAGACTGTGGAGAGAGAGGGAGAGAGACAGACTGTGGAGAGAGAGGGAGAGAGAAAGACTGTGGAGAGAGAGGGAGAGAGACCGACTGTGGAGAGAGAGGGAGAGAGACAGACTGTGGAGAGAGAGGGAGAGAGACAGACTGTGGAGAGAGAGGGAGAGAGACAGACTGTGGAGAGAGAGGGAGATAGACAGACTGTGGATAGAGAGGGAGAGAGACAGACTGTGGAGAGAGAGGGAGAGAGACAGACTGTGGAGAGAGAGGGAGAGAGACAGACTGTGGAGGGAGAGGCAGAGAGACAGACTGTGGAGGGAGAGGCAGAGAGACAGACTGTGGAGAGAGAGGGAGAGAGTCAGACTGTGGCGAGAGAGGGAGAGAGACAGACTGTGGAGAGAGAGGGAGAGAGGCAGACTGTAGAGAGCGAGAGAGAGAGAGAGACTGTGGAGAGAGAGGGAGAGAGACCGACTGTGGAGAGAGAGTGAGAGAGACAGACCGTGGAGAGAGAGAGAGAGGGACAGACAGTGGAAAGAGAGGGAGAGAGACAGACTGTGGAGAGAGAGTGAGAGAGACATACTGTGGAGAGAGAGTGAGAGAGACAGACTGTGGAGAGAGAGTGAGAGAGACAGACTGTGGAGAGAGAGGGAGAGAGACCGACTGTGGAGATAGAGGGAGGGAGACAGACTGTGGAGAGAGAGGGAGAGAGACAGACTGTGGAGAGAGAGGGAGAGAGACAGACTGTGGAGAGAGAGTGAGAGAGACAGACTGTGGAGAGAGAGGGAGAGAGACAGACTGCGGAGAGAGAGGGAGATAGACAGACTGTGGAGAGAGAGGGAGAGAGACCGACTGTGGAGAAAGAGTGAGAGAGACAGACTGTGGAGAGAGAGGGAGAGAGACAGATTGTGGAGAGAGAGGGAAAGAGACAGACTGTGGAGAGAGAGAGAGAGACAGATTGTGCAGAGAGAGGGAGAGAGACAGACTGTGGAGAGAGAGGGAGTGAGACAGACTGTGGAGAGAGAGGGAGAGAGACAGACTGTGGAGAGAGAGGGAGAGAGACAGACTGTGGAGAGAGAGGGAGAGAGACAGACTGTGGAGAGAGAGGGAGAGAGACCGACTGTGGAGTGAGAGGGAGGGAGACAGACTGTGGAGAGAGAGGGAGAGAGACAGACTGTGGAGAGAGAGGGAGAGAGACAGACTGTGGAGAGAGAGTGAGAGAGACAGACTGTGGAGTGAGAGGGAGAGAGACAGACTGTGGAGAGAGAGGGAGAGAGATAGACTGTGGCGAGAGAGGGAGAGAGACAGACTGTGGAGAGAGAGAGAGAGAGGCAGACTGTGGAGAGAGAGGGAGAGAGACAGACTGTGGAGAGAGAGGGAGAGAGACAGACTGCGGAGAGAGAGGGATTGGAACAAAATAACCGAAAGCCAAAGCAGATTAGAATGTTACCGGGCCCTAAAAAGAGAATATAAACTGGCAGACTACCTCACGACCATCAGAGACACAAAACAGAGACAGACCCTCACCAGGTACAGACTAAGCGACCACCAACTGGAAATTGAAAAAGGCAGATACAAGAAATCCTGGCAGCCTAGAGAGAATAGAATATGCGATCAATGTCTGGCTGGTGAGGTTGAAACAGAAATGCATTTCCTCCTAAAATGCGAAAAATTCAACACATCAAGAAACATATTATTCAACAAGCTAAGCCAAACAACCCCAGATTTCAAGAAATTGGATGATCTGTCAAAATTGAGATTAGTCCTAGGAGAAGGAGACAGACCATACCTTGGGGCCAAATATGTAACAACATGTCACAACCTGAGGACTGTTTAAAATTAAGACTGTTTAAAATTAATATTGAACGTACCAAATGAAGTACAAAGACTGTTTAAAATTAATATTGTTTAAAAGTAATATTGTATGTACCCAACAAATGTCAAATCGATTGACACCTACAGAATGTTGGAAAACTGTACCTTTTTGCTATGTAAGCTTTGGCAATATGGTTCTCTGTAAACTTTCATGCCAATAAAGCATTTTAATTGGAATTGGAATTGGGAGAGAGACACACTGTGGAGAGAGAGGGAGACAGACAGAACGTGGAGAGAGAGGGACAGAGACAGACTGGAGAGAGAGGGAGAGAGGCAGACTGTGGAGAGAGAGGGAGAGAGACAGACTGTGGGGAGAGAGAGAGAGAGACCGACTGTGGAGAGAGAGGGAGAGAGACAGACTGTGGAGAGAGAGTGAGAGAGACAGACTGTGGAGAGAGAGGGAGTGAGACAGATTGTGGAGAGAGAGGGAGAGAGACAGACTGTGGAGAGAGAGGGAGAGAGACAGACTGTGGAGAGAGAGGGGGAGAGAGAGGGAGAGAGACAGACTGTGGAGAGAGAGGGAGAGAGACAGACTGTGGAGAGAGAGGGAGAGAGACAGACTATGGAGAGAGAGGGAGAGAGACAGACTGTGGAGAGAGAGGCAGAGAGACAGAATGTGGAGAGTGAGGGACAGAGAAAGACTGGAGAGAGAGGGAGAGAGGCAGACTGTGGAGAGAGAGGGAGAGAGACAGACTGTGGGGAGAGAGAGAGTCCGACTGTGGAGAGAGAGGGAGAGAGACAGACAGTGGAGAGAGAGTGAGAGAGACAGACTGTGGAGAGAGAGGGAGAGAGACAGACTGTGGAGAGAGAGGGAGTGAGACAGACTGTGGAGAGCGAGGGAGAGAGACAGACTGTGGAGAGAGAGGGAGAGAGACAGGCTTTGGAGAGAGAGGGAGAGAGACAGACTGTGGAGAGAGAGGGAGTGAGACAGACTGTGGAGAGAGAGGGAGAGAGACAGACTGTGGAGAGAGAGGGTGAGAGACAGACTGTGGAGAGAGAGGGAGAGAGACCGACTGTGGAGTGAGAGGGAGGGAGACAGACTGTGGAGAGAGAGGGAGAGAGACAGACTGTGGAGAGAGAGGGAGAGAGACAGACTGTGGAGAGAGAGTGAGAGAGACAGACTGTGGAGTGAGAGGGAGAGAGACAGACTGTGGAGAGAGAGGGAGATAGACAGACAGTGGAGAGAGAGAGAGAGAGACAGATTGTGGAGAGAGAGGGAGAGAGACAGACTGTGGAGAGAGAGGGAGAGAGACAGACAGTGGAGAGAGAGAGAGAGAGGGGCAGACTGTGGAAAGAGAGGGAGAGAGACAGACTGTGGAGAGAGAGTGAGAGAGACAGACTGTGGAGAGAGAGGGAGAGAGACAGACTGTGGAGAGAGAGTGAGAGAGACAGACTGTGGAGAGAGAGGGAGAGAGACCGACTGTGGAGAGAGAGTGAGAGAGACAGACTGTGGAGAGAGAGGGAGAGAGACCGACTGTGGAGAGAGAGGGAGGGAGACAGACTGTGGAGAGAGAGGGAGAGAGACAGACTGTGGAGAGAGAGGGAGAGAGACAGACTGTGGAGAGAGAGTGAGAGAGACAGACTGTGGAGAGAGAGGGAGAGAGACAGACTGTGGAGAGAGAGGGAGATAGACAGACTGTGGAGAGAGAGGGAGAGAGACCGACTGTGGAGAGAGAGTGAGAGAGACAGACTCTGGAGAGAGAGGGAGAGAGACAGCCTGCAGAGAGAAGGGGAGAGAGACAGAATGTGGAGAGAGAGGGAGAGAGACAGACTGTTCAGAGAGATGGAGATAGACAGACTGTGGAGAGAGAGGGAGAGAGACCGACTGCGGAGAGAGAGTGAGAGAGACAGACTGTGGAGAGAGAGGGAGAGAGACAGATTGTGGAGAGAGAGGGAGAGAGTCAGACTGTGGAGAGAGAGGGAGATAGACAGACTGTGGAGAGAGAGGGAGAGAGACAGACTGTGGAGAGAGAGGGAGAGAGACAGACTGTGGAGAGGGAGGGAGATAGACAGACTGTGGAGAGAGCGGGAGAGAGACCGACTGTGGAGAGAGAGTGAGAGAGGCAGACTGTGGAGAGAGAGGGAGAGAGACAGTCTGTGGAGAGAGAGAGAGAGAGACAGATTGTGGAGAGAGAGGGAGAGAGACAGGCTGTGGAGAGAGAGGGAGAGAGACAGACTGTGGAGAGAGAGGGAGAGAGACAGACTGTGGAGAGAGAGGGAGAGAGACAGACTGTGGAGGGAGAGGGAGAGAGACAGACTGTGGAGAGAGAGGGAGAGAGTCAGACTGTGCCGAGAGAGGGAGAGAGACAGACTTTGGAGAGAGAGGGAGAGAGACAGAATGTAGAGAGAGAGAGAGAGAGAGAGACTGTGGAGAGAGAGGGAGAGAGACCGACTGTGGAGAGAGAGTGAGAGAGACAGACTGTGGAGAGAGAGAGAGAGGGACAGACTGTGGAAAGAGAGGGAGACAGACAGACTGTGGAGAGAGAGTGAGAGAGACAGACTGTGGAGAGAGAGGGAGAGAGACAGACTGTGGAGAGAGAGTGAGAGAGACAGACTGTGGAGAGAGAGGGAGAGAGACCGACTGTGGAGAGAGAGGGAGGGAGACAGACTTTGGAGAGAGAGGGAGAGAGACAGACTGTGGAGAGAGAGGGAGAGAGACAGACTGTGGAGAGAGAGGGAGAGAGACAGACTGTGGAGAGAGAGGGAGAGAGACAGACTGTGGCGAGAGAGGGAGAGAGACAGACTGTGGAGAGAGAGAGAGGGAGGCAGACTGTGGAGAGAGAGGGAGAGAGACAGACTGTGGAGAGAGAGGGAGAGAGACAGACTGTGGAGAGAGAGGGAGAGAGACACACTGTGGAGAGAGAGGGAGACAGACAGAACGTGGAGAGAGAGGGACAGAGACAGAATGGAGAGAGAGGGAGAGAGGCAGACTGTGGAGAGAAAGGGAGAGAGACAGACTGTGGAGAGAGAGTGAGAGAGACAGACTGTGGAGAGAGAGGGAGTGAGACAGATTGTGGAGAGAGAGGGAGAGAGACAGACTGTGGAGAGAGAGGGAGAGAGACAGACTGTGGAGAGAGAGGGAGAGAGAAAGACTGAGGAGAGAGAGGGAGAGAGACAGACTGTGGAGAGAGAGGGAGAGAGACAGACTGTGGAGAGAGAGGGAGAGAGACAGACTATGGAGAGAGAGGGAGAGAGACAGACTGTGGAGAGAGAGGCAGAGAGACAGAATGTGGAGAGTGAGGGACAGAGAAAGACTGGAGAGAGAGGGAGAGAGGCAGACTGTGGAGAGAGAGGGAGAGAGACAGACTGTGGGGAGAGAGAGAGTCCGACTGTGGAGAGAGAGGGAGAGAGACAGACAGTGGAGAGAGAGTGAGAGAGACAGACTGTGGAGAGAGAGGGAGAGAGACAGACTGTGGAGAGAGAGGGAGTGAGACAGACTGTGGAGAGAGAGGGAGAGAGACAGACTGTGGAGAGAGAGGGAGAGAGACAGGCTTTGGAGAGAGAGGGAGAGAGACAGACTGTGGAGAGAGAGGGAGTGAGACAGACTGTGGAGAGAGAGGGAGAGAGACAGACTGTGGAGAGAGAGGGAGAGAGACAGACTGTGGAGAGAGAGGGAGAGAGACCGACTGTGGAGTGAGAGGGAGATAGACAGACTGTGGAGAGAGAGGGAGAGAGACCGACTGTGGAGAGAGAGTGAGAGAGACAGACTGTGGAGAGAGAGGGAGAGAGACAGACTGTGGAGAGAGAGTGAGAGAGACAGACTGTGGAGAGAGAGGGAGAGAGACCGACTGTGGAGAGAGAGTGAGAGAGACAGACTGTGGAGAGAGAGGGAGAGAGACCGACTGTGGAGAGAGAGAGAGGGAGACAGACTGTGGAGAGAGAGGGAGAGAGACAGACTGTGGAGAGAGAGGGAGAGAGACAGACTGTGGAGAGAGAGTGAGAGAGACAGACTGTGGAGAGAGAGGGAGAGAGACAGACTGTGGAGAGAGAGGGAGATAGACAGACTGTGGAGAGAGAGGGAGAGAGACCGACTGTGGAGAGAGAGTGAGAGAGACAGACTCTGGAGAGAGAGGGAGAGAGACAGCCTGCGGAGAGAAGGGGAGAGCGACAGAATGTGGAGAGAGAGGGAGAGAGACAGACTGTTCAGAGAGAGGGAGAGAGACAGACTGTGAATAGAGCGGGAGAGAGACCGACTGTGGAGAGAGAGTGAGAGAGACAGACTGTGGAGTGAGAGGGAGAGAGGCAGACTGTGGAGAGAGAGGGAGGGAGACAGACTGTGGAGAGAGAGGGAGATAGACAGACTGTGGAGAGAGAGGGAGAGAGACCGACTGTGGAGAGAGAGTGAGAGAGACAAACTGTGGAGAGAGAGGGAGAGAGACAGACTGTGGAGAGAGAGGGAGAGAGACAGACTGTGGAGAGAGAGGGAGAGAGACAGACTGTGGAGAGAGAGGGAGAGAGACAGACTGTGGAGGGAGAGGGAGAGAGACAGACTGTGACGGGAGAGGGAGAGAGACAGACTGTGGAGAGAGAGGGAGAGAGTCAGACTGTGGCGAGAGAGGGAGAGAGACAGACTGTGGAGAGAGAGGGAGAGAGACCGACTGTGGAGAGAGAGACTACCTCACGACCATCAGAGACACAAAACAGAGACAGACCCTCACCAGGTACAGACTAAGCGACCACCAACTGGAAATTGAAAAAGGCAGATACAAGAAATCCTGGCAGCCTAGAGAGAATAGAATATGCGATCAATGTCTGGCTGGCGAGGTTGAAACAGAAATGCATTTCCTCCTAAAATGCGAAAAATTCAACACATCAAGAAACATATTATTCAACAAGCTAAGCCAAACAACCCCAGATTTCAAGGAATTGGATGATCTGTCAAAATTGAGATTAGTCCTAGGAGAAGGAGACAGACCATACCTTGGGGCTAAATATGTAACAACATGTCACAACCTGAGGACTGTTTAAAAGTAAGACTGTTTAAAATTAATATTGAACGTACCAAATGAAGTAGAAAGACTGTTTAAAATTAATATTGTTTAAAAGTAATATTGTATATACCCAACAAATGTCAAATCGATTGACACCTACAGAATGTTGGAAAACTGTACCTTTTTGCTATGTAAGCTTTGGCAATATGGTTCTCTGTAAACTTTCATGCCAATAAAGCATTTGAACTGAACTGAACTGTGGAGAGAGAGAGAGAGGGACAGACTGTGGAAAGAGAGGGAGAGAGACAGACTGTGGAGAGAGAGTGAGAGAGACAGACTGTGGAGAGAGAGTGAGAGAGACAGACTGTGGAGAGAGAGTGAGAGAGACAGACTGTGGAGAGAGAGGGAGAGAGACCGACTGTGGAGATAGAGGGAGGGAGACAGACTGTGGAGAGAGAGGGAGAGAGACAGACTGTGGAGAGAGAGGGAGAGAGACAGACTGTGGAGAGAGAGTGAGAGAGACAGACTGTGGAGAGAGAGGGAGAGAGACAGACTGTGGAGAGAGAGGGAGATAGACAGACTGTGGAGAGAGAGGGAGAGAGACCGACTGTGGAGAAAGAGTGAGAGAGACAGACTGTGGAGAGAGAGGGAGAGAGGCAGATTGTGGAGAGAGAGGGAAAGAGACAGACTGTGGAGAGAGAGAGAGAGACAGATTGTGCAGAGAGAGGGAGAGAGACAGACTGTGGAGAGAGAGGGAGTGAGACAGACTGTGGAGAGAGAGGGAGTGAGACAGACTGTGGAGAGAGAGGGAGAGAGACAGACTGTGGAGAGAGAGGGAGAGAGACAGACTGTGGAGAGAGAGGGAGAGAGACCGACTGTGGAGTGAGAGGGAGGGAGACAGACTGTGGAGAGAGAGGGAGAGAGACAGACTGTGGAGAGAGAGGGAGAGAGACAGACTGTGGAGAGAGAGTGAGAGAGACAGACTGTGGAGTGAGAGGGAGAGAGAAAGACTGTGGAGAGAGAGGGAGAGAGACAGACAGTGGCGAGAGAGGGAGAGAGACAGACTGTGGAGAGAGAGAGAGAGAGGCAGACTGTGGAGAGAGAGGGAGAGAGACAGACTGTGGAGAGAGAGGGAGAGAGACAGACTGCGGAGAGAGAGGGAGAGAGACACACTGTGGAGAGAGAGGGAGACAGACAGAACGTGGAGAGAGAGGGACAGAGACAGACTGGAGAGAGAGGGAGAGAGGCAGACTGTGGAGAGAGAGGGAGAGAGACAGACTGTGGGGAGAGAGAGAGAGAGACCGACTGTGGAGAGAGAGGGAGAGAGACAGACTGTGGAGAGAGAGTGAGAGAGACAGACTGTGGAGAGAGAGGGAGAGAGTCAGACTGTGGCGAGAGAGGGAGAGAGACAGACTGTGGAGAGAGAGGGAGAGAGGCAGACTGTAGAGACAGAGAGAGAGAGAGAGACTGTGGAGAGAGAGGGAGAGAGACCGACTGTGGAGAGAGAGTGAGAGAGACAGACTGTGGAGAGAGAGAGAGAGGGACAGACTGTGGAAAGAGAGGGAGAGAGACAGACTGTGGAGAGAGAGTGAGAGAGACAGACTGTGGAGAGAGAGTGAGAGAGACAGACTGTGGAGAGAGAGTGAGAGAGACAGACTGTGGAGAGAGAGGGAGAGAGACCGACTGTGGAGATAGAGGGAGGGAGACAGACTGTGGAGAGAGAGGGAGAGAGACAGACTGTGGAGAGAGAGGGAGAGAGACAGACTGTGGAGAGAGAGTGAGAGAGACAGACTGTGGAGAGAGAGGGAGAGAGACAGACTGTGGAGAGAGAGGGAGATAGACAGACTGTGGAGAGAGAGGGAGAGAGACCGACTGTGGAGAAAGAGTGAGAGAGACAGACTGTGGAGAGAGAGGGAGAGAGACAGATTGTGGAGAGAGAGGGAAAGAGACAGACTGTGGAGAGAGAGAGAGAGACAGATTGTGCAGAGAGAGGGACAGAGACAGACTGTGGAGAGAGAGGGAGTGAGACAGACTGTGGAGAGAGAGGGAGAGAGACAGACTGTGGAGAGAGAGGGAGAGAGACAGACTGTGGAGAGAGAGGGAGAGAGACAGACTGTGGAGAGAGAGGGAGAGAGACCGACTGCGGAGTGAGAGGGAGGGAGACAGACTGTGGAGAGAGAGGGAGAGAGACAGACTGTGGAGAGAGAGGGAGAGAGACAGACTGTGGAGAGAGAGTGAGAGAGACAGACTGTGGAGTGAGAGGGAGAGAGACAGACTGTGGAGAGAGAGGGAGAGAGACAGACTGTGGCGAGAGAGGGAGAGTGACAGACTGTGGAGAGAGAGAGAGAGAGGCAGACTGTGGAGAGAGACTTGAGAGACAGACTGTGGAGAGAGAGGGAGAGAGACAGACTGCGGAGAGAGAGGGAGAGAGACACACTGTGGAGAGTGAGGGAGACAGACAGAACGTGGAGAGAGAGGGACAGAGACAGACTGGAGAGAGAGGGAGAGAGGCAGACTGTGGAGAGAGAGGGAGAGAGACAGACTGTGGGGAGAGAGAGAGAGAGACCGACTGTGGAGAGAGAGGGAGAGAGACAGACTGCGGAGAGAGAGTGAGAGAGACAGACTGTGGAGAGAGAGGGAGTGAGACAGATTGTGGAGAGAGAGGGAGAGAGACAGACTGTGGAGAGAGAGGGAGAGAGACAGACTGTGGAGAGAGAGGGAGAGAGAAAGACTGAGGAGAGAGAGGGAGAGAGACAGACTGTGGAGAGAGAGGGAGAGAGACAGACTGTGGAGAGAGAGGGAGAGAGACAGACTATGGAGAGAGAGGGAGAGAGACAGACTGTGGAGAGAGAGGCAGAGAGACAGAATGTGGAGAGTGAGGGACAGAGAAAGACAGGAGAGAGAGAGAGAGGCAGACTGTGGAGAGAGAGGGAGAGAGACAGACTGTGGGGAGAGAGAGAGTCCGACTGTGGAGAGAGAGGGAGAGAGACAGACAGTGGAGAGAGAGTGAGAGAGACAGACTGTGGAGAGAGAGGGAGAGAGACAGACTGTGGAGAGAGAGGGAGTGAGACAGACTGTGGAGAGCGATGGAGAGAGACAGACTGTGGAGAGAGAGGGAGAGAGACAGGCTTTGGAGAGAGAGGGAGAGAGACAGACTGTGGAGAGAGAGGGAGTGAGACAGACTGTGGAGAGAGAGGGAGAGAGACAGACTGTGGAGAGAGAGGGAGAGAGACAGACTGTGGAGAGAGAGGGAGAGAGACAGACTGTGGAGAGAGAGGGAGAGAGACCGACTGTGGAGTGAGAGGGAGGGAGACAGACTGTGGAGAGAGAGGGAGAGAGACAGACTGTGGAGAGAGAGGGAGAGAGACCGACTGTGGAGAGAGAGTGAGAGAGACAGACTGTGGAGTGAGAGGGAGAGAGACAGACTGTGGAGAGAGAGGGAGATAGACAGACAGTGGAGAGAGAGAGAGAGAGACAGATTGTGGAGAGAGAGGGAGAGAGACAGACTGTGGAGAGAGAGGGAGAGAGACAGACAGTGGAGAGAGAGAGAGAGAGGGGCAGACTGTGGAAAGAGAGGGAGAGAGACAGACTGTGGAGAGAGAGTGAGAGAGACAGACTGTGGAGAGAGAGGGAGAGAGACAGACTGTGGAGAGAGAGTGAGAGAGACAGACTGTGGAGAGAGAGGGAGAGAGACAGACTGTGGAGAGAGAGGGAGAGAGACAGACTGTGGAGAGAGAGTGAGAGAGACAGACTGTGGAGAGAGAGGGAGAGAGACAGACTGTGGAGAGAGAGGGAGATAGACAGACTGTGGAGAGAGAGGGAGAGAGACCGACTGTGGAGAGAGAGTGAGAGAGACAGACTCTGGAGAGAGAGGGAGAGAGACAGCCTGCGGAGAGAAGGGGAGAGAGACAGAATGTGGAGAGAGAGGGAGAGAGACAGACTGTTCAGAGGGAGGGAGAGAGACAGACTGTGGAGAGAGGGGGAGAGAGACCGACTGTGGAGAGAGAGTGAGAGAGACAGACTGTGGAGTGAGAGGGAGAGAGACAGACTGTGGAGAGAGAGGGAGAGAGACAGATTGTGGAGAGAGAGGGAGAGAGACAGACTGTGGAGAGAGAGGGAGAGAGACAGACTGTGGAGAGAGAGGGAGAGAGACAGACTGTGGAGGGAGAGGGAGAGAGACAGACTGTGGAGAGAGAGGGAGAGAGACCGACTGTGGAGAGAGAGGGAGGGAGACAGACTTTGGAGAGAGAGGGAGAGAGACAGACTGTGGAGAGAGAGGGAGAGAGACAGACTGTGGGGAGAGAGAGAGAGAGACCGACTGTGGAGAGAGAGGGAGAGAGACAGACTGTGGAGAGAGAGTGAGAGAGACAGACTGTGGAGAGAGAGGGAGTGAGACAGATTGTGGAGAGAGAGGGAGAGAGACAGACTGTGGAGAGAGAGGGAGAGAGACAGACTGTGGAGAGAGAGGGAGAGAGAAAGACTGAGGAGAGAGAGGGAGAGAGACAGACTGTGGAGAGAGAGGGAGAGAGATAATCTGTGGAGAGAGAGGGAGAGAGACAGACTATGGAGAGAGAGGGAGAGAGACAGACTGTGGAGAGAGAGGCAGAGAGACAGAATGTGGAGAGTGAGGGACAGAGAAAGACTGGAGAGAGAGGGAGAGAGGCAGACTGTGGAGAGAGAGGGAGAGAGACAGACTGTGGGGAGAGAGAGAGTCCGACTGTGGAGTGAGAGGGAGAGAGACAGACTGTGGAGAGAGAGGGAGATAGACAGACAGTGGAGAGAGAGAGAGAGAGACAGATTGTGGAGAGAGAGGGAGAGAGACAGACTGTGGAGAGAGAGGGAGAGAGACAGACAGTGGAGAGAGAGAGAGAGAGGGGCAGACTGTGGAAAGAGAGGGAGAGAGACAGACTGTGGAGAGAGAGTGAGAGAGACAGACTGTGGAGAGAGAGGGAGAGAGACAAACTGTGGAGAGAGAGTGAGAGAGACAGACTGTGGAGAGAGAGGGAGAGAGACCGACTGTGGAGAGAGAGTTTGAGAGACAGACTGTGGAGAGAGAGGGTGAAAGACCGACTGTGGAGAGAGAGGGAGGGAGACAGACTGTGGAGAGAGAGGGAGAGAGACAGACTGTGGAGAGAGAGGGAGAGAGACAGACTGTGGATGGAGAGTGAGAGAGACAGACTGTGGAGAGAGAGGGAGAGAGACAGACTGTGGAGAGAGAGGGAGATAGACAGACTGTGGAGAGAGAGGGAGAGAGACCGACTGTGGAGAGAGAGTGAGAGAGACAGACTCTGGAGAGAGAGGGAGAGAGACAGCCTGCGGAGAGGGGGAGAGAGACAGAATGTGGAGAGAGAGGGAGAGAGACAGACTGTTCAGAGAGAGGGAGAGAGACAGACTGTGGAGAGAGGGGGAGGGAGACCGACTGTGGAGAGAGAGTGAGAGAGACAGACTGTGGAGTGAGAGGGAGAGAGACAGACTGTGGAGAGAGAGGGAGGGAGACAGACTGTGGAGAGAGAGGGAGATAGACAGACTGTGGAGAGAGAGGGAGAGAGACCGACTGTGGAGAGAGAGTGAGAGAGACAGACTGTGGAGAGAGAGGGAGAGAGACAGATTGTGGAGAGAGAGGGAGAGAGTCAGACTGTGGAGAGAGAGGGAGATAGACAGACTGTGGAGAGAGAGGGAGAGAGACAGACTGTGGAGAGAGAGGGAGAGAGACAGACTGTGGAGAGGGAGGGAGATAGACAGACTGTGGAGAGAGCGGGAGAGAGACCGACTGTGGAGAGAGAGTGAGAGAGGCAGACTGTGGAGAGAGAGGGAGAGAGACAGACTGTGGAGAGAGAGAGAGAGAGACAGATTGTGGAGAGAGAGGGAGAGAGACAGGCTGTGGAGAGAGAGGGAGAGAGACAGACTGTGGAGAGAGAGGGAGAGAGACAGACTGTGGAGAGAGAGGGACAGAGACAGACTGTGGAGGGAGAGGGAGAGAGACAGACTGTGGAGAGAGAGGGAGAGAGTCAGACTGTGGCGAGAGAGGGAGAGAGACAGACTGTGGAGAGAGAGGGAGAGAGACAGAATGTAGAGAGAGAGAGAGAGAGAGAGACTGTGGAGAGAGAGGGAGAGAGACCGACTGTGGAGAGAGAGTGAGAGAGACAGACTGTGGAGAGAGAGAGAGAGGGACAGACTGTGGAAAGAGAGGGAGACAGACAGACTGTGGAGAGAGAGTGAGAGAGACAGACTGTGGAGAGAGAGGGAGAGAGACAGACTGTGGAGAGAGAGTGAGAGAGACAGACTGTGGAGAGAGAGGGAGAGAGACCGACTGGGGAGAGAGAGGGAGGGAGACAGACTTTGGAGAGAGAGGGAGAGAGACAGACTGTGGAGAGAGAGGGAGAGAGACAGACTGTGGAGAGAGAGGGAGAGAGACAGACTGTGGAGAGAGAGTGAGAGAGACAGACTGTGGAGTGAGAGGGAGAGAGACAGACTGTGGAGAGAGAGGGAGAGAGACAGACTGTGGCGAGAGAGGGAGAGAGACAGACTGTGGAGAGAGAGAGAGAGAGGCAGACTGTGGAGAGAGAGGGAGAGAGACAGACTGTGGAGAGAGAGGGAGAGAGACAGACTGTGGAGAGAGAGGGAGAGAGACACACTGTGGAGAGAGTGGGAGACAGACAGACTGAGGAGAGAGAGGGAGAGAGACAGACTGTGGAGAGAGAGGGAGAGAGATAGTCTGTGGAGAGAGAGGGAGAGAGACAGACTATGGAGAGAGAGGGAGAGAGACAGACTGTGGAGAGAGAGGCAGAGAGACAGAATGTGGAGAGTGAGGGACAGAGAAAGACTGGAGAGAGAGGGAGAGAGGCAGACTGTGGAGAGAGAGGGAGAGAGACAGACTGTGGGGAGAGAGACAGTCCGACTGTGGAGAGAGAGGGAGAGAGACAGACAGTGGAGAGAGAGTGAGAGAGACAGACTGTGGAGAGAGAGGGAGAGAGACAGACTGTAGAGAGAGAGGGGGTGAGACAGACTGTGGAGAGAGAGGGAGAGAGACAGACTGTGCCAAAAGACGCAGCCCTCCCACCCCCTCTACCATTGGGAGCCGTAACCCAAACAGGACCACCAATGTCCCCCACCCCCCTTTACAAAACCAACAACAGAACCCAAGACCCCCCTCTAGACCACAGACTGTAGACCAAGAACTGAGAAAGATCATGACGATGCTGAACAGCCCGATAGAAAGCCGGAGAAATTATTAATATTGTTATTTATCATTATCATTATTGTTATCTTATCAGTATTATTACTACTATTAGATAGATATATGTGCATGCCTCATGAAATTTATACTAAATCATCATTTAGCATTATAGAAAATAGTGTTTCCACACTCATCCCACAAAATAGGTCCATTTTATTTCGTTTTATTGAACTATATAAATGCGTTCTTTCCACATAAGCTGCTGGAATATCCAGGGCCTCCGCTCCTCAACTTTTGGGATGAAGAGTACAGACCCTGAATTCCTAAAAGCTATAAAAGACATTGATATAATTGTGTTAACAGAAACATGGTGCCAAAAGGACATGCCGACCCACTGTCCCCCAATGTACCATGAAATTATTGTGCCTTCAGTAAAGAACATTAAGACACGCAAGGGCAGAACCTCCGGGGGAATCCTGGTGTGGTATAAAGGAGAACTGAACAAACACATCTCACCGATAAAACAGGGAAAATCACACGTATGGCTAAAATTAGATAAAAATATAGGAATAGTAAAAAACGATGTTTACTTATGTGCGATCTACATACCTCCAATAGAATCGCCATATTTTGAAGAGGAGATATTTGACACTCTCCACATGGAAATCAGCCATTTCCAGGCCCAAGGAAAGGTGCTACTATGTGGGGACCTAAATGCAAGGACAGGATGTGAACCTGACTTCATAGACCCACAGGGCAACAACCATGTGTTTGGCCAGACCCCTCTATATGTCACACCAGCCATCGCAAACCGAAACAACCTCGATTGTGAAATAAATAAAAGCGGTAGGGAGGTAGTGCAACTCTGCCGAGCCTTAGGCCTGTACATAGTTAACGGTAGGTTCAGAGGGGACTCCTTAGGGAGACTCACATATTCCTCAACTCTTGGGTCTGGTGTGGTGGATTATACAATCACTGACCTGGACCCCTGCGATATCAACGCATTCACTGTCAGGCAGCAATCCCCCCTCTCAGACCATAACCAAATAAATGTGTACCTTAAACTTTCTGCCCAAACTACAGACACAAAAAAGGAACCCAGTAAGCTACATAAAATAAACCAGACATACAGATGGGCCCCAGACAGTGGAGATAAATTCATCACAGCACTAAATTCACCTGATCTCACAAGTAAAATTTCAAAATTTAAAGAAAATCTATATGAGATCACCAGAGATGGGGTAAACATGGCCATAGAGGATATAAATATGATCTTTCATGAGGCAGCTGTAAAAGCCGACCTCGTGAAACAGAAGAGGAAGAGTCACAAAAGACAAAATAAAAATAAGAAATGGTTTGACCACGAATGCAAAAATGCCAGAAAAGACCTGAGAAAAATATCAAACCAAAAGCATCGCCAACCAAACAATCCGGACCTACGTACTAGATACAATGAAACCCTCAAAAGATATAAACACACCATTAGGAACAAAACACAAAACTATACCCACAAAATACTAGAAGAAATTGAAAACTCCACCAACCCAAAACAATTCTGGGAAATGTGGAATAACCTGAGTACAACACAATTGCAAGCATTACCAATCCAAGATGGCGACATCTGGAGAACACATTTTGAAAACCTCTACAAAGACATCCCAATAAACGAAACAAACCCAAGTCAACATCAGGTCACAGAAAAACTCCACACATTAGAAGCAACAATCAAAGACAACCAAAACCCTCTAGACTCCCCAATCACATGGAAAGAAATGGCCACAAAAACAAAATCTCTCCACCTAAAGAAAGCCTGTGGCCCAGACAACATCAAAAATGAAATGCTCAAGTTCAGCAATATGGAGATGCAGGGTGCGGTACTCAAATTATTCAACATCATATTACGTTCAGGCTGTTTTCCCGATATCTGGTGCCAAGGACTAATCTCCCCCATATATAAAAGCGGAAACAAATCAGACCCAAATAACTACCGCGGCATCTGTGTCAACAGTTGTCTAGGGAAGTTATTCTGCAGTATTCTAAATAGTAGATTACTTGATTTTCTTAACAAACATAATATCCTCAGAAAAAACCAAATAGGCTTTCTTCCAAAACACCGCACCGCCGACCATATCTATACCCTTCACACCCTCATTGAAAAACATATACACCAAACAAAAAATGGGAAAATATTCGCCTGTTTCATCGACTTCAAGAAAGCCTTTGACTCTATATGGCACGAAGGGCTCTATTATAAACTTCTTCAATGTGGAATAGGGGGCAAAGTCTATGACCTTATTAAATCAATGTATCTGAAAAACAAATGCGGGGTCAAAATTGGAGACAAACGCACCGATTTCTTCACCCAGAGAAGAGGCGTCCGGCAGGGCTGCAATTTGAGCCCGACCCTGTTCAACATATACATAAATGAATTAGCAGACATGCTGGAGCAAAGCGAGTCACCAGGTCTCCATCTCCTAGATGGAGAAGTGAAATCCCTGTTCTATGCGGACGACCTGGTTCTGCTGTCTCCCACAGAACAGGGATTACAGCAACAACTAGACCTACTCGACAAATACTGCCAAAATTGGGCTCTAACAGTAAATCTAAAGAAAACCAACATCATGATTTTTCAAAAAAGGCCCAGATGTCAGGAAAACAAATACCAGTTTACCCTCAGTGATATCACTATAGGACACACTATGAGCTACACCTACCTTGGTCTAACTATTACAGCATCAGGGAGCTTCAGCATAGCAGTGAATGCACTAAAAGAAAAAGCCCGAAGAGCCCTATATGCAATAAAAAGAAAATTCTACAACATCCAAATCCCAATCAAAATCTGGCTCAAAATATTTGACAGCATAATCCTGCCCATTGCACTGTACGGTAGTGAAGTATGGGGCCCGCTAAATCACCAAAGCTACACTAAATGGGAAAAACATACAATAGAAGCCCTACATGCAGAATTCTGCCGAAGCATCCTTCGCACCCAAAGGAAAACGCCAACAAATGCATGCAGAGCCGAACTAGGCAGATACCCACTGATAATAAACATCCAAAAACGAGCACTAAACTTCCTAAATCACCTCAAATCTAGCTCCCCAGACACCCTTCATTTCAAAGCCTTTCAGACCCAAGAGCTAAACCCAGAAAAGAGTCCCCTGAGTCAGCTGCTACGGAAACTAAGTACTCAGCCGGACCCTGACCAGCCGAGACCAACACAGCCGCCCAAACACCAATCCGAGTGAACCAAATCATTAAAAAATGCAAAGAAACCTACCTGGAACATTGGAACAAAATAACCGAAAGCCAAAGCAGATTAGAATGTTACCGGGCCCTAAAAAGAGAATATAAACTGGCAGACTACCTCACGACCATCAGAGACACAAAACAGAGACAGACCCTCACCAGGTACAGACTAAGCGACCACCAACTGGAAATTGAAAAAGGCAGATACAAGAAATCCTGGCAGCCTAGAGAGAATAGAATATGCGATCAATGTCTGGCTGGCGAGGTTGAAACAGAAATGCATTTCCTCCTAAAATGCGAAAAATTCAACACATCAAGAAACATATTATTCAACAAGCTAAGCCAAACAACCCCAGATTTCCAGGAATTGGATGATCTGTCAAAATTGAGATTAGTCCTAGGAGAAGGAGACAGACCATACCTTGGGGCCAAATATGTAACAACATGTCACAACCTGAGGACTGTTTAAAATTAAGACTGTTTAAAATTAATATTGAACGTACCAAATGAAGTACAAAGACTGTTTAAAATTAATATTGTTTAAAAGTAATATTGTATGTACCCAACAAATGTCAAATCGATTGACACCTACAGAATGTTGGAAAACTGTACCTTTTTGCTATGTAAGCTTTGGCAATATGGTTCTCTGTAAACTTTCATGCCAATAAAGCATTTTAATTGGAATTGGAATTGGAATTGGAGAGAGACAGGCTTTGGAGAGAGAGGGAGAGAGACAGACTGTGGAGAGAGAGGGAGTGAGACAGACTGTGGAGAGAGAGGGAGAGAGACAGACTGTGGAGAGAGAGGGAGAGAGACAGACTGTGGAGGGAGAGGGAGAGAGACAGACTGTGGAGAGAGAGGGAGAGAGTCAGACTGTGGCGAGAGAGGGAGAGAGACAGACTGTGGAGAGAGAGGGAGAGAGACAGAATGTAGAGAGAGAGAGAGAGAGAGAGACTGTGGAGAGAGAGGGAGAGAGACCGACTGTGGAGAGAGAGTGAGAGAGACAGACTGTGGAGAGAGAGAGAGAGGGACAGACTGTGGAAAGAGAGGGAGACAGACAGACTGTGGAGAGAGAGTGAGAGAGACAGACTGTGGAGAGAGAGGGAGAGAGACAGACTGTGGAGAGAGAGTGAGAGAGACAGACTGTGGAGAGAGAGGGAGAGAGACCGACTGTGGAGAGAGAGGGAGGGAGACAGACTTTGGAGAGAGAGGGAGAGAGACAGACTGTGGAGAGAGGGAGAGAGACAGACTGTGGAGAGAGAGGGAGAGAGACAGACTGTGGAGAGAGAGTGAGAGAGACAGACTGTGGAGTGAGAGGTAGAGAGACAGACTGTGGAGAGAGAGGGAGAGAGACAGACTGTGGCGAGAGAGGGAGAGAGACAGACTGTGGAGAGAGAGAGAGAGAGACAGACTGTGGAGAGAGAGGGAGAGAGACAGACTGTGGAGAGAGAGGGAGAGAGACACACTGTGGAGAGAGAGGGAGACAGACAGAACGTGGAGAGAGAGGGACAGAGACAGACTGGAGAGAGAGGGAGAGAGGCAGACTGTGGAGAGAGAGGGAGAGAGACAGACTGTGGGGAGAGAGAGAGAGAGACCGACTGTGGAGAGAGAGGGAGAGAGACAGACTGTGGAGAGAGAGTGAGAGAGACAGACTGTGGAGAGAGAGGGAGTGAGACAGATTGTGGAGAGAGAGGGAGAGAGACAGACTGTGGAGAGAGAGGGAGAGAGACAGACTGTGGAGAGAGAGGGAGAGAGAAAGACTGAGGAGAGAGAGGGAGAGAGACAGACTGTGGAGAGAGAGGGAGAGAGACAGACTGTGGAGAGAGAGGGAGAGAGACAGACTATGGAGAGAGAGGGAGAGAGACAGACTGTGGAGAGAGAGGCAGAGAGACAGAATGTGGAGAGTGAGGGACAGAGAAAGACTGGAGAGAGAGGGAGAGAGGCAGACTGTGGAGAGAGAGGGAGAGAGACAGACTGTGGGGAGAGAGAGAGTCCGACTGTGGAGAGAGAGGGAGAGAGACAGACAGTGGAGAGAGAGTGAGAGAGACAGACTGTGGAGAGAGAGGGAGAGAGACAGACTGTGGAGAGAGAGGGAGTGAGACAGACTGTGGAGAGAGAGGGAGAGAGACAGACTGTGGAGAGAGAGGGAGAGAGACAGGCTTTGGAGAGAGAGGGAGAGAGACAGACTGTGGAGAGAGAGGGAGTGAGACAGACTGTGGAGAGAGAGGGAGAGAGACAGACTGTGGAAAGAGAGGGAGACAGACAGACTGTGGAGAGAGAGTGAGAGAGACAGACTGTGGAGAGAGAGGGAGAGAGACAGACTGTGGAGAGAGAGTGAGAGAGACAGACTGTGGAGAGAGAGGGAGAGAGACCGACTGTGGAGAGAGAGGGAGGGAGACAGACTTTGGAGAGAGAGGGAGAGAGACAGACTGTGGAGAGAGAGGGAGAGAGACAGACTGTGGAGAGAGAGGGAGAGAGACAGACTGTGGAGAGAGAGTGAGAGAGACAGACTGTGGAGTGAGAGGTAGAGAGACAGACTGTGGAGAGAGAGGGAGAGAGACAGACTGTGGCGAGAGAGGGAGAGAGACAGACTGTGGAGAGAGAGAGAGAGAGACAGACTGTGGAGAGAGAGGGAGAGAGACAGACTGTGGAGAGAGAGGGAGAGAGACACACTGTGGAGAGAGAGGGAGACAGACAGAACGTGGAGAGAGAGGGACAGAGACAGACTGGAGAGAGAGGGAGAGAGGCAGACTGTGGAGAGAGAGGGAGAGAGACAGACTGTGGGGAGAGAGAGAGAGAGACCGACTGTGGAGAGAGAGGGAGAGAGACAGACTGTGGAGAGAGAGTGAGAGAGACAGACTGTGGAGAGAGAGGGAGTGAGACAGATTGTGGAGAGAGAGGGAGAGAGACAGACTGTGGAGAGAGAGGGAGAGAGACAGACTGTGGAGAGAGAGGGAGAGAGAAAGACTGAGGAGAGAGAGGGAGAGAGACAGACTGTGGAGAGAGAGGGAGAGAGACAGACTGTGGAGAGAGAGGGAGAGAGACAGACTATGGAGAGAGAGGGAGAGAGACAGAATGTGGAGAGTGAGGGACAGAGAAAGACTGGAGAGAGAGGGAGAGAGGCAGACTGTGGAGAGAGAGGGAGAGAGACAGACTGTGGGGAGAGAGAGAGTCCGACTGTGGAGAGAGAGGGAGAGAGACAGACAGTGGAGAGAGAGTGAGAGAGACAGACTGTGGAGAGAGAGGGAGAGAGACAGACTGTGGAGAGAGAGGGAGTGAGACAGACTGTGGAGAGAGAGGGAGAGAGACAGACTGTGGAGAGAGAGGGAGAGAGACAGGCTTTGGAGAGAGAGGGAGAGAGACAGACTGTGGAGAGAGAGGGAGTGAGACAGACTGTGGAGAGAGAGGGAGAGAGACAGACTGTGGAGAGAGAGGGAGAGAGACAGACTGTGGAGAGAGAGGGAGAGAGACAGACTGTGGAGAGAGAGGGAGAGAGACCGACTGTGGAGTGAGAGGGAGATAGACAGACTGTGGAGAGAGAGGGAGAGAGACCGACTGTGGAGAGAGAGTGAGAGAGACAGACTGTGGAGAGAGAGGGAGAGAGACAGACTGTGGAGAGAGAGTGAGAGGGACAGACTGTGGAGAGAGAGGGAGAGAGACCGACTGTGGAGAGAGAGTGAGAGAGACAGACTGTGGAGAGAGAGGGAGAGAGACCGACTGTGGAGAGAGAGGGAGGGAGACAGACTGTGGAGAGAGAGGGAGAGAGACAGACTGTGGAGAGAGAGGGAGAGAGACAGACTGTGGAGAGAGAGTGAGAGAGACAGACTGTGGAGAGAGAGGGAGAGAGACAGACTGTGGAGAGAGAGGGAGATAGACAGACTGTGGAGAGAGAGGGAGAGAGACCAACTGTGGAGAGAGAGTGAGAGAGACAGACTCTGGAGAGAGAGCGAGAGAGACAGCCTGCGGAGAGAAGGGGAGAGAGACAGAATGTGGAGAGAGAGGGAGAGAGACAGACTGTTCAGAGAGAGGGAGAGAGACAGACTGTGGAGAGAGGGGGAGAGAGACCGACTGTGGAGAGAGAGTGAGAGAGACAGACTGTGGAGTGAGAGGGAGAGAGACAGACTGTGGAGAGAGAGGGAGGGAGACAGACTGTGGAGAGAGAGGGAGATAGACAGACTGTGGAGAGAGAGGGAGAGAGACCGACTCTGGAGAGAGAGTGAGAGAGACAGACTGTGGAGAGAGAGGGAGAGAGACAGACTGTGGAGAGAGAGGGAGAGAGACAGACTGTGGAGGGAGAGGGAGAGAGACAGACTGTGGAGAGAGAGGGAGAGAGTCAGACTGTGGCGAGAGAGGGAGAGAGACAGACTGTGGAGAGAGAGGGAGAGAGACAGAATGTAGAGAGAGAGAGAGAGAGAGCGACTGTGGAGAGAGAGGGAGAGAGACCGACTGTGGAGAGAGAGTGAGAGAGACAGACTGTGGAGAGAGAGAGAGAGGGACAGACTGTGGAAAGAGAGGGAGACAGACAGACTGTGGAGAGAGAGTGAGAGAGACAGACTGTGGAGAGAGAGGGTGAGAGACAGACTGGGAGAGAGAGTGAGAGAGACAGACTGTGGAGAGAGAGGGAGAGAGACCGACTGTGGAGAGAGAGGGAGGGAGACAGACTTTGGAGAGAGAGGGAGAGAGACAGACTGTGGAGAGAGAGGGAGAGAGACAGACTGTGGAGAGAGAGGGAGAGAGACAGACTGTGGAGAGAGAGTGAGAGAGACAGACTGTGGAGTGAGAGGGAGAGAGACAGACTGTGGAGAGAGAGGGAGAGAGACAGATTGTGGCGAGAGAGGGAGAGAGACAGACTGTGGAGAGAGAGAGAGAGAGGCAGACTGTGGAGAGAGAGGGAGAGAGACAGACTGTGGAGAGAGAGGGAGAGAGACAGACTGGAGAGAGAGGGAGAGAGACACACTGTGGAGAGAGAGGGAGATAGACAGAACGTGGAGAGAGAGGGACAGAGACAGACTGGAGAGAGAGGGAGAGAGGCAGACTGTGGAGAGAGAGGGAGAGAGACAGACTGTGGGGAGAGAGAGAGAGAGACCGACTGTGGAGAGAGAGGGAGAGAGACAGACTGTGGAGAGAGAGTGAGAGAGACAGACTGTGGAGAGAGAGGGATTGAGACAGATTGCGGAGAGAGAGGGAGAGAGACAGACTGTGGAGAGAGAGGGAGAGAGACAGACTGTGGAGAGAGAGGGAGAGAGAAAGACTGAGGAGAGAGAGGGAGAGAGACAGACTGTGGAGAGAGAGGGAGAGAGACAGACTGTGGAGAGAGAGGGAGAGAGACAGACTATGGAGAGAGAGGGAGAGAGACAGACTGTGGAGAGAGAGGCAGAGAGACAGAATGTGGAGAGTGAGGGACAGAGAAAGACTGGAGAGAGAGGGAGAGAGGCAGACTGTGGAGAGAGAGGGAGAGAGACAGACTGTGGGGAGAGAGAGAGTCCGACTGTGGAGAGAGAGGGAGAGAGACAGACAGTGGAGAGAGAGTGAGAGAGACCGACTGTGGAGAGAGAGGGAGAGAGACAGACTGTGGAGAGAGAGGGAGTGAGACAGACTGTGGAGAGAGAGGGAGAGAGACAGACTGTGGAGAGAGAGGGAGAGAGACAGGCTTTGGAGAGAGAGGGAGAGAGACAGACTGTGGAGAGAGAGGGAGTGAGACAGACTGTGGAGAGAGAGGGAGAGAGACAGACTGTGGAGAGAGAGGGAGAGAGACAGACTGTGGAGAGAGAGGGAGAGAGACAGACTGTGGAGAGAGAGGGAGAGAGACCGACTGTGGAGTGAGAGGGAGGGAGACAGACTGTGGAGAGAGAGGGAGAGAGACAGACTGTGGAGAGAGAGGGAGAGAGACAGACTGTGGAGAGAGAGTGAGAGAGACAGACTGTGGAGTGAGAGGGAGAGAGACAGACTGTGGAGAGAGAGGGAGATAGACAGACAGTGGAGAGAGAGAGAGACAGATTGTGGAGAGAGAGGGAGAGAGACAGACTGTGGAGAGAGAGGGAGAGAGACAGACAGTGGAGAGAGAGAGAGAGAGGGGCAGACTGTGGAAAGAGAGGGAGAGAGACAGACTGTGGAGAGAGAGTGAGAGAGACAGACTGTGGAGAGAGAGGGAGAGAGACAGACTGTGGAGAGAGAGTGAGAGAGACAGACTATGGAGAGAGAGGGAGAGAGACCGACTGTGGAGAGAGAGTGAGAGAGACAGACTGTGGAGAGAGAGGGAGAGAGACCGACTGTGGAGAGAGAGGGAGGGAGACAGACTGTGGAGAGAGAGGGAGAGAGAAAGACTGTGGAGAGAGAGGGAGAGAGACAGACTGTGGAGAGAGAGTGAGAGAGACAGACTGTGGAGAGAGAGGGAGAGAGACAGACTGTGGAGAGAGAGGGAGATAGACAGACTGTGGAGAGAGAGGGAGAGAGACCGACTGTGGAGAGAGAGTGAGAGAGACAGACTCTGGAGAGAGAGGGAGAGAGACAGCCTGCGGAGAGAACGGGAGAGAGACAGAATGTGGAGAGAGAGGGAGAGAGACAGACTGTTCAGAGAGAGGGAGAGAGACAGACTGTGGAGAGAGGGGGAGAGAGACCGACTGTGGAGAGAGAGTGAGAGAGACAGACTGTGGAGTGAGAGGGAGAGAGACAGACTGTGGAGAGAGAGGGAGGGAGACAGACTGTGGAGAGAGAGGGAGATAGACAGACTGTGGAGAGAGAGGGAGAGAGACCGACTGTGGAGAGAGAGTGAGAGAGACAGACTGTGGAGAGAGAGGGAGAGAGACAGATTGTGGAGAGAGAGGGAGAGAGTCAGACTGTGGAGAGAGAGGGAGATAGACAGACTGTGGAGAGAGAGGGAGAGAGACAGACTGTGGAGAGAGAGGGAGAGAGACAGACTGTGGAGAGGGAGGGAGATAGACAGACTGTGGAGAGAGCGGGAGAGAGACCGACAGTGGAGAGAGAGTGAGAGAGTCAGACTGTGGAGAGAGAGGGAGAGAGACAGACTGTGGAGAGAGAGAGAGAGAGACTGATTGTGGAGAGAGAGGGAGAGAGACAGGCTGTGGAGAGAGAGGGAGAGAGACAGACTGCGGAGAGAGAGGGAGAGAGACAGACTGTGGAGAGAGAGGGAGAGAGACAGACTGTGGAGAGAGAGGGAGAGAGACCGACTGTGGAGAGAGAGGGAGGGAGACAGACTGTGGAGAGAGAGGGAGAGAGACAGACTGTGGAGAGAGAGGGAGAGAGACAGACTGCGGAGAGAGAGTGAGAGAGACAGACTGTGGAGAGAGAGGGAGAGAGACAGACTGTGGAGAGAGAGGGAGAGAGACCGACTGTGGAGAGAGAGGGAGGGAGACAGACTGTGGAGAGAGAGGGAGAGAGACAGACTGTGGAGAGAGAGGGAGAGAGACAGACTGTGGAGAGAGAGTGAGAGAGACAGACTGTGGAGAGAGAGGGAGATAGACAGACTGTGGAGAGAGAGGGAGAGAGACCGACTGTGGAGAGAGAGTGAGAGAGACAGACTGTGGAGAGAGAGGGAGAGAGACAGATTGTGGAGAGAGAGGGAGAGAGACAGACTGTGGAGAGAGAGAGAGAGAGACAGATTGTGAAGAGAGAGGGAGAGAGACAGACTGTGGAGAGAGAGGGAGAGAGACAGAATGTGGAGAGAGAGGGAGAGAGGCAGACTGTGGAGAGAGAGGGAGAGAGACAGACTTTGGAGAGAGGGGGAGAGAGACCGACTGTGGAGAGAGAGTGAGAGAGACAGACTGTGGAGAGAGAGGGAGAGAGACAGACTGTGGAGAGAGAGGGAGAGAGACAGACTGTGGAGGGAGAGGGAGAGAGACCGACTGTGGAGAGAGAGTGAGAGAGGCAGACTGTGGAGAGAGAGGGAGAGAGACAGATTGTGGAGAGACAGGGAGAGAGACAGACTGTGGAGAGAGAGGGAGATAGACAGACTGTGGAGAGAGAGGGAGAGAGACCGACTGTGGAGAGAGAGTGAGAGAGAAAGACTGTGGAGAGAGAGGGAGAGAGACAGACTGTGGAGAGAGAGGGAGATAGACAGACTGTGGAGTAAGAGGGAGAGAGACCGACTGTTGAGAGAGTGAGAGAGACAGACTGTGGAGAGAGAGGGAGAGAGTGAAGAGAGGAAGGAGAGAGAGACCGGAGACACCCGGGACACAGCCCGGCTCACCGAGACCGAGACCGAGAGACCGGCCCAGAGACACAGTGAGGCCCGGGGACAGAGAGAGAGAGAGCGAGGTCGCGAGAACGGTGTGTGACTGAAGCCGGAGAAAGGCCCGAGGAACCGGGCCGAGCGAGGCACCGGAGAGAGGGAGAGCGAGCGGCAGCAGGGGTCGACCCAGACCGGGAGGAGCGGCCCGAGCCAGTCAGGGAGGCGAGTGGAGAGGTAGGGGTGCCGGATCGGGTCGGGCCTGGACAGCGAGCAAGCCCGGGGCCTGAAACCCGAGAAACTCCGGGGTCGGAGAGACTCGGCCGGGCCGGGACTGCACAGCCGAGCCGAGGGGCTGGGACCAGGGCAGAGGCCCGGAGAGCGAGCAAGCCCGGGGCCTGAAAACCGAGAAACTCCGGGATCGGAGAAACTCGAACAAACACCGGGCCGGGCGGGGACTGCACAGCCGAGCCGAGGGGCTGGGACTAGGGCAGAAGCCCGGAGAGAGAGCAAGCCCGGGGCCTGAAACCCGAGAAACTCCGGGGTCGGAGAAACTCGGACAAACACCGGGCCGGGACGGGACTGCACAGCCGAGCCGAGGGGCTGGGACCAGAGCAGAAACAGCCTGAGACCGACGCGAGGAGAGAGAGGAAAACTCCGGGTCCGGAGGAAAAAAGCTATACCTAGATCTACCTAAATTTAGGTAACCTAGAAAAAGAACAACAAACCCGAAGAAAAAAAAAAAAAAAAAAAAAAAAAAAAAAAGGAATAGAAACCAGAGAGAAACGATAAACAACCCGAACCAGGAACCTGTGAGAGAGAGAGAGAGAAACTTTTAAGAGCAGCTATATCAAAGATGAACCCCTGAAAAACTCTCAATTTTGGACCTAAAAGTGGGATAAGGTGGAACACGACACAAAAAAAGAGAAAAAAAGTTATCTACCTGAGACAAAACAAACGACTACAATGAGCAGGGAAATGAAATATCCTGAGCAATGCACAAAAAATAAAGCAAAGGAAAAACACAAGGACATAACACTAAAAAGTAACCCAGAGGTCCTCTACGTTGACTATACCACACACAAAGGGATTAAGACGAAGAACAACCTTATATTCTACACCGACTCCATTCCCTCATGGAAGGAGACTTTACAAAAATACTACGCATACGTCTCCAGCGAAGGTATTGGCAGTGGAGGCAGACTGAAAATATGTAAAGATGGAAATCTAGATAAAGATGACCCCCTGCTAACCATAAGCTACTACAACAAAAAAGGAAAGATCATGATACAGGGGAATGTAGAAAGTCTGGACTCCTTCGAAAAGGAATTCCCCCAGTTGAAAACTAAGGCAGACACAAATAGGACCAATGGACAGGAGGCAAAAGAGAATCGAACAGAGGATGATGAGAGCCAAGCGGAGGAAGAAGAAGAGAGTCCAGCAGAGACACACACCTCCCTGACCATCTCCACCCCCCCCCACACCTCTCAACGCAAACAAACTGCTGAAAGAGAGTCTGTCCAAACTAGAACTCGAATTCAACGAATACAGAGAAACACAGACCAAGAACTGGACGGAGGAACTCAAACAGCTGAAAATGGAAAACGAGTCCACCATCCACAATCTGAGAAAGACCGTAGAGGAACAAATAAATAAGATCAAAGAACTCCATACCCAACTAAACAAAATGACGGAGGCCGTAGAAAGGCTCAGCAGGCAACACAAACCTCTTAAGGTCCAAAAAACAACACACACAAGGACACAGAACCCGTCGGATGCCACCCCACACGAGGACACACCGAAAGCCACAAACCCCGCTCCTGCCACACAGCTCACCACAGAAACCCAGCCAACAACCAGCCCTCAGTCGAGTCCTGCCCAGACTACCGCTACCCAGTCCTCACACACAGGGACGCAGAACCCGTCAGATGCCCCCCCACACGAGGACACAACGAAAGCCTCAAACCCCGCTCCTGCCACACAACATATCCCAGAAACCCAGCCAACAACCAGCCATCAGTCGAGTCCTGCCCAGACTACTGCTACCCAGTCTGAAAAACCAGCCCCTCAGGCGGTCCTGCTGACCGACTCCAACGGAAAGTTTCTGGACCCCCAGAGGCTGTTCCCAGGTCATCAAGTCCTGAAAAAATGGTACAGCAACACAGAACATGCAATGAAGATCCTGAACAAAGAATCCCTTGGAAGCCCCAAATGGCTTGTGATCCACACAGGCACAAACGACCTACGCACCCTACGGGAAGGCACTGCTAGGGCGGTGAGCAGGATGGCGGAAAAGGCCAGCAAGGAATTCCCCGAGGCGCGGATCGTGATCTCCACACTACTGCCCAGAAAGGACACCCCAGCCTATATAATCCACAACACCAACAGGGAGATCGACACGAGATGTTCTGTCTTCCCCAACGTCTACCTGGCCCATCATCCAAACATCAACACAAGGGACCTCTATGACGAAATACATCTACTCAAACAGCGGATGTGGGTCTTTGCAAAAAACCTCATAAACACTGCCAAAAGACGCAGCCCTCCCACCCCCTCTACCATTGGGAGCCGTAACCCAAACAGGACCACCAATGTCCCCCACCCCCCTTTACAAAACCAACAACAGAACCGTGCTTTTATACCTGACCCAAGACCCCCCTCTAGACCACAGACTGTAGACCAAGAACTGAGAAAGATCATGACGATGCTGAACAGCCTGATAGAAAGCCGGAGAAATTATTAATATTGTTATTTATCATTATCATTATTGTTATCTTATCAGTATTATTACTACTATTAGATAGATATATGTGCATGCCTCATGAAATTTATACTAAATCATCATTTAGCATTATAGAAAATAGTGTTTCCACACTCATCCCACAAAATAGGTCCATTTTATTTCGTTTTATTGAACTATATAAATGCGTTCTTTCCACATAAGCTGCTGGAATATCCAGGGCCTCCGCTCCTCAACTTTTGGGATGAAGAGTACAGACCCTGAATTCCTAAAAGCTATAAAAGACATTGATATAATTGTGTTAACAGAAACATGGTGCCAAAAGGACATGCCGACCCACTGTCCCCCAATGTACCATGAAATTATTGTGCCTTCAGTAAAGAACATTAAGACACGCAAGGGCAGAACCTCCGGGGGAATCCTGGTGTGGTATAAAGGAGAACTGAACAAACACATCTCACCGATAAAACAGGGAAAATCACACGTATGGCTAAAATTAGATAAAAATATAGGAATAGCAAAAAACGATGTTTACTTATGTGCGATCTACATACCTCCAATAGAATCGCCATATTTTGAAGAGGAGATATTTGACACTCTCCACATGGAAATCAGCCATTTCCAGGCCCAAGGAAAGGTGCTACTATGTGGGGACCTAAATGCAAGGACAGGATGTGAACCTGACTTCATAGACCCACAGGGCAACAACCATGTGTTTGGCCAGACCCCTCTATATGTCACACCAGCCATCGCAAACCGAAACAACCTCGATTGTGAAATAAATAAAAGCGGTAGGGAGGTAGTGCAACTCTGCCGAGCCTTAGGCCTGTACATAGTTAACGGTAGGTTCAGAGGGGACTCCTTAGGGAGACTCACATATTCCTCAACTCTTGGGTCTAGTGTGGTGGATTATACAATCACTGACCTGGACCCCTGCGATATCAACGCATTCACTGTCAGGCAGCAATCCCCCCTCTCAGACCATAACCAAATAAATGTGTACCTTAAACTTTCTGCCCAAACTACAGACACAAAAAAGGAACCCAGTAAGCTACATAAAATAAACCAGACATACAGATGGGCCCCAGACAGTGGAGATATATTCATCACAGCACTAAATTCACCTGATCTCACAAGTAAAATTTCAAAATTTAAAGAAAATCTATATGAGATCACCAGAGATGGGGTAAACATGGCCATAGAGGATATAAATATGATCTTTCATGAGGCAGCTGTAAAAGCCGACCTCGTGAAACAGAAGAGGAAGAGTCACAAAAGACAAAATAAAAATAAGAAATGGTTTGACCACGAATGCAAAAATGCCAGAAAAGACCTGAGAAAAATATCAAACCAAAAGCATCGCCAACCAAACAATCCGGACCTACGTACTAGATACAATGAAACCCTCAAAAGATATAAACACACCATTAGGAACAAAACACAAAACTATACCCACAAAATACTAGAAGAAATTGAAAACTCCACCAACCCAAAACAATTCTGGGAAATGTGGAATAACCTGAGTACAACACAATTGCAAGCATTACCAATCCAAGATGGCGACATCTGGAGAACACATTTTGAAAACCTCTACAAAGACATCCCAATAAACGAAACAAACCCAAGTCAACATCAGGTCACAGAAAAACTCCACACATTAGAAGCAACAATCAAAGACAACCAAAACCCTCTAGACTCCCCAATCACATGGAAAGAAATGGCCACAAAAACAAAATCTCTCCACCTAAAGAAAGCCTGTGGCCCAGACAACATCAAAAATGAAATGCTCAAGTTCAGCAATATGGAGATGCAGGGTGCGGTACTCAAATTATTCAACATCATATTACGTTCAGGCTGTTTTCCCGATATCTGGTGCCAAGGACTAATCTCCCCCATATATAAAAGCGGAAACAAATCAGACCCAAATAACTACCGCGGCATCTGTGTCAACAGTTGTCTAGGGAAGTTATTCTGCAGTATTCTAAATAGTAGATTACTTGATTTTCTTAACAAACATAATATCCTCAGAAAAAACCAAATAGGCTTTCTTCCAAAACACCGCACCGCCGACCATATCTATACCCTTCACACCCTCATTGAAAAACATATACACCAAACAAAAAATGGGAAAATATTCGCCTGTTTCATCGACTTCAAGAAAGCCTTTGACTCTATATGGCACGAAGGGCTCTATTATAAACTTCTTCAATGTGGAATAGGGGGCAAAGTCTATGACCTTATTAAATCAATGTATCTGAAAAACAAATGCGGGGTCAAAATTGGAGACAAACGCACCGATTTCTTCACCCAGAGAAGAGGCGTCCGGCAGGGCTGCAATTTGAGCCCGACCCTGTTCAACATATACATAAATGAATTAGCAGACATGCTGGAGCAAAGCGAGTCACCAGGTCTCCGTCTCCTGGATGGAGAAGTGAAATCCCTGTTCTATGCGGACGACCTGGTTCTGCTGTCTCCCACAGAACAGGGATTACAGCAACAACTAGACCTACTCGACAAATACTGCCAAAATTGGGCTCTAACAGTAAATCTAAAGAAAACCAACATCATGATTTTTCAAAAAAGGCCCAGATGTCAGGAAAACAAATACCAGTTTACCCTCAGTGATATCACTATAGGACACACTATGAGCTACACCTACCTTGGTCTAACTATTACAGCATCAGGGAGCTTCAGCATAGCAGTGAATGCACTAAAAGAAAAAGCCCGAAGAGCCCTATATGCAATAAAAAGAAAATTCTACAACATCCAAATCCCAATCAAAATCTGGCTCAAAATATTTGACAGCATAATCCTGCCCATTGCACTGTACGGTAGTGAAGTATGGGGCCCGCTAAATCACCAAAGCTACACTAAATGGGAAAAACATACAATAGAAGCCCTACATGCAGAATTCTGCCGAAGCATCCTTCGCACCCAAAGAAAAACGCCAACAAATGCATGCAGAGCCGAACTAGGCAGATACCCACTGATAATAAACATCCAAAAACGAGCACTAAACTTCCTAAATCACCTCAAATCTAGCTCCCCAGACACCCTTCATTTCAAAGCCTTTCAGACCCAAGAGGTAAACCCAGAAAAGAGTCCCCTGAGTCAGCTGCTACGGAAACTAAGTACTCAGCCGGACCCTGACCAGCCCCAGACCAACACAGCCGTCCAAACACCAATCCGAGTGAACCAAATCATTAAAAAATGCAAAGAAACCTACCTGGAACATTGGAACAAAATAACCGAAAGCCAAAGCAGATTAGAATGTTACCGGGCCCTAAAAAGAGAATATAAACTGGCAGACTACCTCACGACCATCAGAGACACAAAACAGAGACAGACCCTCACCAGGTACAGACTAAGCGACCACCAACTGGAAATTGAAAAAGGCAGATACAAGAAATCCTGGCAGCCTAGAGAGAATAGAATATGCGATCAATGTCTGGCTGGCGAGGTTGAAACAGAAATGCATTTCTTCCTAAAATGCGAAAAATTCAACACATCAAGAAACATATTATTCAACAAGCTAAGCCAAACAACCCCAGATTTCAAGGAATTGGATGATCTGTCAAAATTGAGATTAGTCCTAGGAGAAGGAGACAGACCATACCTTGGGGCCAAATATGTAACAACATGTCACAACCTGAGGACTGTTTAAAATTAAGACTGTTTAAAATTAATATTGAACGTACCAAATGAAGTACAAAGACTGTTTAAAATTAATATTGTTTAAAAGTAATATTGTATGCACCCAACAAATGTCAAATCGATTGACACCTACAGAATGTTGGAAAACTGTACCTTTTTGCTATGTAAGCTTTGGCAATATGGTTCTCTGTAAACTTTCATGCCAATAAAGCATTTTAATTGGAATTGGAATTGGAATTGGAGAGAGAAACACTAAATGGGAAAAACACACAATAGAAGCCCTACATGCAGAATTCTGCCGAAGCATCCTTCGCACCCAAAGAAAAACGCCAACAAATGCATGCAGAGCCAAACTAGGCAGATACCCACTGATAATAAACATCCAAAAACGAGCACTAAACTTCCTAAATCACCTCAAATCTAGCTCCCCAGACACCCTTCATTTCAAAGCCTTTCAGACCCAAGAGCTAAACCCAGAAAAGAGTCCCCTGAGTCAGCTGCTACTGAAACTAAGTACTCAGCCGGAACCTGACCAGCCCCAGACCAACACAGCCGTCCAAACACCAATCCGAGTGAACCAAATCATTAAAAAATGCAAAGAAACCTACCTGGAACATTGGAACAAAATAACCGAAAGCCAAAGCAGATTAGAATGTTACCGGGCCCTAAAAAGAGAATATAAACTGGCAGACTACCTCACGACCATCAGAGACACAAAACAGAGACAGACCCTCACCAGGTACAGACTAAGCGACCACCAACTGGAAATTGAAAAAGGCAGATACAAGAAATCCTGGCAGCCTAGAGAGAATAGAATATGCGATCAATGTCTGGCTGGCGAGGTTGAAACAGAAATGCATTTCCTCCTAAAATGCGAAAAATTCAACACATCAAGAAACATATTATTCAACAAGCTAAGCCAAACAACCACAGATTTCAAGGAATTGGATGATCTGTCAAAATTGAGATTAGTCCTAGGAGAAGGAGACAGACCATACCTTGGGGCTAAATATGTAACAACATATCACAACCTGAGGACTGTTTAAAAGTAAGACTGTTTAAAATTAATATTGAACGTACCAAATGAAGTAGAAAGACTGTTTAAAATTAATATTGTTTAAAAGTAATATTGTATATACCCAACAAATGTCAAATCGATTGACACCTACAGAATGTTGGAAAACTGTACCTTTTTGCTATGTAAGCTTTGGCAATATGGTTCTCTGTAAACTTTCATGCCAATAAAGCATTTGAACTGAACTGAACTGAACTGAACTGACAGACTGTGGAGAGAGAGAGAGAGAGACATATTGTGGAGAGAGAGGGAGAGAGACAGACTGTGGATAGAGAGGGAGAGAGACAGACTGTGGAGAGAGAGGGAGAGAGACAGACTGTGGAGAGAGAGGGAGAGAGACAGACTGTTGAGGGAGAGGGAGAGAGACAGACTGTGGAGAGAGAGGGAGAGAGTCAGACTGTGGCGAGAGAGGGAGAGAGACAGACTGTGGAGAGAGAGGGAGAGAGACAGACTGTAGAGAGAGAGAGAGAGAGAGAGACTGTGGAGAGAGAGGGAGAGAGACCGACTGTGGAGAGAGAGTGAGAGAGACAGACTGTGGAGAGAGAGAGAGAGGGACAGACTGTGGAAAGAGAGGGAGAGAGACAGACTGTGGAGAGAGAGTGAGAGAGACAGACTGTGGAGAGAGAGGGAGAGAGACAGACTGTGGAGAGAGAGTGAGAGAGACAGACTGTGGAGAGAGAGGGAGAGAGACAGACTGTGGAGAGAGAGGGAGATAGACAGACTGTGGAGAGAGAGGGAGAGAGACCGACTGTGGAGAAAGAGTGAGAGAGACAGACTGTGGAGAGAGAGGGAGAGAGACAGATTGTGGAGAGAGAGGGAGAGAGACAGACTGTGGAGAGAGAGAGAGAGAGACAGATTGAGGGAGGGAGAGAGACAGACTGTGGAGAGAGAGGGAGAGAGACAGAATGTGGAGAGAGAGGGAGAGAGACAGACTGTGGAGAGAGAGGGAGAGAGACAGACTGTGGAGAGAGGGGGAGAGAGACCGACTGTGGAGAGAGAGTGAGAGAGACAGACTGTGGAGAGAGAGGGAGAGAGACAGACTGTGGAGAGAGAGGGAGAGAGACAGACTGTGGAGAGAGAGGGAGAGAGACCGACTGTGGAGAGAGAGGGAGAGAGACAGACTGTGGAGAGAGAGGGAGAGAGACAGATTGTGGAGAGACAGGGAGAGAGACAGACTGTGGAGAGAGGGAGATAGACAGACTGTGGAGAGAGAGGGAGAGAGACCGACTGTGGAGAGAGAGTGAGAGAGACAGACTGTGGAGAGAGAGGGAGAGAGACAGACTGTGGAGAGAGAGGGAGATAGACAGACTGTGGAGAGAGAGGGAGAGAGACCGACTGTGGAGAGAGAGTGAGAGAGACAGACTGTGGAGAGAGAGGGAGAGAGACAGACTGTGGAGAGAGAGAGAGAGAGAGTCAGATTGTGGAGAGAGAGGGAGAGAGACAGACTGTGGAGAGAGAGGGAGAGAGACAGCCTGTGGAGAGAGAGGGAGAGAGACAGACTGTGGAGAGAGAGGGAGAGAGACAGACTGTGGAGGGAGAGGGAGAGAGACAGACAGTGGAGAGAGAGGGAGAGAGACAGACTGTGGCGAGAGAGGGAGAGAGACAGACTGTGGAGAGAGAGGAAGAGAGGCAGACTGTGGAGAGAGAGGGGGAGAGACAGGCTGTGGAGAGAGAGGGAGAGAGAAAGACTGTGGAGAGAGAGGGAGAGAGACAGACTGTGGAGAGAGAGGGAGAGAGACAGAACGTGGAGAGAGAGGGACAGAGACAGACTGGAGAGAGAGGGAGAGAGGCAGACTGTGGAGAGAGAGGGAGAGAGACAGACTGTGGGGAGAGAGAGAGAGAGACCGACTGTGGAGAGAGAGGGAGAGAGACGGACTGTGGAGAGAGGGTGAGAGAGACAGACTGTGGAGAGAGAGGGAGAGAGACAGACTGTGGACAGCATCAGGGAGCTTCAGCATAGCAGTGAATGCACTAAAAGAAAAAGCCCGAAGAGCCCTATATGCAATAAAAAGAAAATTCTACAACATCCAAATCCCAATCAAAATCTGGCTCAAAATTTTTGACAGCATTATCCTGCCCATTGCACTGTACGGTAGTGAAGTATGGGGCCCGCTAAATCACCAAAGCTACACTAAATGGGAAAAACACACAATAGAAGCCCTACATGCAGAATTCTGCCGAAGCATCCTTCGCACCCAAAGAAAAACGCCAACAAATGCATGCAGAGCCGAACTAGGCAGATACCCACTGATAATAAACATCCAAAAACGAGCACTAAACTTCCTAAATCACCTCAAATCTATCTCCCCAGACACCCTTCATTTCAAAGCCTTTCCGACCCAAGAGCTAAACCCAGAAAAGAGTCCCCTGAGTCAGCTGCTACTGAAACTAAGTACACAGCCGGACCCTGACCAGCCCCAGACCAACACAGCCGTCCAAACACCAATCCGAGTGAACCAAATCATTAAAAAATGCAAAGAAACCTACCTGGAACATTGGAACAAAATAACCGAAAGCCAAAGCAGATTAGAATGTTACCGGGCCCTAAAAAGAGAATATAAACTGGCAGACTACCTCACGACCATCAGAGACACAAAACAGAGACAGACCCTCACCAGGTACAGACTAAGCGACCACCAACTGGAAATTGAAAAAGGCAGATACAAGAAATCCTGGCAGCCTAGAGAGAATAGAATATGCGATCAATGTCTGGCTGGCGAGGTTGAAACAGAAATGCATTTCCTCCTAAAATGCGAAAAATTCAACACATCAAGAAACATATTATTCAACAAGCTAAGCCAAACAACCCCAGATTTCAAGGAATTGGATGATCTGTCAAAATTGAGATTAGTCCTAGGAGAAGTTGACAGACCATACCTTGGGGCTAAATAAGTAACAACATGTCACAACCTGAGGACTGTTTAAAAGTAAGACTGTTTAAAATTAATATTGAACGTACCAAATGAAGTAGAAAGACTGTTTAAAATTTATATTGTTTAAAAGTAATATTGTATATACCCAACAAATGTCAAATCGATTGACACCTACAGAATGTTTGAAAACTGTACCTTTTTGCTATGTAAGCTTTGGCAATATGGTTCTCTGTAAACTTTCATGCCAATAAAGCATTTGAACTGAACTGAACTGAACTGAGGTGAGACAGACTGTGGAGAGAGAGGGAGAGAGACAGACTTCGGAGAGAGAGGGAGAGAGACAGACTGTGGAGAGAGAGGGAGAGAGACAGACTGTGGAGAGAGAGGGAGAGAGACAGAATGCGGAGAGAGAGGGACAGAGACAGACTGGAGAGAGAGAGAGAGAGGCAGACTGTGGAGAGAGAGGGAGAGAGACAGACTGTGGGGAGAGAGAGAGAGAGACCGACTGTGGAGAGAGAGGGAGAGAGACAGACGGTGGAGAGAGAGTGAGAGAGACAGATTGTGGAGAGAGAGGGAGAGAGACAGACTGTGGAGAGAGAGGGAGAGAGACAGACTGTGGAGAGAGAGGGAGAGAGATAGACTTTCATGCCAATAAAGCATTTGAACTGAACTGAACTGAACTGAACTGACTGTGGAGAGAGAGGGAGAGAGACAGACTCTGGAGAGAGAGGGAGAGAGACAAACTGTGGAGAGAGAGGGAGATAGACAGGCTGTTGAGAGAGAGGGAGAGAGACAGACTGTGGAGAGAGAGGGAGAGAGACAGACTGTGGAGAGAGAGGGAGTGAGACAGACTGTGGAGAGAGAGGGAGAGAGACAGACTGTGGAGAGAGAGGGAGAGAGACAGACTGTGGAGAGAGAGGGAGAGAGAGAGACTGTGGAGAGAGAGTGAGAGAGACAGACTGTGGAGAGAGAGGGAGAGAGACAGATTGTGGAGAGACAGGGAGAGAGACAGACTGTGGAGAGAGAGGGAGATAGACAGACTGTGGAGAGAGAGGGAGAGAGACCGACTGTGGAGAGAGAGTGAGAGAGACAGACTGTGGAGAGAGAGGGAGAGAGACAGACTGTGGAGAGAGAGGGAGATAGACAGACTGTGGAGAGAGAGGGAGAGAGACCGACTGTGGAGAGAGAGTGAGAGAGACAGACTGTGGAGAGAGAGGGAGAGAGACAGACTGTGGAGAGAGAGAGAGAGAGAGTCAGATTGTGGAGAGAGAGGGAGAGAGACAGACTGTGGAGAGAGAGGGAGAGAGACAGCCTGTGGAGAGAGAGGGAGAGAGACAGACTGTGGAGAGAGAGGGAGAGAGACAGACTGTGGAGGGAGAGGGAGAGAGACAGACTGTGGAGAGAGAGGGAGAGAGACAGACTGTGGCGAGAGAGGGAGAGAGACAGATTGTGGAGAGAGAGGAAGAGAGGCAGACTGTGGAGAGAGAGGGGGAGAGACAGGCTGTGGAGAGAGAGGGAGAGAGAAAGACTGTGGAGAGAGAGGGAGAGAGACAGACTGTGGAGAGAGAGGGAGAGAGACAGAACGTTGAGAGAGAGGGACAGAGACAGACTGGAGAGAGAGGGAGAGAGGCAGACTGTGGAGAGAGAGGGAGAGAGACAGACAGTGGGGAGAGAGAGAGAGAGAGACCGACTGTGGAGAGAGAGGGAGAGAGACGGACTGTGGAGAGAGGGTGAGAGAGACATACTGTGGAGAGAGAGGGAGAGAGACAGACTGTGGGGAGAGAGGGAGAGAGACAGACTGTGGAGAGAGAGGGAGAGAGACAGACTGTGGAGAGAGAGGGAGAGAGAAAGACTGTGGAGAGAGAGGGAGAGAGACAGACTGTGGAGAGAGAGGGAGAGAGACAGACTGTGGAGAGAGAGGGAGAGAGACAGACTGTGGAGAGAGAGGGAGAGAGACAGAATGCGGAGAGAGAGGGACAGAGACAGACTGGAGAGAGAGAGAGAGAGGCAGACTGTGGAGAGAGAGGGAGAGAGACAGACTGTGGGGAGAGAGAGAGAGAGACCGACTGTGGAGAGAGAGGGAGAGAGACAGACGGTGGAGAGAGAGTGAGAGAGACAGACTGTGGAGAGAGAGGGAGAGAGACAGACTGTGGAGAGAGAGGGAGAGAGACAGACTGTGGAGAGAGAGGGAGAGAGATAGACTGTGGAGAGAGAGGGAGAGAGACAGACTCTGGAGAGAGAGGGAGAGAGACAGACTGTGGAGAGAGAGGGAGATAGACAGACTGTTGAGAGAGAGGGAGAGAGACAGACTGTGGAGAGAGAGGGAGAGAGACAGACTGTGGAGAGAGAGGGAGTGAGACAGACTGTGGAGAGAAAGGGAGAGAGACAGACTGTGGAGAGAGAGGGAGAGAGACAGACTGTGGAGAGAGAGGGAGATAGAGTGACTGTGGAGAGAGAGGGAGAAAGACAGACTGTGGAGAGAGAGGGAGAGAGACAGAACGTGGAGAGAGAGGGACAGAGACAGACTGTGGAGAGAGAGGGTGAGAGGCAGACTGTGGAGAGAGAGGGAGAGAGACAGACTGTGGGGAGAGAGAGAGAGAGACCGACTGTGGAGAGAGAGGGAGAGAGACAGACTGTGGAGAGAGAGTGAGAGAGAGAGACTGTGGAGAGAGAGGGAGAGAGACAGACTGTGGAGAGAGAGGGAGAGAGACAGACTGTGGAGAGAGAGGGAGAGAGACAGGCTGTGGAGAGAGAGGGAGAGAGACAGACTGTGGAGTGAGAGGGAGAGAGACAGACTGTGGAGAGAGAGCGAGAGAGACAGACTGTGGAGAGAGAGGGAGAGAGACAGACTGTGGAGAGAGAGGGAGAGAGACAGACTGTGGAGAGAGAGGGAGAGAGACAGAATGCGGAGAGAGAGGGACAGAGACAGACTGGAGAGAGAGAGGGAGAGAGGCAGACTGTGGAGAGAGAGGGAGAGAGACAGACTGTGGGGAGAGAGAGAGAGAGACCGACTGTGGAGAGAGAGGGAGAGAGACAGACGGTGGAGAGAGTGTGAGAGAGATAAACTGTGGAGAGAGAGGGAGAGAGACAGACTGTGGAGAGAGAGGGAGAGAGACAGACTGTGGAGAGAGAGGGAGAGAGACAGACTGTGGAGAGAGAGGGAGATAGACAGATTGTGGAGAGAGAGGGAGAGAGACAGACTGTGGAGAGAGAGGGAGAGAGACAGACTGTGGAGAGAGAGGGAGTGAGACAGACTGTGGAGAGAGAGGGAGAGAGACAGACTGTGGAGAGAGAGGGAGAGAGACAGACTGTGGAGAGAGAGGGAGAGAGAAAGACTGTGGAGAGAGAGGGAGAGAGACCGAATGTGGAGAGAGAGGGAGAGAGACAGACTGTGGAGAGAGAGGGAGAGAGACAGACTGTGGAGAGAGAGGGGGAGAGACAGACTGTGGAGAGAGAGGGAGATAGAAAGACTGTGGAGAGAGAGGGAGAGAGACCGACTGTGGAGAGAGAGTGAGAGAGACAGACTGTGGAGAGAGAGGGAGAGAGACAGACTGTGGAGAGAGAGAGAGAGAGACAGATTGTGGAGAGAGAGGGAGAGAGACAGACTGTGGATAGAGAGGGAGAGAGACAGACTGTGGAGAGAGAGGGAGAGAGACAGACTGTGGAGAGAGAGGGAGAGAGACAGACTGTGGAGGGAGAGGGAGAGAGACAGACTGTGGAGGGAGAGGGAGAGAGACAGACTGTGGAGAGAGAGGGAGAGAGTCAGACTGTGGCGAGAGAGGGAGAGAGACAGACTGTGGAGAGAGAGGGAGAGAGGCAGACTGTAGAGAGAGAGAGAGAGAGAGAGACTGTGGAGAGAGAGGGAGGGAGACCGACTGTGGAGAGAGAGTGAGAGAGACAGACTGTGGAGATGAGGGAGAGAGACAGACTGTGGAGAGAGAGGGAGAGAGACAGACTGTGGAGAGAGAGGGAGAGAGACCGACTTTGGAGAGAGAGTGAGAGAGACAGACTGTGGAGAGAGAGGGAGAGAGACAGATTGTGGAGAGTCAGGGAGAGAGACAGACTGTGGAGAGAGAGGGAGATAAACAGACTGTGGAGAGAGAGGGAGAGAGACCGACTGTGGAGAGAGAGTGAGAGAGACAGACTGTGGAGAGAGAGGGAGAGAGACAGACTGTGGAGAGAGAGGGAGATAGACAGACTGTGGAGAGAGAGAGAGAGACAGACCATACCTTGGGGCTAAATATGTAACAACATGTCACAACCTGAGGACTGTTTAAAAGTAAGACTGTTTAAAATTAATATTGAACGTACCAAATGAAGTAGAAAGACTGTTTAAAATTAATATTGTTTAAAAGTAATATTGTATATACCCAACAAATGTCAAATCGATTGACACCTACAGAATGTTGGAAAACTGTACCTTTTTGCTATGTAAGCTTTGGCAATATGGTTCTCTGTAAACTTTCATGCCAATAAAGCATTTGAACTGACTGTGGAGAGAGAGGGAGAGAGACCGACTGTGGAGAGAGAGTGAGAGAGACAGACTTTGGAGAGAGAGGGAGAGACACAGACTGTGGAGAGAGAGAGAGAGAGAGTCAGATTGTGGAGAGAGAGGGAGAGAGACAGACTGTGGAGATAGGGGGAGAGAGACAGCCTGTGGAGAGAGAGGGAGAGAGACAGACTGTGGAGAGAGAGGGAGAGAGACAGACTGTGGAGGGAGAGGGAGAGAGACAGACTGTGGAGAGAGAGGGAGAGAGACAGACTGTGGCGAGAGAGGGAGAGAGACAGACTGTGGAGAGAGAGGAAGAGAGGCAGACTGTGGAGAGAGAGGGGGAGAGACAGGCTGTGGAGAGAGAGGGAGAGAGAAAGACTGTGGAGAGAGAGGGAGAGAGACAGACTGTGGAGAGAGAGGGAGAGAGACAGAACGTGGAGAGAGAGGGACAGAGACAGACTGGAGAGAGAGGGAGAGAGGCAGACTGTGGAGAGAGAGGGAGAGAGACAGACTGTGGGGAGAGAGAGAGAGAGACCGACTGTGGAGAGAGAGGGAGAGAGACGGACTGTGGAGAGAGGGTGAGAGAGACATACTGTGGAGAGAGAGGGAGAGAGACAGACTGTGGGGAGAGAGGGAGAGAGACAGACTGTGGAGAGAGAGGGAGAGAGACAGACTGTGGAGAGAGAGGGAGAGAGACAGACTGTGGAGAGAGAGGGAGAGAGACAGACTGTGGAGAGAGAGGGAGAGAGACAGACTGTGGAGAGAGAGGGAGAGAGACAGACTGTGGAGAGAGAGGGAGAGAGACAGAATGCGGAGAGAGAGGGACAGAGACAGACTGGAGAGAGAGAGAGAGAGGCAGACTGTGGAGAGAGAGGGAGAGAGACAGACTGTGGGGGAGAGAGAGAGAGAGACCGACTGTGGAGAGAGAGGGAGAGAGACAGACGGTGGAGAGAGAGTGAGAGAGACAGACTGTGGAGAGAGAGGGAGAGAGACAGACTGTGGAGAGAGAGGGAGAGAGACAGACTGTGGAGAGAGAGGGAGAGAGATAGACTGTGGAGAGAGAGGGAGAGAGACAGACTGTGGAGAGAGAGGGAGAGAGACAGAATGCGGAGAGAGAGGGACAGAGACAGACTGGAGAGAGAGAGGGAGAGAGGCAGACTGTGGAGAGAGAGGGAGAGAGACAGACTGTGGGGAGAGAGAGAGAGAGACCGACTGTGGAGAGAGAGGGAGAGAGACAGACGGTGGAGAGAGTGTGAGAGAGAGAAACTGTGGAGAGAGAGGGAGAGAGACAGACTGTGGAGAGAGAGGGAGAGAGACAGACTGTGGAGAGAGAGGGAGAGAGACAGACTGTGGAGAGAGAGGGAGAGAGACAGACTGTGGAGAGAGAGGGAGATAGACAGATTGTGGAGAGAGAGGGAGAGAGACAGACTGTGGAGAGAGAGGGAGAGAGACAGACTGTGGAGAGAGAGGGAGTGAGACAGACTGTGGAGAGAGAGGGAGAGAGACAGACTGTGGAGAGAGAGGGAGAGAGACAGACTGTGGCGAGAGAGGGAGAGAGACAGACTGTGGAGAGAGAGGAAGAGAGGCAGACTGTGGAGAGAGAGGGGGAGAGACAGGCTGTGGAGAGAGAGGGAGAGAGAAAGACTGTGGAGAGAGAGGGAGAGAGACAGACTGTGGCAGAGAGAGGGAGAGAGACAGAACGTGGAGAGAGAGGGACAGAGACAGACTGGAGAGAGAGGGAGAGAGGCAGACTGTGAGAGAGAGGGAGAGAGACAGACTGTGGCGAGAGAGGGAGAGAGACAGACTGTGGAGAGAGAGGAAGAGAGGCAGACTGTGGAGAGAGAGGGGGAGAGACAGGCTGTGGAGAGAGAGGGAGAGAGAAAGACTGTGGAGAGAGAGGGAGAGAGACAGACTGTGGAGAGAGAGGGAGAGAGACAGAACGTGGAGAGAGAGGGACAGAGACAGACTGGAGAGAGAGGGAGAGAGGCAGACTGTGGAGAGAGAGGGAGAGAGACAGACTTTGGGGAGAGAGAGAGAGAGACCGACTGTGGAGAGAGAGGGAGAGAGACGGACTGTGGAGAGAGGGTGAGAGAGACATACTGTGGAGAGAGAGGGAGAGAGACAGACTGTGGGGAGAGAGGGAGAGAGACAGACTGTGGAGAGAGAGGGAGAGAGACAGACTGTGGAGAGAGAGGGAGAGAGACAGACTGTGGAGAGAGAGGGAGAGAGACAGACTATGGAGAGAGAGGGAGAGAGACAGACTGTTGAGAGAGAGGCAGAGAGACAGAATGTGGAGAGTGAGGGACAGAGAAAGACTGGAGAGAGAGGGAGAGAGGCAGACTGTGGAGAGAGAGGGAGAGAGACAGACTGTGGGGAGAGAGAGAGAGAGACCGACTGTGGAGAGAGAGGGAGAGAGACAGACTGTGGAGAGAGAGTGAGAGAGACAGACGGTGGAGAGAGAGGGAGTGAGACAGATTGTGGAGAGAGAGGGAGAGAGACAGACTGTGGAGAGAGAGGGAGAGAGACAGACTGTGGAGAGAGAGGGAGAGAGAAAGACTGAGGAGAGAGAGGGAGAGAGACAGACTATGGAGAGAGAGGGAGAGAGACAGACTGTGGAGAGAGAGGGAGAGAGACAGACTATGGAGAGAGAGGGAGAGAGACAGACTGTGGAGAGAGAGGCAGAGAGACAGAATGTGGAGAGTGAGGGACAGAGAAAGACTGGAGAGAGAGGGAGAGAGTCAGACTGTGGAGAGAGAGGGAGAGAGACAGACTGTGGGGAGAGAGAGAGTCCGACTGTGGAGAGAGAGGGAGAGAGACAGACAGTGGAGAGAGAGGGAGTGAGACAGACTGTGGAGAGAGAGGGAGAGAGACAGACTGTGGAGAGAGAGGGAGAGAGACAGACTGTGGAGAGAGAGGGAGAGAGACAGACTGTGGAGAGAGAGGGAGAGAGACCGACTGTGGAGTGAGAGGGAGATAGACAGACTGTGGAGAGAGAGGGAGAGAGACCGACTGTGGAGAGAGAGTGAGAGAGACAGACTGTGGAGAGAGAGGGAGAGAGACAGACTGTGGAGAGAGAGTGAGAGGGACAGACTGTGGAGAGAGAGGGAGAGAGACCGACTGTGGAGAGAGAGTGAGAGAGACAGACTGTGGAGAGAGAGGGAGAGAGACCGACTGTGGAGAGAGAGGGAGGGAGACAGACTGTGGAGAGAGAGGGAGAGAGACAGACTGTGGAGAGAGAGGGAGAGAGACAGACTGTGGAGAGAGAGTGAGAGAGACAGACTGTGGAGAGAGAGGGAGAGAGACAGACTGTGGAGAGAGAGGGAGATAGACAGACTGTGGAGAGAGAGGGAGAGAGACCGACTGTGGAGAGAGATTGAGAGAGACAGACTCTGGAGAGAGAGGGAGAGAGACAGCCTGCGGAGAGAAGGGGAGAGAGACAGAATGTGGAGAGAGAGGGAGAGAGACAGACTGTTCAGAGAGAGGGAGAGAGACAGACTGTGGAGAGAGGGGGAGAGAGACCGACTGTGGAGAGAGAGTGAGAGAGACAGACTGTGGAGTGAGAGGGAGAGAGACAGACTGTGGAGAGAGAGGGAGGGAGACAGACTGTGGAGAGAGAGGGAGATAGACAGACTGCGGAGAGAGAGGGAGAGAGACCGACTGTGGAGAGAGAGTGAGAGAGACAGACTGTGGAGAGAGAGGGAGAGAGACAGACTGTGGAGAGAGAGGGAGAGAGACAGACTGTGGAGGGAGAGGGAGTGAGACAGACTGTGGAGAGAGAGGGAGAGTGTCAGACTGTGGCGAGAGAGGGAGAGAGACAGACTGTGGAGAGAGAGGGAGAGAGACAGAATGTAGAGAGAGAGAGAGAGAGAGAGACTGTGGAGAGAGAGGGAGAGAGACCGACTGTGGAGAGAGAGTGAGAGAGACAGACTGTGGAGAGAGAGAGAGAGGGACAGACTGTGGAAAGAGAGGGAGACAGACAGACTGTGGAGAGAGAGTGAGAGAGACAGACTGTGGAGAGAGAGGGTGAGAGACAGACTGGGAGAGAGAGTGAGAGAGACAGACTGTGGAGAGAGAGGGAGAGAGACCGACTGTGGAGAGAGAGGGAGGGAGACAGACTTTGGAGAGAGAGGGAGAGAGACAGACTGTGGAGAGAGAGGGAGAGAGACAGACTGTGGAGAGAGAGGGAGAGAGACAGACTGTGGAGAGAGAGTGAGAGAGACAGACTGTGGAGTGAGAGGGAGAGAGACAGACTGTGGAGAGAGAGGGAGAGAGACAGACTGTGGCGAGAGAGGGAGAGAGACAGACTGTGGAGAGAGAGAGAGAGAGGCAGACTGTGGAGAGAGAGGGAGAGAGACAGACTGTGGAGAGAGAGGGAGAGAGACAGACTGTGGAGAGAGAGGGAGAGAGACACACTGTGGAGAGAGAGGGAGATAGACAGAACGTGGAGAGAGAGGGACAGAGACAGACTGGAGAGGGAGGGAGAGAAGCAGACTGTGGAGAGAGAGGGAGAGAGACAGACTGTGGGGAGAGAGAGAGAGAGACCGACTGTGGAGAGAGAGGGAGAGAGACAGACTGTGGAGAGAGAGTGAGAGAGACAGACTGTGGAGAGAGAGGGATTGAGACAGATTGTGGAGAGAGAGGGAGAGAGACAGACTGTGGAGAGAGAGGGAGAGAGACAGACTGTGGAGAGAGAGGGAGAGAGAAAGACTGAGGAGAGAGAGGGAGAGAGACAGACTGTGGAGAGAGAGGGAGAGAGACAGACTGTGGAGAGAGAGGGAGAGAGACAGACTATGGAGAGAGAGGGAGAGAGACAGACTGTGGAGAGAGAGGCAGAGAGACAGAATGTGGAGAGTGAGGGACAGAGAAAGACTGGAGAGAGAGGGAGAGAGGCAGACTGTGGAGAGAGAGGGAGAGAGACAGACTGTGGGGAGAGAGAGAGTCCGACTGTGGAGAGAGAGGGAGAGAGACAGACAGTGGAGAGAGAGTGAGAGAGACCGACTGTGGAGAGAGAGGGAGAGAGACAGACTGTGGAGAGAGAGGGAGTGAGACAGACTGTGGAGAGAGAGGGAGAGAGACAGACTGTGGAGAGAGAGGGAGAGAGACAGGCTTTGGAGAGAGAGGGAGAGAGACAGACTGTGGAGAGAGAGGGAGTGAGACAGACTGTGGAGAGAGAGGGAGAGAGACAGACTGTGGAGAGAGAGGGAGAGAGACAGACTGTGGAGAGAGAGGGAGAGAGACAGACTGTGGAGAGAGAGGGAGAGAGACCGACTGTGGAGTGAGAGGGAGGGAGACAGACGGTGGAGAGAGAGGGAGAGAGACAGACTGTGGAGAGAGAGGGAGAGAGACAGACTGTGGAGAGAGAGTGAGAGAGACAGACAGTGGAGTGAGAGGGAGAGAGACAGACTGTGGAGAGAGAGGGAGATAGACAGACAGTGGAGAGAGAGAGAGACAGATTGTGGAGAGAGAGGGAGAGAGACAGACTGTGGAGAGAGAGGGAGAGAGACAGACAGTGGAGAGAGAGAGAGAGAGGGGCAGACTGTGGAAAGAGAGGGAGAGAGACAGACTGTGGAGAGAGAGTGGGAGAGACAGACTGTGGAGAGAGAGGGAGAGAGACCGACTGTGGAGAGAGAGTGAGAGAGACAGACTGTGGAGAGAGAGGGAGAGAGACCGACTGTGGAGAGAGAGTGAGAGAGACAGACTGTGGAGAGAGAGGGAGAGAGACCGACTGTGGAGAGAGAGGGAGGGAGACAGACTGTGGAGAGAGAGGGAGAGAGAAAGACTGTGGAGAGAGAGGGAGAGAGACAGACTGTGGAGAGAGAGTGAGAGAGACAGACTGTGGAGAGAGAGGGAGAGAGACAGACTGTGGAGAGAGAGGGAGATAGACAGACTGTGGAGAGAGAGGGAGAGAGACCGACTGTGGAGAGAGAGTGAGAGAGACAGACTCTGGAGAGAGAGGGAGAGAGACAGCCTGCGGAGAGAAGGGGAGAGAGACAGAATGTGGAGAGAGAGGGAGAGAGACAGACTGTTCAGAGAGAGGGAGAGAGACAGACTGTGGAGAGAGGGGGAGAGAGACCGACTGTGGAGAGAGAGTGAGAGAGACAGACTGTGGAGTGAGAGGGAGAGAGACAGACTGTGGAGAGAGAGGGAGGGTGACAGACTGTGGAGAGAGAGGGAGATAGACAGACTGTGGAGAGAGAGGGAGAGAGACCGACTGTGGAGAGAGAGTGAGAGAGACAGACTGTGGAGAGAGAGGGAGAGAGACAGATTTTGGAGAGAGAGGGAGAGAGTCAGACTGTGGAGAGAGAGGGAGATAGACAGACTGTGGAGAGAGAGGGAGAGAGACAGACTGTGGAGAGAGAGGGAGAGAGACAGACTGTGGAGAGGGAGGGAGATAGACAGACTGTGGAGAGAGCGGGAGAGAGACCGACAGTGGAGAGAGAGTGAGAGAGTCAGACTGTGGAGAGAGAGGGAGAGAGACAGACTGTGGAGAGAGAGAGAGAGAGACAGATTGTGGAGAGAGAGGGAGAGAGACAGGCTGTGGAGAGAGAGGGAGAGAGACAGACTGCGGAGAGAGAGGGAGAGAGACAGACTGTGGAGAGAGAGGGAGAGAGACAGACTGTGGAGGGAGAGGGAGAGAGACAGACTGTGGAAAGAGAGGGAGACAGACAGACTGTGGAGAGAGAGTGAGAGAGACAGACTGTGGAGAGAGAGGGAGAGAGACAGACTGTGGAGAGAGAGGGAGAGAGACCGACTGTGGAGAGAGAGGGAGGGAGACAGACTGTGGAGAGAGAGGGAGAGAGACAGACTGTGGAGAGAGAGGGAGAGAGACAGACTGTGGAGAGAGAGTGAGAGAGACAGACTGTGGAGAGAGAGGGAGATAGACAGACTGTGGAGAGAGAGGGAGAGAGACCGACTGTGGAGAGAGAGTGAGAGAGACAGACTGTGGAGAGAGAGGGAGAGAGACAGATTGTGGAGAGAGAGGGAGAGAGACAGACTGTGGAGAGAGAGAGAGAGAGACAGATTGTGAAGAGAGAGGGAGAGAGACAGACTGTGGAGAGAGAGGGAGAGAGACAGAATGTGGAGAGAGAGGGAGAGAGGCAGACTGTGGAGAGAGAGGGAGAGAGACAGACTTTGGAGAGAGGGGGAGAGAGACCGACTGTGGAGAGAGAGTGAGAGAGACAGACTGTGGAGAGAGAGGGAGAGAGACAGACTGTGGAGAGAGAGGGAGAGAGACAGACTGTGGAGAGAGAGGGAGAGAGACCGACTGTGGAGAGAGAGTGAGAGAGGCAGACTGTGGAGAGAGAGGGAGAGAGACAGATTGTGGAGAGACAGGGAGAGAGACAGACTGTGGAGAGAGAGGGAGATAGACAGACTGTGGAGAGAGAGGGAGAGAGACCGACTGTGGAGAGAGAGTGAGAGAGAAAGACTGTGGAGAGAGAGGGAGAGAGACAGACTGTGGAGAGAGAGGGAGATAGACAGACTGTGGAGTAAGAGGGAGAGAGACCGACTGTTGAGAGAGTGAGAGAGACAGACTGTGGAGAGAGAGGGAGAGAGACACACTAAATGGGAAAAACACACAATAGAAGCCCTACATGCAGAATTCTGCCGAAGCATCCTTCGCACCCAAAGAAAAACGCCAACAAATGCATGCAGAGCCGAACTAGGCAGATACCCACTGATAATAAACATCCAAAAACGAGCACTAAACTTCCTAAATCACCTCAAATCTAGCTCCCCAGACACCCTTCATTTCAAAGCTTTTCAGACCCAAGAGCTAAACCCAGAAAAGAGTCCCCTGAGTCAGCTGCTACTGAAACTAAGTACTCAGCCGGACCCTGACCAGCCCCAGACCAACACAGCCGTCCAAACACCAATCCGAGTGAACCAAATCATTAAAAAATGCAAAGAAACCTACCTGGAACATTGGAACAAAATAACCGAAAGCCAAAGCAGATTAGAATGTTACCGGGCCCTAAAAAGAGAATATAAACTGGCAGACTACCTCACGACCATCAGAGACACAAAACAGAGACAGACCCTCACCAGGTACAGACTAAGCGACCACCAACTGGAAATTGAAAAAGGCAGATACAAGAAATCCTGGCAGCCTAGAGAGAATAGAATATGCGATCAATGTCTGGCTGGCGAGGTTGAAACAGAAATGCATTTCCTCCTAAAATGCGAAAAATTCAACACGTCAAGAAACATATTATTCAACAAGCTAAGCCAAACAACCCCAGATTTCAAGGAATTGGATGATCTGTCAAAATTGAGATTAGTCCTAGGAGAAGGAGACAGACCATACCTTGGGGCTAAATATGTAACAACATATCACAACCTGAGGACTGTTTAAAAGTAAGACTGTTTAAAATTAATATTGAACGTACCAAATGAAGTAGAAAGACTGTTTAAAATTAATATTGTTTAAAAGTAATATTGTATATACCCAACAAATGTCAAATCGATTGACACCTACAGAATGTTGGAAAACTGTACCTTTTTGCTATGTAAGCTTTGGCAATATGGTTCTCTGTAAACTTTCATGCCAATAAAGCATTTGAACTGAACTGAACTGAACTGAACTGACAGACTGTGGAGAGAGAGAGAGAGAGACAGATTGTGGAGAGAGAGGGAGAGAGACAGACTGTGGATAGAGAGGGAGAGAGACAGACTGTGGAGAGAGAGGGAGAGAGACAGACTGTTGAGGGAGAGGGAGAGAGACAGACTGTGGAGGGAGAGGGAGAGAGACAGACTGTGGAGAGAGAGGGAGAGAGTCAGACTGTGGCGAGAGAGAGAGAGAGAGACTGTGGAGAGAGAGGGAGAGAGACCGACTGCGGAGAGAGAGTGAGAGAGACAGACTGTGGAGAGAGAGAGAGAGGGACAGACTGTGGAAAGAGAGGGAGAGAGACAGACTGTGGAGAGAGAGTGAGAGAGACAGACTGTGGAGAGAGAGGGAGAGAGACAGACTGTGGAGAGAGAGTGAGAGAGACAGACTGTGGAGAGAGAGGGAGAGAGACAGACTGTGGAGAGAGAGAGGAGTGAGACAGACTGTGGAGAGAGAGGGAGAGAGACAGACTGTGGAGAGAGAGGGAGAGAGACAGACTGTGGAGAGAGAGGGAGAGAGAGAGACTGTGGAGAGAGAGTGAGAGAGACAGACTGTGGAGAGAGAGGGAGAGAGACAGATTGTGGAGAGACAGGGAGAGAGACAGACTGTGGAGAGAGAGGGAGATAGACAGACTGTGGAGAGAGAGGGAGAGAGACCGACTGTGGAGAGAGAGTGAGAGAGACAGACTGTGGAGAGAGAGGGAGAGAGACAGACTGTGGAGAGAGAGGGAGATAGACAGACTGTGGAGAGAGAGGGAGAGAGACCGACTGTGGAGAGAGAGTGAGAGAGACAGACTGTGGAGAGAGAGGGAGAGAGACAGACTGTGGAGAGAGAGAGAGAGAGAGTCAGATTGTGGAGAGAGAGGGAGAGAGACAGACTGTGGAGAGAGAGGGAGAGAGACAGCCTGTGGAGAGAGAGGGAGAGAGACAGACTGTGGAGAGAGAGGGAGAGAGACAGACTGTGGAGGGAGAGGGAGAGAGACAGACTGTGGAGAGAGAGGGAGAGAGACAGACTGTGGCGAGAGAGGGAGAGAGACAGATTGTGGAGAGAGAGGAAGAGAGTCAGACTGTGGAGAGAGAGGGGGAGAGACAGGCTGTGGAGAGAGAGGGAGAGAGAAAGACTGTGGAGAGAGAGGGAGAGAGACAGACTGTGGAGAGAGAGGGAGAGAGACAGAACGTTGAGAGAGAGGGAGAGAGACAGACAGTGGGGAGAGAGAGAGAGAGAGACCGACTGTGGAGAGAGAGGGAGAGAGACGGACTGTGGAGAGAGGGTGAGAGAGACATACTGTGGAGAGAGAGGGAGAGAGACAGACTGTGGAGAGAGAGGGAGAGAGACAGACTGTGGAGAGAGAGGGAGAGAGACAGACTGTGGAGAGAGAGGGAGAGAGAAAGACTGTGGAGAGAGAGGGAGAGAGACAGACTGTGGAGAGAGAGGGAGAGAGACAGACTGTGGAGAGAGAGGGAGAGAGACAGACTGTGGAGAGAGAGGGAGAGAGACAGAATGCGGAGAGAGAGGGACAGAGACAGACTGGAGAGAGAGAGAGAGAGGCAGACTGTGGAGAGAGAGGGAGAGAGACAGACTGTGGGGAGAGAGAGAGAGAGACCGACTGTGGAGAGAGAGGGAGAGAGACAGACGGTGGAGAGAGAGTGAGAGAGACAGACTGTGGAGAGAGAGGGAGAGAGACAGACTGTGGAGAGAGAGGGAGAGAGACAGACTGTGGAGAGAGAGGGAGAGAGATAGACTGTGGAGAGAGAGGGAGAGAGACAGACTCTGGAGAGAGAGGGAGAGAGACAGACTGTGGAGAGAGAGGGAGATAGACAGACTGTTGAGAGAGAGGGAGAGAGACAGACTGTGGAGAGAGAGGGAGAGAGACAGACTGTGGAGAGAGAGGGAGTGAGACAGACTGTGGAGAGAAAGGGAGAGAAACAGACTGTGGAGAGAGAGGGAGAGAGACAGACTGTGGAGAGAGAGGGAGATAGAGTGACTGTGGAGAGAGAGGGAGAAAGACAGACTGTGGAGAGAGAGGGAGAGAGACAGAACGTGGAGAGAGAGGGACAGAGACAGACTGTGGAGAGAGAGGGTGAGAGGCAGACTGTGGAGAGAGAGGGAGAGAGACAGACTGTGGGGAGAGAGAGAGAGAGACCGACTGTGGAGAGAGAGGGAGAGAGACAGACTGTGGAGAGAGAGTGAGAGAGAGAGACTGTGGAGAGAGAGGGAGAGAGACAGACTGTGGAGAGAGAGGGAGAGAGACAGACTGTGGAGAGAGAGGGAGAGAGACAGGCTGTGGAGAGAGAGGGAGAGAGACAGACTGTGGAGAGAGAGGGAGAGAGACAGACTGTGGAGAGAGAGCGAGAGAGACAGACTGTGGAGAGAGAGGGAGAGAGACAGACTGTGCAGAGAGAGGGAGAGAGACAGACTGTGGAGAGAGAGGGAGAGAGACAGAATGCGGAGAGAGAGGGACAGAGACAGACTGGAGAGAGAGAGGGAGAGAGGCAGACTGTGGAGAGAGAGGGAGAGAGACAGACTGTGGGGAGAGAGAGAGAGAGACCGACTGTGGAGAGAGAGGGAGAGAGACAGACGGTGGAGAGAGTGTGAGAGAGAGAAACTGTGGAGAGAGAGGGGAGAGAGACAGACTGTGGAGAGAGAGGGAGAGAGACAGACTGTGGAGAGAGAGGGAGAGAGACAGACTGTGGAGAGAGAGGGAGAGAGACAGACTGTGGAGAGAGAGGGAGATAGACAGATTGTGGAGAGAGAGGGAGAGAGACAGACTGTGGAGAGAGAGGGAGAGAGACAGACTGTGGAGAGAGAGGGAGTGAGACAGACTGTGGAGCGAGAGGGAGAGAGACAGACTGTGGAGAGAGAGGGAGAGAGACAGACTGTGGAGAGAGAGGGAGAGAGAAAGACTGTGGAGAGAGAGGGAGAGAGACCGACTGTGGAGAGAGAGGGAGAGAGACAGACTGTGGAGAGAGAGGGAGAGAGACAGACTGTGGAGAGAGAGGGAGAGAGACAGACTGTGGAGAGAGAGGGGGAGAGACAGACTGTGGAGAGAGAGGGAGATAGACAGACTGTGGAGAGAGAGGGAGAGAGACCGACTGTGGAGAGAGAGTGAGAGAGAAAGACTGTGGAGAGAGAGGGAGAGAGACAGACTGTGGAGAGAGAGGGAGTTAGACAGACTGTGGAGAGAGAGGGAGAGAGACCGACTGTGGAGAGAGAGTGAGAGAGACAGACTGTGGAGAGAGAGGGAGAGAGACAGACTGTGGAGAGAGAGAGAGAGAGACAGATTGTGGAGAGAGAGGGAGAGAGACAGACTGTGGATAGAGAGGGAGAGAGACAGACTGTGGAGAGAGAGGGAGAGAGACAGACTCTGGAGAGAGAGGGAGAGAGACAGACTGTGGAGAGAGAGGGAGAGAGACAGACTGTGGAGGGAGAGGGAGAGAGACAGACTGTGGAGAGAGAGGGAGAGAGTCAGACTGTGGCGAGAGAGGGAGAGAGACAGACTGTGGAGAGAGAGGGAGAGAGGCAGACTGTAGAGAGAGAGAGAGAGAGAGAGACTGTGGAGAGAGAGGGAGGGAGACCGACTGTGGAGAGAGAGGGAGAGAGACAGACGGTGGAGAGAGAGTGAGAGAGACAGACTGTGGAGAGAGAGGGAGAGAGACAGACTGTGGAGAGAGAGGGAGAGAGACAGACTGTGGAGAGAGAGGGAGAGAGATAGACTGTGGAGAGAGAGGGAGAGAGACAGACTCTGGAGAGAGAGGGAGAGAGACAGACTGTGGAGAGAGAGGGAGATAGACAGACTGTTGAGAGAGAGGGAGAGAGACAGACTGTGGAGAGAGAGGGAGAGAGACAGACTGTGGAGAGAGAGGGAGTGAGACAGACTGTGGAGAGAAAGGGAGAGAGACAGACTGTGGAGAGAGAGGGAGAGAGACAGACTGTGGAGAGAGAGGGAGAGAGATAGACTGTGGAGAGAGAGGGAGAGAGACAGACTCTGGAGAGAGAGGGAGAGAGACAGACTGTGGAGAGAGAGGGAGATAGACAGACTGTTGAGAGAGAGGGAGAGAGACAGACTGTGGAGAGAGAGGGAGAGAGACAGACTGTGGAGAGAGAGGGAGTGAGACAGACTGTGGAGAGAAAGGGAGAGAGACAGACTGTGGAGAGAGAGGGAGAGAGACAGACTGTGGAGAGAGAGGGAGATAGAGTGACTGTGGAGAGAGAGGGAGAAAGACAGACTGTGGAGAGAGAGGGAGAGAGACAGAACGTGGAGAGAGAGGGACAGAGACAGACTGTGGAGAGAGAGGGTGAGAGGCAGACTGTGGAGAGAGAGGGAGAGAGACAGACTGTGGGGAGAGAGAGAGAGAGACCGACTGTGGAGAGAGAGGGAGAGAGACAGACTGTGGAGAGAGAGTGAGAGAGAGAGACTGTGGAGAGAGAGGGAGAGAGACAGACTGTGGAGAGAGAGGGAGAGAGACAGACTGTGGAGAGAGAGGGAGAGAGACAGGCTGTGGAGAGAGAGGGAGAGAGACAGACTGTGGAGAGAGAGGGAGAGAGACAGACTGTGGAGAGAGAGCGAGAGAGACAGACTGTGGAGAGAGAGGGAGAGAGACAGACTGTGCAGAGAGAGGGAGAGAGACAGACTGTGGAGAGAGAGGGAGAGAGACAGAATGCGGAGAGAGAGGGACAGAGACAGACTGGAGAGAGAGAGGGAGAGAGGCAGACTGTGGAGAGAGAGGGAGAGAGACAGACTGTGGGGAGAGAGAGAGAGAGACCGACTGTGGAGAGAGAGGGAGAGAGACAGACGGTGGAGAGAGTGTGAGAGAGAGAAACTGTGGAGAGAGAGGGAGAGAGACAGACTGTGGAGAGAGAGGGAGAGAGACAGACTGTGGAGAGAGAGGGAGAGAGACAGACTGTGGAGAGAGAGGGAGAGAGACAGACTGTGGAGAGAGAGGGAGATAGACAGATTGTGGAGAGAGAGGGAGAGAGACAGACTGTGGAGAGAGAGGGAGAGAGACAGACTGTGGAGAGAGAGGGAGTGAGACAGACTGTGGAGAGAGAGGGAGAGAGACAGACTGTGGAGAGAGAGGGAGAGAGACAGACTGTGGAGAGAGAGGGAGAGAGAAAGACTGTGGAGAGAGAGGGAGAGAGACCGACTGTGGAGAGAGAGGGAGAGAGACAGACTGTGGAGAGAGAGGGAGAGAGACAGACTGTGGAGAGAGAGGGGGAGAGACAGACTGTGGAGAGAGAGGGAGATAGACAGACTGTGGAGAGAGAGGGAGAGAGACCGACTGTGGAGAGAGAGTGAGAGAGAAAGACTGTGGAGAGAGAGGGAGAGAGACAGACTGTGGAGAGAGAGGGAGTTAGACAGACTGTGGAGAGAGAGGGAGAGAGACCGACTGTGGAGAGAGAGTGAGAGAGACAGACTGTGGAGAGAGAGGGAGAGAGACAGACTGTGGAGAGAGTGAGAGAGAGACAGATTGTGGAGAGAGAGGGAGAGAGACAGACTGTGGATAGAGAGGGAGAGAGACAGACTGTGGAGAGAGAGGGAGAGAGACAGACTGTGGAGAGAGAGGGAGAGAGACAGACTGTGGAGGGAGAGGGAGAGAGACAGACTGTGGAGGGAGAGGGAGAGAGACAGACTGTGGAGAGAGAGGGAGAGAGTCAGACTGTGGCGAGAGAGGGAGAGAGAGAGAATGTGGAGAGAGAGGGAGAGAGGCAGACTGTAGAGAGAGAGAGAGAGAGAGAGACTGTGGAGAGAGAGGGAGGGAGACCGACTGTGGAGAGAGAGTGAGAGAGACAGACTGTGGAAATGAGGGAGAGAGACAGACTGTGGAGAGAGAGGGAGAGAGACAGAATGTGGAGAGAGAGGGAGAGAGGCAGACTGTGGAGAGAGAGGGAGAGAGACAGACTTTGGAGAGAGGGGGAGAGAGACCGACTGTGGAGAGAGAGTGAGAGAGACAGACTGTGGAGAGAGAGGGAGAGAGACAGACTGTGGAGAGAGAGGGAGAGAGACAGACTGTGGAGAGAGAGGGAGAGAGACCGACTGTGGAGAGAGAGTGAGAGAGGCAGACTGTGGAGAGAGAGGGAGAGAGACAGATTGTGGAGAGACAGGGAGAGTGACAGACTGTGGAGAGAGAGGGAGATAGACAGACTGTGGAGAGAGAGGGAGAGAGACCGACTGTGGAGAGAGAGTGAGAGAGAAAGACTGTGGAGAGAGAGGGAGAGAGACAGACTGTGGAGAGAGAGGGAGATAGACAGACTGTGGAGTAAGAGGGAGAGAGACCGACTGTTGAGAGAGTGAGAGAGACAGACTGTGGAGAGAGAGGGAGAGAGACACACTAAATGGGAAAAACACACAATAGAAGCCCTACATGCAGAATTCTGCCGAAGCATCCTTCGCACCCAAAGAAAAACGCCAACAAATGCATGCAGAGCCGAACTAGGCAGATACCCACTGATAATAAACATCCAAAAACGAGCACTAAACTTCCTAAATCACCTCAAATCTAGCTCCCCAGACACCCTTCATTTCAAAGCCTTTCAGACCCAAGAGCTAAACCCAGAAAAGAGTCCCCTGAGTCAGCTGCTACTGAAACTAAGTACTCAGCCGGACCCTGACCAGCCCCAGACCAACACAGCCGTCCAAACACCAATCCGAGTGAACCAAATCATTAAAAAATGCAAAGAAACCTACCTGGAACATTGGAACAAAATAACCGAAAGCCAAAGCAGATTAGAATGTTACCGGGCCCTAAAAAGAGAATATAAACTGGCAGACTACCTCACGACCATCAGAGACACAAAACAGAGACAGACCCTCACCAGGTACAGACTAAGCGACCACCAACTGGAAATTGAAAAAGGCAGATACAAGAAATCCTGGCAGCCTAGAGAGAATAGAATATGCGATCAATGTCTGGCTGGCGAGGTTGAAACAGAAATGCATTTCCTCCTAAAATGCGAAAAATTCAACACGTCAAGAAACATATTATTCAACAAGCTAAGCCAAACAACCCCAGATTTCAAGGAATTGGATGATCTGTCAAAATTGAGATTAGTCCTAGGAGAAGGAGACAGACCATACCTTGGGGCTAAATATGTAACAACATATCACAACCTGAGGACTGTTTAAAAGTAAGACTGTTTAAAATTAATATTGAACGTACCAAATGAAGTAGAAAGACTGTTTAAAATTAATATTGTTTAAAAGTAATATTGTATATACCCAACAAATGTCAAATCGATTGACACCTACAGAATGTTGGAAAACTGTACCTTTTTGCTATGTAAGCTTTGGCAATATGGTTCTCTGTAAACTTTCATGCCAATAAAGCATTTGAACTGAACTGAACTGAACTGAACTGACAGACTGTGGAGAGAGAGAGAGAGAGACAGATTGTGGAGAGAGAGGGAGAGAGACAGACTGTGGATAGAGAGGGAGAGAGACAGACTGTGGAGAGAGAGGGAGAGAGACAGACTGTTGAGGGAGAGGGAGAGAGACAGACTGTGGAGGGAGAGGGAGAGAGACAGACTGTGGAGAGAGAGAGAGAGAGTCAGACTGTGGCGAGAGAGGGAGAGAGACAGACTGTGGAGAGAGAGGGAGAGAGACAGACTGTAGAGAGAGAGAGAGAGAGAGACTGTGGAGAGAGAGGGAGAGAGACCGACTGCGGAGAGAGAGTGAGAGAGACAGACTGTGGAGAGAGAGAGAGAGGGACAGACTGTGGAAAGAGAGGGAGAGAGACAGACTGTGGAGAGAGAGTGAGAGAGACAGACTGTGGAGAGAGAGGGAGAGAGACAGACTGTGGAGAGAGAGTGAGAGAGACAGACTGTGGAGAGAGAGGGAGAGAGACAGACTGTGGAGAGAGAGGGAGTGAGACAGACTGTGGAGAGAGAGGGAGAGAGACAGACTGTGGAGAGAGAGGGAGAGAGACAGACTGTGGAGAGAGAGGGAGAGAGAGAGACTGTGGAGAGAGTGTGAGAGAGACAGACTGTGGAGAGAGAGGGAGAGAGACAGATTGTGGAGAGACAGGGAGAGAGACAGACTGTGGAGAGAGAGGGAGATAGACAGACTGTGGAGAGAGAGGGAGAGAGACCGACTGTGGAGAGAGAGTGAGAGAGACAGACTGTGGAGAGAGAGGGAGAGAGACAGACTGTGGAGAGAGAGGGAGATAGACAGACTGTGGAGAGAGAGGGAGAGAGACCGACTGTGGAGAGAGAGTGAGAGAGACAGACTGTGGAGAGAGAGGGAGAGAGACAGACTGTGGAGAGAGAGAGAGAGAGAGTCAGATTGTGGAGAGAGAGGGAGAGAGACAGACTGTGGAGAGAGAGGGAGAGAGACAGCCTGTGGAGAGAGAGGGAGAGAGACAGACTGTGGAGAGAGAGGGAGAGAGACAGACTGTGGAGGGAGAGGGAGAGAGACAGACTGTGGAGAGAGAGGGAGAGAGACAGACTGTGGCGAGAGAGGGAGAGAGACAGATTGTGGAGAGAGAGGAAGAGAGTCAGACTGTGGAGAGAGAGGGGGAGAGACAGGCTGTGGAGAGAGAGGGAGAGAGAAAGACTGTGGAGAGAGAGGGAGAGAGACAGACTGTGGAGAGAGAGGGAGAGAGACAGAACGTTGAGAGAGAGGGAGAGAGACAGACAGTGGGGAGAGAGAGAGAGAGAGACCGACTGTGGAGAGAGAGGGAGAGAGACGGACTGTGGAGAGAGGGTGAGAGAGACATACTGTGGAGAGAGAGGGAGAGAGACAGACTGTGGAGAGAGAGGGAGAGAGACAGACTGTGGAGAGAGAGGGAGAGAGACAGACCGTGGAGAGAGAGGGAGAGAGAAAGATTGTGGAGAGAGAGGGAGAGAGACAGACTGTGGAGAGAGAGGGAGAGAGATAGACTGTGGAGAGAGAGGGAGAGAGACAGACTGTGGAGAGAGAGGGAGAGAGACAGAATGCGGAGAGAGAGGGACAGAGACAGACTGGAGAGAGAGAGAGAGAGGCAGACTGTGGAGAGAGAGGGAGAGAGACAGACTGTGGGGAGAGAGAGAGAGAGACCGACTGTGGAGAGAGAGGGAGAGAGACAGACGGTGGAGAGAGAGTGAGAGAGACAGACTGTGGAGAGAGAGGGAGAGAGACAGACTGTGGAGAGAGAGGGAGAGAGACAGACTGTGGAGAGAGAGGGAGAGAGATAGACTGTGGAGAGAGAGGGAGAGAGACAGACTCTGGAGAGAGAGGGAGAGAGACAGACTGTGGAGAGAGAGGGAGATAGACAGACTGTTGAGAGAGAGGGAGAGAGACAGACTGTGGAGAGAGAGGGAGAGAGACAGACTGTGGAGAGAGAGGGAGTGAGACAGACTGTGGAGAGAAAGGGAGAGAGACAGACTGTGGAGAGAGAGGGAGAGAGACAGACTGTGGAGAGAGAGGGAGATAGAGTGACTGTGGAGAGAGAGGGAGAAAGACAGACTGTGGAGAGAGAGGGAGAGAGACAGAACGTGGAGAGAGAGGGACAGAGACAGACTGTGGAGAGAGAGGGTGAGAGGCAGACTGTGGAGAGAGAGGGAGAGAGACAGACTGTGGGGAGAGAGAGAGAGAGACCGACTGTGGAGAGAGAGGGAGAGAGACAGACTGTGGAGAGAGAGTGAGAGAGAGAGACTGTGGAGAGAGAGGGAGAGAGACAGACTGTGGAGAGAGAGGGAGAGAGACAGACTGTGGAGAGAGAGGGAGAGAGACAGGCTGTGGAGAGAGAGGGAGAGAGACAGACTGTGGAGAGAGAGGGAGAGAGACAGACTGTGGAGAGAGAGCGAGAGAGACAGACTGTGGAGAGAGAGGGAGAGAGACAGACTGTGCAGAGAGAGGGAGAGAGACAGACTGTGGAGAGAGAGGGAGAGAGACAGAATGCGGAGAGAGAGGGACAGAGACAGACTGGAGAGAGAGAGGGAGAGAGGCAGACTGTGGAGAGAGAGGGAGAGAGACAGACTGTGGGGAGAGAGAGAGAGAGACCGACTGTGGAGAGAGAGGGAGAGAGACAGACGGTGGAGAGAGTGTGAGAGAGAGAAACTGTGGAGAGAGAGGGAGAGAGACAGACTGTGGAGAGAGAGGGAGAGAGACAGACTGTGGAGAGAGAGGGAGAGAGACAGACTGTGGAGAGAGAGGGAGAGAGACAGACTGTGGAGAGAGAGGGAGATAGACAGATTGTGGAGAGAGAGGGAGAGAGACAGACTGTGGAGAGAGAGGGAGAGAGACAGACTGTGGAGAGAGAGGGAGTGAGACAGACTGTGGAGAGAGAGGGAGAGAGACAGACTGTGGAGAGAGAGGGAGAGAGACAGACTGTGGAGAGAGAGGGAGAGAGAAAAACTGTGGAGAGAGAGGGAGAGAGACCGACTGTGGAGAGAGAGGGAGAGAGACAGACTGTGGAGAGAGAGGGAGAGAGACAGACTGTGGAGAGAGAGGGGGAGAGACAGACTGTGGAGAGAGAGGGAGATAGACAGACTGTGGAGAGAGAGGGAGAGAGACCGACTGTGGAGAGAGAGTGAGAGAGAAAGACTGTGGAGAGAGAGGGAGAGAGACAGACTGTGGAGAGAGAGGGAGTTAGACAGACTGTGGAGAGAGAGGGAGAGAGACCGACTGTGGAGAGAGAGTGAGAGAGACAGACTGTGGAGAGAGAGGGAGAGAGACAGACTGTGGAGAGAGAGAGAGAGAGACAGATTGTGGAGAGAGAGGGAGAGAGACAGACTGTGGATAGAGAGGGAGAGAGACAGACTGTGGAGAGAGAGGGAGAGAGACAGACTGTGGAGAGAGAGGGAGAGAGACAGACTGTGGAGGGAGAGGGAGAGAGACAGACTGTGGAGGGAGAGGGAGAGAGACAGACTGTGGAGAGAGAGGGAGAGAGTCAGACTGTGGCGAGAGAGGGAGAGAGACAGACTGTGGAGAGAGAGGGAGAGAGGCAGACTGTAGAGAGAGAGAGAGAGAGAGAGACTGTGGAGAGAGAGGGAGGGAGACCGACTGTGGAGAGAGAGTGAGAGAGACAGACTGTGGAAATGAGGGAGAGAGACAGACTGTGGAGAGAGAGGGAGAGAGACAGACTGTGGAGAGAGAGGGAGAGAGACCGACTTTGGATAGAGAGTGAGAGAGACAGACTGTGGAGAGAGAGGGAGAGAGACAGATTGTGGAGAGACAGGGAGAGAGACAGACTGTGGAGAGAGAGGGAGATAGACAGACTGTGGAGAGAGAGGGAGAGAGACCGACTGTGGAGAGAGAGTGAGAGAGACAGACTGTGGAGAGAGAGGGAGAGAGACAGACTGTGGAGAGAGAGGGAGATAGACAGACTGTGGAGAGAGAGAGAGAGACAGACCATACCTTGGGGCTAAATATGTAACAACATGTCACAACCTGAGGACTGTTTAAAAGTAAGACTGTTTAAAATTAATATTGAACGTACCAAATGAAGTAGAAAGACTGTTTAAAATTAATATTGTTTAAAAGTAATATTGTATATACCCAACAAATGTCAAATCGATTGACACCTACAGAATGTTGGAAAACTGTACCTTTTTGCTATGTAAGCTTTGGCAATATGGTTCTCTGTAAACTTTCATGCCAATAAAGCATTTGAACTGACTGTGGAGAGAGAGGGAGAGAGACCGACTGTGGAGAGAGAGTGAGAGAGACAGACTTTGGAGAGAGAGGGAGAGACACAGACTGTGGAGAGAGAGAGAGAGAGAGTCAGATTGTGGAGAGAGAGGGAGAGAGACAGACTGTGGAGATAGGGGGAGAGAGACAGCCTGTGGAGAGAGAGGGAGAGAGACAGACTGTGGAGAGAGAGGGAGAGAGACAGACTGTGGAGGGAGAGGGAGAGAGACAGACTGTGGAGAGAGAGGGAGAGAGACAGACTGTGGCGAGAGAGGGAGAGAGACAGACTGTGGAGAGAGAGGAAGAGAGGCAGACTGTGGAGAGAGAGGGGGAGAGACAGGCTGTGGAGAGAGAGGGAGAGAGAAAGACTGTGGAGAGAGAGGGAGAGAGACAGACTGTGGAGAGAGAGGGAGAGAGACAGAACTATTACAGCATCAGGGAGCTTCTGCATAGCAGTGAATGCACTAAAAGAAAAAGCCCGAAGAGCCCTATATGCAATAAAAAGAAAATTCTACAACATCCAAATCCCAATCAAAATCTGGCTCAAAATTTTTGACAGCATAATCCTGCCCATTGCACTGTACGGTAGTGAAGTATGGGGCCCGCTAAATCACCAAAGCTACACTAAATGGGAAAAACACACAATAGAAGCCCTACATGCAGAATTCTGCCGAAGCATCCTTCGCACCCAAAGAAAAACGCCAACAAATGCATGCAGAGCCGAACTAGACAGATACCCACTGATAATAAACATCCAAAAACGAGCACTAAACTTCCTAAATCACCTCAAATCTAGCTCCCCAGACACCCTTCATTTCAAAGCCTTTCAGACCCAAGAGCTAAACCCAGAAAAGAGTCCCCTGAGTCAGCTGCTACTGAAACTAAGTACTCAGCCGGACCCTGACCAGCCCCAGACCAACACAGCCGTCCAAACACCAATCCGAGTGAACCAAATCATTAAAAAATGCAAAGAAACCTACCTGGAACATTGGAACAAAATAACCGAAAGCCAAAGCAGATTAGAATGTTACCGGGCCCTAAAAAGAGAATATAAACTGGCAGACTACCTCACGACCATCAGAGACACAAAACAGAGACAGACCCTCACCAGGTACAGACTAAGCGACCACCAACTGGAAATTGAAAAAGGCAGATACAAGAAATCCTGGCAGCCTAGAGAGAATAGAATATGCGATCAATGTCTGGCTGGCGAGGTTGAAACAGAAATGCATTTCCTCCTAAAATGCGAAAAATTCAACACATCAAGAAACATATTATTCAACAAGCTAAGCCAAACAACCACAGATTTCAAGGAATTGGATGATCTGTCAAAATTGAGATTAGTCCTAGGAGAAGGAGACAGACCATACCTTGGGGCTAAATATGTAACAACATGTCACAACCTGAGGACTGTTTAAAAGTAAGACTGTTTAAAATTAATATTGAACGTACCAAATGAAGTAGAAAGACTGTTTAAAATTAATATTGTTTAAAAGTAATATTGTATATACCCAACAAATGTCAAATCGATTGACACCTACAGAATGTTGGAAAACTGTACCTTTTTGCAATGTAAGCTTTGGCAATATGGTTCTCTGTAAACTTTCATGCCAATAAAGCATTTGAACTGAACTGAACTGAACGTGGAGAGAGAGGGACAGAGACAGACTGGAGAGAGAGGGAGAGAGGCAGACTGTGGAGAGAGAGGGAGAGAGACAGACTGTGGGGAGAGAGAGAGAGAGACCGACTGTGGAGAGAGAGGGAGAGAGACGGACTGTGGAGAGAGGGTGAGAGAGACATACTGTGGAGAGAGAGGGAGAGAGACAGACTGTGGGGAGAGAGGGAGAGAGACAGACTGTGGAGAGAGAGGGAGAGAGACAGACTGTGGAGAGAGAGGGAGAGAGACAGACTGTGGAGAGAGAGGGAGAGAGACAGACTGTGGAGAGAGAGGGAGAGAGACAGACTGTGGAGAGAGAGGGAGAGAGACAGACTGTGGAGAGAGAGGGAGAGAGACAGAATGCGGAGAGAGAGGGACAGAGACAGACTGGAGAGAGAGAGAGAGAGGCAGACTGTGGAGAGAGAGGGAGAGAGACAGACTTTGGGGAGAGAGAGAGAGAGACCGACTGTGGAGAGAGAGGGAGAGAGACAGACGGTGGAGAGAGAGTGAGAGAGACAGACTGTGGAGAGAGAGGGAGAGAGACAGACTGTGGAGAGAGGGGGAGAGAGACAGACTGTGGAGAGAGAGGGAGAGAGATAGACTGTGGAGAGAGAGGGAGAGAGACAGACTGTGGAGAGAGAGGGAGAGAGACAGAATGCGGAGAGAGAGGGACAGAGACAGACTGGAGAGAGAGAGGGAGAGAGGCAGACTGTGGAGAGAGAGGGAGAGAGACAGACTGTGGGGAGAGAGAGAGAGAGACCGACTGTGGAGAGAGAGGGAGAGAGACAGACGGTGGAGAGAGTGTGAGAGAGAGAAACTGTGGAGAGAGAGGGAGAGAGACAGACTGTGGAGAGAGAGGGAGAGAGACAGACTGTGGAGAGAGAGGGAGAGAGACAGACTGTGGAGAGAGAGGGAGAGAGACAGACTGTGGAGAGAGAGGGAGATAGACAGATTGTGGAGAGAGAGGGAGAGAGACAGACTGTGGAGAGAGAGGGAGAGAGACAGACTGTGGAGAGAGAGGGAGTGAGACAGACTGTGTGGAGAGAGGGAGAGAGACAGACTGTGGAGAGAGAGGGAGAGAGACAGACTGTGGCGAGAGAGGGAGAGAGACAGACTGTGGAGAGAGAGGAACAGAGGCAGACTGTGGAGAGAGAGGGGGAGAGACAGGCTGTGGAGAGAGAGGGAGAGAGAAAGACTGTGGAGAGAGAGGGAGAGAGACAGACTGTGGAGAGAGAGGGAGAGAGACAGAACGTGGAGAGAGAGGGACAGAGACAGACTGGAGAGAGAGGGAGAGAGGCAGACTGTGGAGAGAGAGGGAGAGAGACAGACTGTGGGGAGAGAGAGAGAGAGACCGACTGTGGAGAGAGAGGGAGAGAGACGGACTGTGGAGAGAGGGTGAGAGAGACATACTGTGGAGAGAGAGGGAGAGAGACAGACTGTGGGGAGAGAGGGAGAGAGACAGACTGTGGAGAGAGAGGGAGAGAGACAGACTGTGGAGAGAGAGGGAGAGAGACAGACTGTGGAGAGAGAGGGAGAGAGACAGACTGTGGAGAGAGAGGGAGAGAGACAGACTGTGGAGAGAGAGGGAGAGAGACAGACTGTGGAGAGAGAGGGAGAGAGACAGAATGCGGAGAGAGAGGGACAGAGACAGACTGGAGAGAGAGAGAGAGAGGCAGACTGTGGAGAGAGAGGGAGAGAGACAGACTGTGGGGAGAGAGAGAGAGAGACCGACTGTGGAGAGAGAGGGAGAGAGACAGACGGTGGAGAGAGAGTGAGAGAGACAGACTGTGGAGAGAGAGGGAGAGAGACAGACTGTGGAGAGAGAGGGAGAGAGACAGACTGTGGAGAGAGAGGGAGAGAGATAGACTGTGGAGAGAGAGGGAGAGAGACAGACTGTGGAGAGAGAGGGAGAGAGACAGAATGCGGAGAGAGAGGGACAGAGACAGACTGGAGAGAGAGAGGGAGAGAGGCAGACTGTGCTGAGAGAGGGAGAGAGACAGACTGTGGGGAGAGAGAGAGAGAGACCGACTGTGGAGAGAGAGGGAGAGAGACAGACGGTGGAGAGAGTGTGAGAGAGAGAAACTGTGGAGAGAGAGGGAGAAAGACAGACTGTGGAGAGAGAGGGAGAGAGACAGACTGTGAAGAGAGAGGGAGAGAGACAGACTGTGGAGAGAGAGGGAGATAGACAGATTGTGGAGAGAGAGGGAGAGAGACAGACTGTGGAGAGAGAGGGAGAGAGACAGACTGTGGAGAGAGAGGAGTGAGACAGACTGTGGAGAGAGAGGGAGAGAGACAGACTGTGGAGAGAGAGGAGAGAGAC